>NC_058132.1:163305241-163435894 GCF_016433145.1 Gracilinanus agilis
AAGGGAGAGACAGACAGAGAAGGAGGGAGGGGGAGGGGGAGAGAGAGACAAGAGAGAATAAGAGAGGAATAGAGGGAGGGAGACAGACAGAGACAGAAAAAGGAGGGAGGGGGAGACAGACAGAAAGACAGAGAAGGAGGGAGGGGGAAAGAGAGAGAGAAGGAGGGAGGGAGAGCCGGAAGGAGGAAGGGAGAGAGAGAGAGAAGGAGGGGGAGAGACAGAAAGACAGAATAAGAGAGGAATGGAGGGGAGGGAGGGAGAGAGAGACAGAGAGAGAGAGAAGGAAGGAGGGAGAAAGACAGAGACAGAGAGGAGGGAGGGGGAGAGAGAGAAAGAGAGGAAAAGGAGGGAGGGAAGGAGGGAAAGAGAGAAAGAGACAGACACAGAGAGACAAGAGACAGAGACAAAGAGAGAAAGAGGGAGTGTGTTGGGGGGTAGATGGAGAGGGGAGACAGTGGGGCCAGAGGCATGGTTGGGGATTCTGCCCCCATACAGAGTCACCATTTGTGACTGTAGCGGTGGGGACTGGGGAGCCTCACCCCCACACAACCACTTCTAGCCCCTAGGCACTCCCTCCCCCCAGTTCCAAGGGAGGTTACATTTGAACTCTGGGGTGAGACAGTCCATCACATCTCACCCTCTCGGGTGTGGCTAAGAACCTGAAACCCTTCTGAACCAGAGACATTCACACATGCTGTTGGAAAACATTTTGAAAACCTCCTGGCCAGAGAGAAAACTTACCTCATTAGGAGAAGCTGAAAACATGCACCAGAGTGGGGTGGGAGTGCGCGCGCTCACGTGTTTGGGGCGGGGCGGGGCGGGGGCGGTATTTTACCGCTGCTTTTAGGCTTGCCTGGTGCCATAGCGCACAGACAATGACTGCCCTTTCTTTCTTAAAGATAGATGCTTTTTTTTTTTTAACATTTATTAATATTCATTTTTAACATGGTTACATGATTCATGCTCCACCTTTCCCCTTCAACCCCCCCCCCACCCCATGGCCAATGCGCATTTCCACTAGTTTTGTCATGTGTCCTTGAACAAGACCAATTTCCAAATTGTTGGTAGTTGCATTGGTGTGGTAGTTTCGAGTCTACACCCTCAGTCATGTCCACCCCGACCCATGTGTTCAAGCAGTTGTTTTTCTTATATGTTTCCTCTCCTGCAGTCCTTCCTCTGAATGTGGGTAGCATCTTTACCATAAATCCCTCAGAATTGTCCTGGGTCGTTGCATTGCTGCTGGTACAGAGGTCCATTACATTCAATTTTACCACAGTATATCAGTCTCTGTTTATAGAAAGATAGATGCTTTTAAAGGTATTTGACCTAAATTATTTCCCCTCACCAGGAGAAAATCATCTTAAAACTGTTAGTAGAATCACAGTGCTTCGCCATTCCAAGTCCTTATCCAGCGGCCAGTGATTCCTGTTGCCTTGCATGCAGCCTTCTCCCGCGGGATTGCGAGCTCTCTGAAGGAAGGGACTGTCTCCCTTCCCTTTGCGTCTGCAGACTTAGCCCCGTGCCTGGAACCCAGTAGGTCCTTAATAAATGTTTGTCGATAGATTTCTGGCATTGTGCAGGGCGTTAAACGAAGCACATTATGCAGATATAATTGTTTATATCTATTATTGTCTATTATAATCTAATTGCTTCTAGGAGTCTATAATGAACAGCAAACAGAGACTGATACCTAGGAGGCATCTAGATGGCCAAACGCTTCTCCTACACGTCAGCTTAGCATTTACTATCCTTCATGATATGGCCACATTGCTATCCGAACTTATCTCGTGCTACCTTTCCAGGTGAACCAATGTGTTCCAGGAAGCCTGGTTACCTTATGGCTCTAGGAATATAAAAAGCCCTGCTATACTTAATATATATATATAGATATATATATATAATTTATGGGGGTGGGGGTGGGCACTGGGTAGCTCAGTGTATTGAGAGCCAGGCCTAGAGACAGGATGTCCTGGGTTCCAATTTGACCTCAGATACTTTCTAGCTGTTTGACCCTGGGTGAGTCACTTAATCCCCATTGCCTATCCCTTACCACTCTTCTGCCTTGGAATCAATACACAGTATTGATTCTAAGATGGGAGGTAAAAGGATTTAAAAAAAAAAAAAAGTCTTTCACAGTTCATCATCATTACAACATTGCTGTTTCTATGCCCAATGATTTCCTGGTTCTTCTCATTTCACTTTGCATCAGTTTATTTAGGTCTTGCTATGATTTTCTGAAACCAACCCTGTCATCATTTTTTATAGTAATCCATCACAATCATATGGCACAACTTCCTTAGCTCAATGGATGAGCATCCCCTTGATTTCCATTTCTTTGCCACTGAAAAAAGAGCTAGTGTAAATATTTTTTTTTCATTTAAAATTTTTATTTATGCATGTTTGCATGATTCACTTTCTTTTCCTCCCCTCTCCTGGAGACAACAGGCAATTCCATTGTGGTTATACAAATGTTATCACTTGATACCTATTTCCATATTATTCATTTTTGCAACAGAGCAATCTTTTAAAACCAAAACCCCAAATCATATACTCATATAAACAAGTGATGTCATATGTTTTTATTCTGTGTTTCTACTCCCACAGTTCTTTCCCTCAATATGGATGGCATTCTTTCTCATAAGTCCCTTGGCTACATTGCTACTAGTAGTAAAGTCCTTTACACTGGATAGTTCTATGATGTTTCACTTTCTGTGTACAAGGTTCTCTTGGTTCTGCTCATTTTACTCTGTATCAGTTTATTGAATTTCTTTCATTTCATACAGAAATTCTCCAGTTCATTATTCCTAGTGTAAATATTTTGTACATATAAATCCTTTTCCTCTGATCTCTTTCAGGTACAGACCTAATAGAGGTATTGCTGGTTCAAAGGGTATGCATAGTTTTATAGCCCTTTGGACATAGTTCTAAACTGTTTTCCAGAATGGTTGGATCAGTTCACAATTCACAATTCATTAGTGAAACCTATTTTTTCCTCACCTTTTGATATTTCTGCTAGGAATGAGATGGTTCCTAAGAGTTGTTTTAATTTGCAGTTCTCTGATCAATAGTGATTTAGAGCATTTTTTTCCATATGTCTATAGATATCTTTGAGTTCTTCTGAAAATTGCCTGTTCGTATCTTTGGCCACTTATCAATTGGGGAATGGCTCTTATTTTTACAAATTTGAATCAGTTCTATATTCAGTATATATTTGAGAAATGAGGTTTTTATCAAAAAAACTTGCCATGAACATTTTGATGTTACTTTTCTATATTATATATAAAATTATGTCTTGAGCATTTTTTATTATCTATTCTTTCTCTGGAGGTGGACATTCCCAAATTATTTTTCAAACAGTATTTCTGTTGTTGTATATAATGTTCTCCTGGTTCTACTCATTTTGTTCTTCACAATTTCGTGTAGCTCTTTCCATTAAAAAAAATTCACCTTCTTGTCATTTCTTATGATACAGTAGTTTTCTATTATAATCATATTCTACATCTTGTGTAACTATTCCCCAACTGACAGGCATCCCCTCAATTTCCAGTTCTTTGCTTCTACAAAGAGAATCAATACAATTTTTAAAAAACATATAAATTATTTCCCTTTTTTTCTGATCACCTTGGGAAACAGACTTAATAGTGGTATTCCTGGGTTAAAGGGTATATACAGTTTTACAACCCTTTAGACACAATTCCAGAATGTTCTCCAAAATGATTTGATCAGTTCATAGTTCCATCATTGTATTAATGTCCTCTACCCATCTTCTAAAAGCTTCATCTTGAAAACTGATATGAATAGATATAAAGAGAAAAAAGAAGAACCAGGGCAACAATTATCTAATGACTATAATGTGAGGGAAAACAATGAAGAAATATTTCAGAACTCTTTTATGAATGTAAAGGCCAACCTTGACTTTAGAAGGCTATTGATGGAGCATGTCTCCTGCATCTTTGGAGAGAGGTGCTGGACTAGAGGTTCAGAATTAGACATCCATCTTCAAATACCACCAGTGAACTGATTTTTCTAGTCATTTCACTATGTACATTTGTTATGAAGAAGTACTTCTCTGGTGGATGGATGGTGAGGGACAAGTTAGGAAGAAGTAAGAGAGATGTCTCCCCAAACACTTAAAACATTAAAAAAAATACTGAGGGGAAAAGAAAAAGTTCAGAAAGTTCCATAAACAAGATAGTTTTATCAAATTGTTAAAGTTTATATGCATAAAAAAAACCCAATTGTAACACTCTTTTTGGTTCTTCCTTGTTTGAATGTGCCAACAATTGTTAAGCTTATAATAAAAAATAAAAAGATCCATCTCCTGCATGGAATCTTCTCCCAATCACTGGTCCACATTAATCTAACTTTTCTGAATTTTTAACACAGATACAATACCAACACACAAGATACAGGGTCAGATCCCAAGTGATAGAGGCATTCTCCCTTAACTAAGTAGGTCATTCATAGCATAATCAGTCTTATCTGAAGTTACAAATGAAGTTTCAAAATGTGAAAGATAGAAGGCAGTATAGTGTAATGAATAATCAATAGGTCTGGTGGCATCCAAAGAAACCCGGATTCAAGACCTAGCTCCATCTCTCCCTTGCTATGTGACTTAATGAAGGAATTTCCTTTTCTGTTAAATGGAGATAATAGTATCTACCTTTCAGGGTTGTTGTGAAGATAAAAACAGATATTTGCAAAGTTCTTTACAAGCCTTTGTTGTTTGGCCACATCAAACTTCATAACCCCATATAAGGTTTTCTTTCCAAAGATATTGGGGGTGGTTTGCCATTTCCTTTTCCAGCTCGTTTTACAGATGAGGAAACTGAGGCAAATAGGATTAAGTGGCTTGCCTAGGGTCACATAACTAGGAAGTATCTAAAGTTGGATTTGAACTCATGTTTTCCTGACTTCAGGACTGGTGCTTTATCTACTGTACCATCTAGCTGCCCTTTACAGGTTGAGGGTTATAGGATCTGCATGTGACAAGTCAGATTTTTATAAGATTTGCTTCCTTAGATAATGGCAGCAGCAGTGGAGAAGCAAATAGAAGGGGTTTTCATCTGAAATACTGATATTCTCAGGGTTTAGAGGCTTAACTTCCCACTGGTGGTAGTTGGTACTGATCATAACACATGGAAGGGCCCTTCTTTGCTAGGGTTGCTCTCCTCAACATGTGGGGGAATTGGCTACAGTGGGACCACTAGTTGGAGGAAGGGTACACAATTCCTTGGGTTCTCAAATGTTGGGTTCTGGGTTAACTCTACTAGGTCTTGAAAGAAGGTAATGATCAAGGGTCAGGATCAGAGGTTTGAACCACTTGGAACATGGGATCTGTTGCTTTGCTGCTTCAAAGGCTGGCTTGCATACCTTGTGGGTGATTATGTGTGGAAAATAATTTATAAATTTAAAGCAAAACCTCAGTATCAGTTATTGTTCTTGTTATCTCTCCCTCTTTGGAACCGTTTTTTCTGTATTTTCAGAATTCTATTTCCCAGTTTCTGCCATCTGTCCTTGGTCTACTTCCTCTGTAGAATTTGTGATAATTAGATTAAGTCTACACTGCCCATCTTTAGATTTAATCACCAAAGGTGAGAACACCTCTAATTCTGGGAGGTTTGTAACCCACGTGTGCTAGAGTGGGTGACAAATCAGAATCAACTGACTGTCCCCTAGGCAGTACTATGAGAATCATCTATTGTGACTGGACCCGCAAACAAGGGAGAAGGCACAGGAAGTGACGCATAAGTGAACCCTTTAAAAAGAGAGAATTGAGTGAGTCAAGGAGAGTCTGGTGAAGAGGGCTGCTGATGAAGGAGCTCTTCTGGTCCGTGGGGGAGTGCTGGCTGGAATGCTGAGACCTTGGTGAGACTGCTTTCAATATCTTCTTTAGAAGTCCATGTGGTGAGTTTGAAGACTGAATCTTCCTGAACTTCTCTTAAGGAACTTCCCTTTAATAGCCTCTGGCCCTCTGACTCTCTGCTGAGGGTTAATTAGATCTACCTGGATTAATTAGAGGATCATAGTAATTTAACTACTGTGTTAGATTATTATTTCCTTATTTCCTTTCTTTCTTCTCAATTGTAAATAAACTTTCATAAAGTCAATTTTGTCTTGAGATTATTCTTAATTGAGGATTGAAAATTGTTCAATCCTTTGTGGCAACCATCTTTTAATATATCGACCAAAAAACCCTTTTTCCCCCTTACAAATTTTAGGCTGTAGGACCTTACCAATCCTGTTTCTAGACACTTTGAAATTCACTTTTTTGCAATCTGATATGGGATATTAGACCATGCTTATATTTTCTCCTTCACAAATTCCAAACTAGACTCATTATTTGCCTCTCCCTCTCCTCCTCATCCTCCCAGTCATTTCTAATCTACTTCAGCAGAATAGTTTTATACTGTGGGCTATATTTATGTCCAGAATAGTAACTTCTTCTTATTGCTTTCTCTGCCTTTTAAAAAACTGTTGAAAAAATATGGTATTGCTCCTTTCCCTTTCCTATAAGTGTCTGAGGTTGAATTTGAACTGATAAAGATGAGTCTTCCCAGTTTCAAGCCTAATGCCCTATCTACTATACCACCTCACTGCCCTATCCTTGAGGAAAGGGACTCTCTTTTGCCTCCTTTTGTATCTTCATGCTTTACCCAGTTTTGGGCACGTAGTAGGTTCTTAAAAATTTTTTTTGATTGCTTTGATTGATCAAATTCACTGGTCCTTCAACAATGAAAGGGACTTTTCCGGTAGCCCTTCCAATATGTTGTTTTCATTTTTTGCCAATTTTGCCCATTTGGTAGGTATGAGGTAAAATCTTGGATTTATTTAATTTGCTTCTCTCCAATGATTAATGATTTGGAATTTTTAAAATATATATATATATAAGTACTGACAACTTGGATTTCTCTGCCCCATTTTTCTAACCTCCAACCTCCAATTCAAATGAAGACTCCATTCTATCCTTTTAGGTCCCTTTTCTTCTTTGTTTTTGCCTGGAAACATTATATTACTTTGAATTATCTTTATTTCAGTCTTATCCCCTTATTATAACAAGTTCTATGAGGGTAGGAAACATTTATCTAAATTTTGTATCTTCCTCATCACCAAGAATAATTCTCTTCATGTAGCAAGCACATAAAAAATGTCTGTTGAATACACAAATATCCACTTTCTAAGAGTTGGTCCTATATTATAGCTGTTGAATTCAATCTATGGGGTTTCATATTTCTGTGCAAGCTTATCAATTTACTTCAATACTGTGTCGCAAATCATTAGACATTACAATTTCTCAAAAGGTGTGATTTCTTTGTTGACCTTTGGGAAAATCATTAATTCTCCTAACACATGTCCTCAAAGTGCAATGTGAGGAACTCTGAAAAGTATTGGCAGGGAATAGAATTTGGGATGTAGAACCCTTGCATCCTGGCTCTGGGGTGAAAGTCCAGAGCTGACGAAAGAATTTGAATTCTCACTTTTGTTTTGGCATTAACTAGCCAGTTTTTTTTTCTTGCTATGTGATGGGAAAGAGATTCTACTTAGAAATTCTCTTCAAAAAATGAAACAGCTTTTTGAGTTTAGACAAAACTGTGTCTCTCTGCTTTTGAAAAAGAACTGCTCCTTTTCCCCAACAGTTTTCTAACCTTTTCCATCATTGACCACATGGAGACCAACAGCCAGCAGTTTTCATGGTCATCTAGCTGAAGAGGATTGACACTTTCTAAAAACCAAGAGCAATTACTCAGTCCAAGAGTCTTCCCGCCACACCACTAGACTATGGCCAATGTATTTGCCTTTCCTATTAGAAGACTTAACTCCTGCTCCTAATGTCATGGTATGTTCAGCCCCTTGCTAGGTGCTCACTTAAAACCCCCACTAGAAATCTCCATTGCTGCCCAACACAATAATGAATTCCAACATGTTAACAGCACCAAGCTGGCCAAGAGAAACACCCACTGGTTTTTAATGGACTGGTTTCTAATGTTTAATGCCAAACATCACACAGCTGATTCACTCAGCTCACAGATGTACTGAAGTCATCTGGCTATTTCTCCTCTCTCTACTTAATTCTTCTCCAGGTTTTCAGTGACTGAGGGGGATGACCTTGACTGTGGAGATGTGAAAATTGCTTCCAGTTCTGGGCAGTGAGCTGAGCTGAATGAGACAACCCAGAGAGGTACTGACTGACCAGACTGGACAACCAATGTTAAGACAGCTGGAGTGCACACAGAGAGGAGCATGGTTTTGCTGCTTCCCAGGTGGCCAGACAAAAGGATGTAAGGAGAAGGGCAAAGGGGAAGTGAGAAGAATGTCCACTGTTTGCAGACCCTGTGAGAACTGTCACTAAACAGAAGTTACTAGAGGGATTTGGGAGGGTAACTATAGACAGTCAGTAGCAGCTTTTTCTCAGCTTTAAATTGGGGAAGAAAAACCAAACCAAACCAAACGGGTCAAATTTTGTTCAGGATGTCCTATGACTGATGTCAGTCTAGAAGAAAGAAGAGTCTTACTCTCTTCTGTGAAACTGAATTTTTATTCCCTTTGTCAATTTTAAGTTAGTCAATCAAGAATTTAAAAGTATCCCTACTTAACACTTAGTAAGTCACTAACAAAGAAAATTAACATCCCCAAACACTGGGCAGTGCCAGGCAAATTGGGAGGTTGTGATTGGTTCCTGTGAAGTGGGAGAGAGACAGGAAGTGACATGGAGAAACTGCTTATAAAAAGCCAGCCCAAGGACTCCTGAGGAGGCATTTTAGGAGGAATTTGGCTGAAGAGGGGGCTTTTTTTTCTGTGATTCCTTCTGTGAGGCACTTTACAAAGCTACATTTGGCATTGGTGGGCTGAAGAAGCAGTCTGTGCTGCATAGATTCAGCATTGTGACTGATCTGAAGGAAGAGGCTACTAGACTTTCACATGGAGGTTGAAACTTTATTGGGGAGTGAGCTGAATTTCTTTGGATAGGAGCTCTAGGCTGATAGGCTAGGAAATATTTTCTACTTCCCTCATACATTTCCCTCCTTTACTATATTTATATTAAATTAAATTAATAAGAGCAACTAATAGCATTTTGACTTAAGAAGTTGATGTTATATACGGTGACCACAATTCTTTTTTTTTAAACCATTATTATCTTTGTCAAACCAAAATTTTAACTATTACATTTGGTAATCAATTTAAATTATTACACCTCTGAGCAGAGAATGAGACTCACTGTGTGGGAAACCACTGAGGGCTAATTTCAGCTCAGGATAAGAACTGTTTAATGTTTAGAAGTGACGTTCCCTGATTCTTAGTGATTTGGAAAATTTTCTCATGATTATTGATAGATTGGATTTCTGCTTTAGAGAACTGCCTGATCATATCCTTTTGATCATTTATCAACTAGTTAATAACCTTTATTCTTATAAATTTGAATCAGTTTCTGATGTATCTTAGGTCTTAAGAAAATTTCTGCAAAGATTGAGATGGTTTTGGACATGGCTAATGTGGGAATTTATTAATGAATGCTTGTTATTTGAAAAAATAACTTAAAAACCATTAAACCTGCCTTAGAGTAGAATTGGCTATCTGTGAGGTGGTGAACTCCTAATTCAGTCCATCAGAGACTAGATGACTACTTGGTTGGAGATATAAAAGGGATTTCTGCACTGGAAAGGTAGGGATGGGTAATTTCTAGATTTTCTTCTAATTCTTAGATCCCATAATATACTAGTTCCTAACTTTGGTTTGATATTGAGGATTCAGAAATTATAAGTGGGGAATAGCAGGAGAAATGCCTAGGAACAAAACAAATACAAATAGAGAGCTGTCCCTGCAACTCAATTCCTGTCTTCCTAATTATATTGTGTGCTTTAGGACCTTTCTCGTTTCTAAGACAGGAACGATATTTATTGCTTAGTATAAATGTAATGGGTTTTGAGTCCCCCAAAGGGCCTCATCTTATAACAAGAATAACCATTTCCCTTCTAACTGATGTGTTGCTTCAGTTATGAGCACTATGTCATTTAAGTCTTTCAACCAATTTGTGGTAACATGAAATTGAGATGTCATGCACATATTACTCCCATTTAAGTAATGAAGAAACTGAGGCTCAGAGAGGTTGTGATAACCAATAAACCACTCTTTCTACTCTTTGGTACTGTGTCTGCCTGATAACCAGGTGGGACTAAGAAACTAATAACTAACTTTTTATAAAAAATTGTGGAAAGGCTAAACACCTGCCATTCCCACTATGTCCTCAAAAATGAGGGTGGAAGATAAATTCAAAGAATTACAAAATATTTCAAAGCAGAAATGCTTATGTTCTTATAGGCATAAAAGAAAGATCTGTCCATTCTGCCACAGAATATCAAAATAAGACTGCGCTCATTAGGCATTGTAGCTATCAGGTAATAGTAATAACTGACCGTTTATGGCACCTGCATTGGGAGTCGGAGGACCTATCATGGGAAGGAAGGGTGTTGTTGGGGTGGGAAGCTGGCAAAATCTCCTGGGGAGCATCAAATTTCACCTTGTCTCTTGGAACCTGGTGAAGTTTTGATTTTAAATAGCAAATACATGCAAAAAATAAATGTTATTGCAAGGATTCAGGAAAACACTTGGGATTCCTAAGTGAAACCCTAAACCTTTTTGAAATCTAAGTCTTTCAACTGTACTCCTCTAATATTCAGACTGCTCTTTTCTCTCCTTCTGCCTTTCATGGCTTTGGGATTTTTGTCAAGTCATTTCTCCCTTGATGAGCCTAAACTATAAAAAATGGATGAACCTATTTCACATGAAGTTGAAGCTTATATGAGATCATGTTTGTGACAGTGTTTTTTAAACTATCATATCATCTTCACTAGAACTGGAAGCCCAATGAGAAGCAGCCACTGTTTCTTTAATCCTTCAGGACATGGGTGATCTCATCAGAATGGGGGACTTCTTTCCTTGGTACATATTGTGATCCATTTGTCTCATTCTATGTGATTCTTGTTCATGTTCCTCCTACAAAGGATCTACCCAAGTTCTTTCAACATTTTATACATATCAGGAGAGAACCTGGGTTGTCTTAGTTGTTGTCCCTAACTTGAATGATCCTACTGGCCCATCTTTTTCCAATCAGATAATTGGAGGAAAAGGGAAAAAATGTTTTGCTGTTTGCTATGCCATTTGGAAGCACAGAAAATGACTAAAATGAAATTAAAATGAAATACTAGATTGTCATAATTCATAGCCCAGAGTTTTGCACACAATATGTGCTTGATAATAATTCAATGGAAACACAGAGGCAACATGAAATGGTGGAAAGAGTACTGGATCAGCACCAGGAGATGTTGATGTGAATTCCTTGGTTGTGTGGCCAGTGCAAAACACTTTTGTCCTCTCAGGTTCTAAGTTTAGACATTTTTAAAAGAGGAAGAAGAGCATTTAACATTTGAATTCTACTCACAGGTCTACTGGAAGGAAGGTAAAACTGCACACCTTTAAATGCTCTATAAATGTGAATTATTTTTGTAAACCAAAATTACTGAAAGTACCCCAAAAACAGAGGGGTGTGTGAGGATGATGGGAAGAAAAGGCACACAAAAGGTTAGTTCTCAGATTAGTTGTACTAGTCTTTTCATTTCAGCCACAAAGTTCATGTTGCTTTTGTCCCAAGGATAAAGGAACTAATAGTAAGACTCTACAGCCATCTACTGGCAAAATTCAAGGTCTCCAACATAATTTTCTTGTAAAGGATTTATTTATTTAGATTCATCAGTGCACTTTGGAATATGTGGCAGCCCCCACACATATATATTTGCCAGGAAAAAAAAAAAGACAAATCCAGTTTAGAAAATTTTCTTGGCCAACACCATCCAATGAGCCACATTTTAAATGATGTGAAGAAGAGTTAGGGTCTAAAACTTAAAACCACTAGGAACTTTATTTCGCTGTATGACAAACACAGTTTTCCTTCTGAAAAAGCCCCAAACACCAAATTACAATTGTAGCTTTCTGGAACCTGTTCTCACACACATGGGAATAAGCCCCTGCAAAGTCTTCGCCTTAATATTCAATCTTTTCAATTTCATCCATGTCATCTGGGTCCAGCTGCTTAATCTTGCTGTCTGAAAGAATGTGAAAGGACACAGTGGTCAAGACAAGACTATTGTCTCTAGGCAGAAAATCCATGGATTCCATCCACCCATTTCTGATGACACAGTAATAATACTTTTAACCAACAAGATGCCCTTATGGTAACTGTTTTGTCAGAAACTTTGCAATAAAGATTAGGAATAATGGGGGAGGCATAGGGATATGCTCCATCACTGAAGTTCAAATGCACTATGTTGAGGAAATAGCTATGAATTTTTGTCCATGCAGTAGAGGCTCTGGAAGGTCCTAACAGCAAGCTGGAAAAGCTTTGAATCTGGGCTTAGGCACAGACTATAAGCAGTTTTCTGAGGTTTGGTTTAGTTAAATTCAAAGAGGCACAGGGGGCAGTGATGAAAAATTTGGCCATGGAGGCTCATAAATTGAGTCTGGGGTGAGCATGCCATTGCTGACAAAAATCAGAGTTCCCTGCTGCAATGAAGGAGAAATGGAGTAAGGTCAAAAGGAGAGGTTCATGGTACAAAAAATGTTAAAAACCGATTAAAATTAAATAAGGACAACTTCAAACCCCCCTCCCCCAAGTATGTATCTTGGAGCCTTAGGGGAAAGATGAAGTTAGATTAAAGGCAACAGAAATGGAGGGAGGGAAATGACAATAGGTGGCTTTTGAAAGATCTCCAGAGAAGTGGTCAGGTTGGCATGTGCTAAGGACAGGGTAGGACTCATGGTAATTCTAGGAGAAGGGACACAGGCTCATGTATGTTCCCTAACTAAGCCTCCAACGATGATCCTTTCATAGGAGCAAAGTGCTTTTTGAGGATGGGAGGATGACCACGTGGCCCCCTACCTCGTAAGGACTTAACCAATTATTACATCATTTAGACTGGCAGCTGAAGTAAAGTTTGTTGTCTAAAAACCATGATCCTTAGCATACTTTGCCCTTTTTTTTATACGCCATCACAACAGAAGCAAATGGGGTTTGCACAGGACTAAAGGCCATTTGCATTTTTCATTGTTTGAGAGGATGCCATGGGCAAGAAACAGGGGATATGAAATATATTTGCCTAAAAAATTGTTCTCTACAGGTTTTAGGGTATGTGCCATTCATGTAGGTTACATGTGTCCTCATGGATTTGTCTAGATGTGGCTCACAGGGAGGCATGAAGAGTTATCTCTAGAGTGTGCTCTTCCATCTGCACTTTTCTAAGGGAGGCTTTGATTCCTGCTAGGAAGGGAGCCACAAGGATGGCCCCTCTGCTTTCCTCAAGGAGAGCACACTAGGTTAGAATCCTATCCATTTGCCTCCCTGCTAAATATGCTAGTTAAAAGGAAATATTTTTAGGGCAAGCTGCTCCTGATCATTATCCCTCAACAGGTCAGGATTATGATATCCAAGGTTTGATTGCTCTCCTACCAAATGCTCACACAGTGAAACAGCAAATAAATTCATTTGTCCAAGGTGATAGGTAACAGAAGCCAAACAAGTTTTACAGATGATAATATACCAGATCATAGAGAGAATAAATAAGCTTTCCCACTGAGAGTAAGATATTGTCCTAAAGAAAATTTTCATCAAATGAAAAATTCCTCAAAGTCTCTAGCATGGTATACTGAAGACGGATATGATTAAGACTCTAGGTCCTCTATAGGTTGGCTTCTTCCCAGAGTATCTATCTGTCTATCTCTCTTTAGGGAGCTCTTCCTGAAGAGAATTTGGAACTGTTACCTTGTTCAAAGCTGGAAGTCAGAAGAGGAAGATTTCACATTCCTTAATGAAGGAGTGATAAGAGATGAGGAAAGTATCTTGAACCTAAAATTATTCTTCCTAGATTAGCAATTCTGGGGGGTTGTGGAATTTTAAAAAGCAAGGGCAACTTAATAACTTTAATCATTTTGAAGGAGATGTCCCTTCCCTGCCAAAGTGGCTCGATCATCCTATCCAATGGAAGTGGATTATAAATATAATTCTAACCCAGTACTCTTCCTCTCAGGTGGGCAGAGTGACCAGTCTTGTGGCTTTAATTACCTGCCCCCAGACTGGCAGGAATTCAAGTTGTTCTTGGAGAGGAGTGGACCAAGGAGATTCTAGAATCTATCTAGCCACATGTCCCTGAGACATGGACAAATATAACTTATATGGACAACACACACTTCCTACAAGGCCATGAACATCTATATAGGTTATGGAATTAGAACTAGCACATAAAAATCAGATCATCTTGGTCTGAGTAATTATTAATTCTCTGTTGGCTCTCATGCCTAAAATCCTTCATAACATTCACTCTGTTTTTCCTATCAGCCATGGCATCTCTAAGATTTAATTACTAATTAAAAAAAGTCTTTTGTCTCTAACTGGATGCAAACACCCTGGGTACTTCTGGACTTTGGATAAGTGTATATGCTGTACATATCTGTTCCTTTCAGCAGTATCTTATTTTGGGGTTGTGAACTATGTTTGGGGATAGGGGCAGCAGGGAAAGGAAAAATATATTCGAACCAATATGGTCAATATAGTTCACTTTATAGAAAAGATTACTTACTGAAATGATCTTGAATTTTAAAGAGCAAGGGCAGCTTATTAACTTCAATCATGTTGAAGGCGATGCCCTTTTTCCCAAAGCGGCCTGTTCGTCCTATTCGATGGAGATAAGTCTCATAGTCTGGTTCACCAGCTTGGTTTATAGGAAGGTCAAAGTTCACAACAATTGTGACTTGTTTCACATCAATTCCTAGACAGAAATAGACAGAGAGAGAGAAAGAAACACTGACAAGTCCCATAATTTCTTGCAGGAATAAAAGCTGATGAATGACCATACAATGGAGAAAATTGCTGGCCAAACAAGCTTGCTTTTAAACAAATGAAATGTCTATTTGGGATAACATCCTTAATAAAGCTGGATTCCAAATAAACAACTGCTGAATCTGTTTTTAAGATGAACATATACAGAGTGGAAAGTCCTAACTACATCTAGAAAGCCAAATCTATTAGAAAATTCTCTTCTAGTGCTGAAGTAAAAGCCTGCAGCCATCAAAACTTAAATTCTCCTTTCTCAAAGTATGCACTCAGAGGTTTCAGAGGGATAAATGGGGAGACTGGAGGTAACTGAGATAAAAAAACTTAACCTTGGGGAGGACAAACCTGGAAGGAAGGAATGAATTGCTTAAAAAAAAAAACAAACAAAACCCACACCTCGAGCACAGACATTGGTGGTTATAAGGACTTTTTCTTTCCCATCACGAAACCTTTGGATGATTGAAGCCCGCTGATCAACTGTCAGCTCTCCACTTAACAAAGATACTTGATGGCCATCCTGCATCATCTCCACAGTTAACCACTTTGCATTTCGACGAGTCTGTTGGAAAATAAACCAAAAAAAAATACAATCCACAAGGTTAAGGTATAGTTGCTGTATGGGATAGGGGATGAGGGAAAGGAAGAAAGATTTATTCTTTAACTTCCTATTAACTATTATAAACCCTTTAGGATATACTGTACTGATTTACTTCTTTCTTTTTTAACCCTTACCTTTTGTTCAGAATCAATATTAAGTATCATTTCCAAGGTAGTAAGATTAGGCAACTGAGGTTAAGTGACTTGCCCAGAGGCACACAGCTGGGAAGTGTCTGAGGTCAAATTTGAACCCAAGACTTCCCATCTCCAGGCCTGGCTCTCTATTCACTGAGTCACTTAGCTACCCCTGCACTGATTTACTTCTTTTTCCTATAGCAGTTCTGAAGAGAGAATAAAAGACAGTACCAATGTGACAACACCTTACATTTATATTCAGTTTGACAGACGTAGAAATGTTTTGAAAATTTAATCCCATTTGATATTGCTGATAAGGATCTGATATCCAAGATTTATTAGGAACTTATACACATATAAGACTAAGAGTCATTCTCCAGTGGATAAGTGGTCAAAGGATATAAACGAACAATTCTCAAAAAGAGAATTATAAACTTTTAATGACCACTTACTGTCCCAAATCACTAGTAAGAGAAATTCATATACACAGAAAGAGGACATAATGATGGGAATAGTGTTGGGTGGGGGTGGTTAAAAAAAAAAAAAAAAAAGACAGACACACTACCGTACTTTTGGTGGAGCTGTGAATTGGCCAACTATTCTGGAAAGTAATTTGGAATTATGCTATGAATCTGAAAAGAATGTCCATGCCTTTCAATTCAGAGATTATAGAGCTAAATATATACCAATATAAAAGAAGTCAAAGATAGAAGGAAAAGTCCCAAATACACCAAAATATTGACAGTAACACTTTTTGTAATTGCAAAGTACTAGAAACAAAGAAAATAGGTGCCCACTGATTAGGGGATATCTAAACAAATGATGGTACATAAATATGTTTGAATATTATGTGCTGTAATCAATGATATGAAGAATTTGGGGAGGCACAGGAAAATTTATGTGAACTGATGAAGTGATATATGTAGATCCAGGAAAGCAACATATAGTGACAATGACATAAATGAAAGAAAAAATAAAACAAACCTGGACACTGTGTAATAATAATGACTAGACTTGACTCAGAAGTATTGGGAAAATATACTTCTCTCTTTTCTTGGCAGAGAGAGGGGGACTATGGGTACAGAACACTGCATACACTATCCGACAATGTATTGGCTAGTTTTGCTGAGTTGCCCTCTTGTGCCACCATCCCTCTCATCCTCTTTTCCTTTTTCTTGTTACACTGTGTTACAGTGAATGGTTCTGACAAGGGCAATGGCCAGAGAAGAGGCATTTTGGGAATTGAAAGCAATATAAAAACAAAAGATAAACAATAGCATAAGAATTGTTGGGTTTTGCCTTTGTATTGTCAATGCAGAGTAGAATGAGCTAGCTTAGCTAAGAATGCTATCATTAGGTCTGTATTCAAAGCCCTTCCAGCCTGGTGGGATCTACCAGAGTCAACGGTAAAGTTTTGGAGAACCCAGGTTCATCTCCAAATGGTGCTGGAGTAGGACCTTAGTACAGAAATAATAATTATTGCTTTCACTTATTTATTTACCCCCCACCCCCTTTTAAACTTATATACTATAATGTTAGAATTGAAGGAGATTTTATTGAGGAGGCTATTGAAGCCTCATGAGGCCAAGTGCCTGGTCTTCTGTTTCCTGCCATGTCATAGGGATTCATTTACAAAACATTTCAACAACTTTGAGGAATAGTGGGTGAAGCTTGGGGAGGTTTAGCATGCCTTGTCCATGGGCAGAGGGAACAAGCATTTATTAGTCACCTATCATGTGCCAGGTGCCCTCTTCTCATCTGGTCCTCACCACAGTTGCCCTCTCTAGGGTAAGAGTCCTGCCTCCTCATCTTATCCTCTGTCCTGGGAGGCTGGGGAGATATACCAGCTTTTGCTTCAAGACTTGGCTTCTACAGAAATCCTTTTTGGATTGGTGTACATGGTGGTACAGAGGGAACATGTTCCACTTCTGGAGCTCTTTGAACCATTCCTCTTTTAAGGTTCTTCAAGGGCTCTCAGCCATGAAATCTATCTTTAATTCATAGGCACTGAAGTCTGTTTTCGCTGCTTATGAGACCGAGATCTTCCCTCGTTTTGTGCTTTTTTGCTAGAAAGATGTGAGATCTATAAATTAGCACTTTTTATTTGTGCCTGTATGTTATTTTATGCTTAGAGCTTGTCAGAATATTAAAAAAAAAAAAGAATCTCCTGAAACTAAGATGGTAGGTGAGGGTGAGGAATGCACTAAGCTTGTGAAATTCCTTTCCCTGAAAATTATTCATGTGGGAACTGGTCCAACAAAGCCTCCTACTCTCTAAAGCTCTATTGACATCCTAAAACCTGGCCTTGAGTCATATGGTGAGTAGTAGAGCTCAGCCCACATTTAGAACCTCCTTCTAGCACTAATGACAGTCTTTTAAACCTTCCTAGGTCCTCATTAGTCAATACCAACCTCGCCCTTCAGACTTCATAGAATTCTTTGTTTGCACCTCTGATATATTTTGTATTATCAATAACACTTTCTTATCCCCTTTATGGACTGGATGGAAGCTGCATGAAGGCAGGGATCATAACTTAGTTAACATGTTCTCTCACACCAAACAGCACATTGCTTTTCACACACTAATAATCATAATAGCACTGCGTGTACATTGTCATTTGGTCAGTAGGCATTTGATGTTTTCTAGGTTTAACTGATAATTTTAAGGTTGGAGGGACATTTTTGGGATAGAAAACTTTTAAAATGCACAAATAGAAATTTTTTTTTAATTGTTAGAAGATTGTGTATACTAACTTTATTTAGAGGCAATTTTAGAGTAATAGAAAGAACAATGGATCTTGAATCATGAGGCCTGGGTTTGAGCCTTCTTTTTGTGATTTATTGGCCATGTGAATTTGTGTTAAGATAGCCTTGCTGGGCTTGTTTCCTCATCTTTAAGATTGAGGGGAAGATAATACTTGTCTGCTTTGTAGTACTGTTGTGAGGTTCAAATAGGATATTGTACATAAAAAATAAAATGAAAAATTACCTGCATTGACTTATGGATTTTCATTATTTTATGTATATGATAATATGATACAATAAAAGGGTTAATGTTATCCCTGAGGACCTTGTTATAATGTATATGTATGACACAGAAAATGGAGGGAGAGCCCTAAAGAAAAACCATAGCTTTTTCTCCCATTAGTACTTCATTACACAAATTATCAGATCATCTGCTTGTCATTTTTGAGGCTTGGAAAGCATGGCTTTGTGATATAAGGCAGGAAAGAGGCACAGTAGCAGCAAGCAGGTCGGGGGTGGGAGACTGCCAGATAGAGGTAGCAATCAGTAGAAGGTAAATTCCTCAAGGGCAAAGACTTTTTCTACTTTTTGTCTTATTCCCAATGCCTGGTATAGAGTCTTTAGTAAAGTACCTGCTCCATAAATGCTTTTTGAACTGAACTGAGTACCTATAGAGAAGAGAATCCAGGTGGGAAGCCCCTATGGGGGCTTTTGGATAGGGAGCACCAGGTAAACTCTGTTTGCTTCCAAGGCTGACAATTCACTGTATGTAGTTTCCATCCTGTTTCCTGAGATGTTGGGAAGGAATATCCAATCCCTTGGCCTACTGTTTATGATCTACTATGGTGCCTAGAGTATTTCCTTTAATTGGCAGTCTAGTAATCCCGTCAAAGAAAGGAAATGATTAGTCTGGCATGACTGCAATTCAACAAGTATTTAGTAATCCTCATTGTAAGGCCCTGGGCTCAGCCCTGGGGATACAAAGGAAAATGAAGACCAAACCAAAGTATACACTGGGTACAATTTGGGCACCACGTTTTAGGAAAGACATTGTATTAAAGGAGGAAAGATGCTGAGGAATGTGACTAATAAGGCAAAGGAGTTAAGAGATCAAATCATTCTAAGAACAGATGAAATAACTGGGGACATTGAAGTCTGAAAAAGAGAAGAGCTGAAGTTCTCTTCAAGTTTAGGAAGGTTTTGTTAATAGAAGAAGGAACAGAACTATCAGCAATGGGTTTTGAAGCTGCAGAGAGGCAGTTTTAGGATAGATGTCAGGAAAAACTTCCTAAACAGAGAGCACTTCAAAGCTAAATGGGAAGTAATGGGTTTTTCTTCCCTAGGGGTCTTCAGGCAAAGGCTGGCTGACCACTTGTTGGGGAGGTTGCAGGACTGGTTGTTTAGGTAATATGTAGAATTGATGGCCTCTGAGGTGCTTTTTGATTCTGATATTCTATATTGCTGCATGGTGAGATGAGTCAACATGCAGACTCATACATGTTCATTTTGGGTAAAAGGGCCCATTCAGGGAGTTGACAATCACAGACACCTGTGTTAGATTACGCTGCCTTTCCTGCCACCAAACCCCTTTTTAGGGATTAATCTTTGATTTTCCTATTCAATCCTCTTGGGCTGGTTTGGCTCCATTTTAGCTTCCTATTTAAAAGCTGCCTCCGTGTCCTGATGTCATCCTTCCTACATATCCAAACCAGTCAGGACCTTGAGGCATCAGACTATTTGCTACTTTGCTGCACACACTGGAGATAAAGAATCTAGTGTCTCTTATTCTCACCAAGTATTGCAGGGGGGTAAGGAGAGTCCTTAAAGATATGGCTATGAACAAGTCAGCCTATTTTTCTTTTCTGGGAAGGAGGAGGAAGCATTAAACTAGTTGAACGGGAGATAGTCCAACCCACAGAATAGCAGAAAGGGAAAGGAGAAGGAAAACTGAACTGAGGAGGAATTCTCAGATGAAAAATGACCTAGTTCTGACTTTCTTTCAGTTCTAGCAAGACTGTAAATTTAGTAAATGTTTTTGGGCCAGGTATGTCCTTGGATACTGAGTGCCTACTCTGTACAAGGCTCAACATTGGGGAACTAGGAAAATGTGCTCATACCCCTTTGAGATGATTCAACCCAGCCAGTGTTACCTGGCAAAAGATGATGGCCTGACCAATGGTGATGCCTCCATAGATGTTGCACAGGGCTTGGTATTTGTCTTTCCTACTGTCACACAGAACATAATACTGCCTGATGTTGTTCAGAGTCAGCTCTTCTTTGCGTAGCTTGATCACATTAGGATCAGGAATGATTCTCTCAGCAAACTGCCACACGGAATCCTCAAAAGTTGCTGAGAAGAGCAGCATTTGGCATTCGGGCTGTAAAGCTCTGTAAGAGAAGAGGCTAGTTACCTGTGTGTTGTTGCCCTTCTCACCTCTTGAAGCAGCAAGAAGAAGGCTGAGCCCCCCTGACCCTCTGTTCAATAAATGCTCTCTCTTGCTTTGGGAGAGGCAGATACCTCTATAGAAAGAGCCAAGGATAAAACAACCAAAAATGTCCCACAAAAAGTACCAAGCTAGCCAACCAGGAAATACAGCGAGAGAATTGAGAGGTCTCATCTGCACTGTGGGACAGGGTCAGATTTCCTTGTCATAAGGACCTGTTAAACTCAGTAATTAATTTTTGGTTAAGAAAATGCCAAGCCCCTTTGGGAACTAGTGAGGTTTGAGTTCTCTCTTCCCAACAAAGTCATTTGTTTTCTAGAGAGAGGAGGAGAGATACCTAAAGATGAAATGCTTTGTTTTAAGATCACAGAGTATCCCAAATAACATTGCTTTTGCTATGGGACACAGAAACTCATGAGCTCCTTAGGCACAAAATTTGGTTATATCTATTGACATTTCCACTAAAAAGAAGTCAGCCTTTGGAGCCAAATCAGATATGAAGGAAGAAGTTAAGGTTAAGGAAGGAAGATGGGAAACTAAAAAGATAATCAGATCTAATGGAAAATGAGAGGCAATTTAGAAGAGGAAAGACAACAATTACTAACCTTATTCATAAGATGTACTGCCTACACAAACAATATAAATGAGACCAAAAGTATTCTAAGTAACAAAAATGGAAGACTGACTAAAATGTTTTTGTGTATCACATTCTAGAAAGCAGACAGAGGAGCCAGAAAGAAGTACTGATTGCTCCTCTTTTCATGAGTTCAAGTATGTGGCATGAAAATTGGACAATGATTAGGAGGAATGCTTTCTTGGAGAGTTTTTGATGCCACTTCTTTTGAACAGTTTAAAAACTACCTTTACAGCTTTTCCCTTCTTGCTTTCTGCTCTCTTAGGAAGGATGAACAAAACTGGGGAAGGGAAGGGAGTATCATAAGAACTGGGATTGTAAGAGAAGGATAAACTATGGTGAAACTATTCCCTGACTCTAAGCCCTGATTTAGAAATGGAGAATCTTAAAAGTTGGAAATAACCTTTAGAAATCATGTCGTCCAGGGTTCAATACACTTGCGTTGACAGCCACATATAATAGCTTTCAAGGAAAGGAAGACAAGAGGAAAAAAAAGGTAATTTGTTACCATAGGATACTGATTACCAGTCTCCCGTCAAGACCTTAATTTGAGTGATTGAGAATCCCAAGAAGGATCTAGGAAAAAAACCCACTGAAAAGGCTCAGAAGAGTTCAGAACAACTGAGTACTTCTTGGGCATTGTTTAGTCTCCTGTTCGTTTTTTTAAAAAATGTTATTAAGATGACAAAATGCTAACATGCATGAATAGAAAGAGTTCAAAATGGGTTTATATAGTTTCAAGTAAAATTGGATGGGAAATATTTAGGTACATAATGAGATAAGTAGGGACTATGGTCAGCTGGTACCTAGGATTTTTCAAGCCCCAATGTAGTCCAATCTCTTCACTTAACAGAAGAAACAGGATTCTAGAGATTGATGCCAGAAGGTACACTACTAGTTAGGACCATAGCCCCGAACCCAGGTCTCCTGATGCCCTGTCCAGTGCTCTTTGTTCACATTTTCTCTTCACTGTCTACAGCTTTTTTGATATAGCACAGGGAGTTTGTGACTATAAGTAATTCCTGGTGTGTAAACTCCACTAGTGCAGATTTGTAATTCATATGTAATAGCCTTTTAGAATTGTTAATAACCTAAGAAAATAGGGTAGAGTGTTGAAAGGTTAAGTAAATTGCCCCCAGGCACACAGATAGTTGGCATGCATCAGAGACAGGATGGGGCCCAGGTCTTCCTTACTTGAAAGCCAGCCCTCTGTCCATGTGGCCTCTCAGTTATCTACTATACCCTGACAATATTCTTTAAAAAGTGGGTAGTTAGGCATCAGAATCCTCTATTCATATCTTTGCCCAGGGAAATGAAAACACAAATAAATTCTGCACAAGGACATGAATCCCCTGAATCTTTACTCTTGTGAATCAGCTACAGCTCAAGTCTTTGCTGCCCCCACGTGGCAACATTCTGGCAAAACTGGAATAGCCTTGCAAAGACCTTTTTCCTAGTTGAGCCAAAATAAAATGAGGCATCTCAAGAACCACTTTAATCTACAAGGCCCCTGAAAAATGTGAGGAAAAATGAGAAGAAAAGGTGTTAATGGGAATGACAGTAATGAGAAGTGGGGAAAGATGAAGTCCACATAACAAGGAGTAGCATACACACACATGTATTAAGACAGAGGAGAAGACACAAAGCTCTGGGATTTACCTCTGAATTCGGATGCTTTGGTCTGAAAATCCCTGGGTATCAATCATCACATCTGCTTCATCCAGGACAAATACACGAATTTTATTCAAATCTATCACTTTTCGTTTAAAACACCAATCTAGGACAGTCCCAGGAGTGCCAATTATAATTTGTTTGGTTATGTCAGTGCCTCTCGGAGCTGGAGGAAAAAAGATTAAATTTTCTCTTAGGTGCAAAATCTCAACTTCCATAATATCCAACTGCTTAAGGCAGAGGGCACACAGCACTAAACTGCAACTTGAAGAAAAGAATTCCAAAATCTAAACACTAAAAAAATGCTGCCATTTTTGGCTTTGTAAATGTTCAAGATTAACTCCTGGAAAGTCAGTTGGGTTAATAATAACAACCAAAAAAAACAGTGCATAGGATGTGATTTGATTCTACCATGGGATATTGAGCCTATTTTAGAAGCCAGTCTGAATGAAATCAACCATCTAGGAGCATCTGAGAGTACTATAAAATTAGCCAAGACTTCCTTAGCTGGCACATACCTCGGTTTCCTCGAACAGCATACATCACTTCAACATCAATACAAAATTTTCCCATCTGCTCAACCACACGTCCAGTTTGCAGAGCCAATTCATAAGTTGGAGCTAAGCAGAGACACTTAAGGTAGAATAAGGAAAAAATTTTATAAAAGCAAACCTTTTGATAGTTTGAGCGTCAGTGTGGCTGGGAACTAGGGCTAAAAAGAGGAAGAAAAATATCTAGATGTAGAATTTGGGTTTAAAATGTCAACCTTGGCTGAATGCATTTAATGGATAGCAGACTGGGGCAAGATTTATTAGATAAGGAATAAGAGTAAAAAAAGAATATTCAACAACATTGGATTCGGACTGGTTACTCTGATATTTGAGGTGGTGAAATACTAGGAAGGTATAATATAAACCTACGTTCTTATCACTTTATCCATGAACTACTAGAATCTTCTAACTAGTTTCTCTGCCTCTAGCCTTTTTTTCCCTCTCTAAATCAATCATTCCCAACATCTCACTTCCAGTTTTATTTTCCTTTTTCATTGTTTTGTAACTCATTCTCCTAACCCAAAGCCTTTATTGGTTCCCGGATGCCTAAAGGATAAAGTCCAAACTCCTTAGATTGACATTAAAGGTCTTCCAAATGTGGAAACATTACTTTTTATTTATCTTCCATATGACTCCTCTATTCCAGCCAATATGATTTACTCATTGTTCCGACACATGGCATACAGATATCCATTATTACTATGACAGGCCCTTACCTGGGTTGGCTTCCTTCTTTGTATTTAAGTCCTATTCTTACATCAAGGCCATCAAAGTTAAATTCAAATTCCACTGTTCCATTCAAAATCACTGTGATTCTGAGACCCTTTTTCAACTTTCCTAATCCGTAGCTCCTTGTATCTGCATCATTTGAGACTTAGTTTTTGCTACCCTTTACTGTTATCAATTTTTGTACTTTTACATCTCACCTTCCCAACTAGACTGTAAGCCTTGGAGGTTAGAAAAGAACATTAGGCCTATTTTCCCAATGCCAACCACAATACTCTGCACAGACTAGGTCTAGGAGGAATGATGATGATGGTGGTGGAGGAAAACAGATGTGTAAATCCATGGCTGCTCCAGCCAGGATATTATAGTCCTAATACAAATGGGTTTAGATGGTGAAAGATATTTGATATTTATGCTTAACTTTTATCCAATGAAACACATATTAATTTCCTTCTGTGTGCAAGATATTAGGGAGATAGAAACAAAACAATTCTTTCCCCCAAGAAATCTGTGTTCTCTGAGAGATGATACAACATGAACAAAAATATGACAATTTGAGGAGAGAGCACTTGAGAAGAAGGCACCAAAGTTAGGCCTAGATAAGGATTCAGAAGGCAGAGATCACTAAGCAGTACACTTTGTAAATACATGGAGGCATTTCAAGAAGGAACTTTCAAATTTGGGGAATAGCTATCAGTCTAGTAAAATTTGTGAAAGAAGGCTAAAAGACAGATTGCATTCATACTGCAGGGGGCTTTAAATGCTAGGCTAAGGAATCTCTAGGTAGTTATATATAGGTTTTGAGCCAGGGAATAATAAGGTCAGACTCATGCCTTAAAAATATTATTTTGACAGCTGTATAGATGAAATGGAGAGATTAAAGACAGGAAGCAGAGAAGTCAGTTAAGGGGACTATTGCAATAGTTCAGGTGAGATGTGATGAAGGCCTGAAATATTTATATGAATGAAGAAAAGGGGATGAAGATAAGAGATGCTGTGAAGGTAGAATTGCTAGGACATGGTGACTGAGTGTTCACAGGATATAATGCAGAGGAAGAGTCTAAGATGACTTTGAGGTTATGAACTTTGGCAACTGGAAGAATATACTTTCAGCAGAAACAAGAAAGTCTAGAGGAGGAGCACATTTGCATGGAATGGATAATTAGTTTTAGAAAGGCTGAACCTGAAATGTTGATGGGGGGAGCGGGGCAAGCTTGGTGGTTCAGTGGATTGAGAGCCAGGCCCAGAGATGGGAGGTCCTGGCTTCAAATTTGATCTCAGACACTTCCTAGCTATGTGACCTTGGGCAAGTCACTTAACCCCTATTGCCTAGCTCTTATCACTCTTCTGCCTTGGAACCAATACACATTAATTCCAAGACAGAAAGTAAGGGTTTAAAAAAAATATTCTGATGGGACATTCAGGTGGAGACATCCAACAGTCATTTGATAATGTGGGATTGGAATGCTCCAGAGAGATCAATACTGAACATGTAGATTTAGGAGTACATCTTCAGAGGGTTGATAAATGAATGGGAGTAGATGAGATAACCAAAGGAGGAAACATTAAGAGAAAAGTAAAGAGGGTCAAAGACAGAACCACAAGGAAAAATGTTATTTCTGGAATAGTAGAAGAATGATGAACTAGCAAAAAAAAAAAACTGAGGAGTGATCAGACAGCAGAAGTAGAAGAGAGTAATGTTCTAGAAATCTCATTGGTGGCTGCGTAGAGGATGAATTTCACTGGGGAGAGATTTGAAGCTGGGAGACCAATTAGGTGTCCCAGATGAGAGGTGATAAGAGCCTGAACTAAAGTGGTGGCTGAATGAACAGATAGAAGAAAATTAGATATAAGAAATGTTGGAGAGGTAGACGTGGCAAGATCTGACAACTGACTGGATATGTGAGGTGAGGGAGAGAGGAATTAAGGTCAATGCCAAGGTTATAAACCTGAGAAGCTGGAAAAATAGTGGTGCCTTTGGCAAAAATAGGCAAATTGCATGGAAAGGTAATTTCTACTTTGAACATGTTGAGTTTAAGATGATTTTGGGACATCCAGTTTGAAATATCCAATAGGCCAGTGGTTCCCAAACTTTTTTGGCCTACCGCCCCCTTTCCAGAAAAAATATTATTTAGCCCCCTGGAAATTAATTTTTTAAAAATTTTAATAGCAATTAATAGGAAAGATAAATGCATCTGTGGCCATCACCACTCCCCTGGATTGCTGCAGCACCCACCAGGGTGTGATAGCACCCACTTTGGGAATCACTGCAATAGGCAGTTGGTGATATGAGACTAAAGCTCAGGAGAAAGCCTGGTGCTGGATATGTAACTCTAAGAGTCACCTGTGGAGAGATGATAATTAAACCCATGGGAATTGATGGAGTCACCAGGAGGGATTGTAAAGAGAGAAGAAATGAAAGAGTGACTATAGTTTGAGACAGGGGAAGAAGGCTTTGTGTTTTGTCCCTGAGTGGACATCATATGCACTATAAGGGTCACAATTGTTCTCTCTCACCTCTTTCTTACCTGTGGAAACAGCTCTGAGGCATTAACTCTGCTTAGCATTGCCAAGACAAAAGCAGCTGTTTTGCCTGTTCCAGACTGGCTCTGTGCTATGAGGTTCTGGGGTCTACAGGATAACAGGAAACCATTAAGCTTAAAGCCAGTCTAAGAGATGAAAACAAGCTAAGCCACTTTATAGCCTTTTGGACTCACGGGTGTGCCAACATCATGGGGAGGGCCATCTCCTGAATTTTTGATGGTCTGTTGAATCCCATTGCATAAATCCCTTTCAGTAACTCTTCCTTTCTATTGAAAATAAATCAACGACTTACAAGTCTGTGGCTAATTTATACATCAATGATTTATAGGTATTCCCTATATTAAAATACATCACAGCCTACCTATTCCTTCTCATCCTGTGTGATTCCCATCCCTATTATCTCCTAAATCCCCCATAGAGGATCTACCCAACATGCCTGAGATCTTCTAACACTGAATGGAGAGTAGAGGCAGCACATGGCCTGTTAACCTATTATTCTACCTCTTACTACATGACCGGTTAAGATTTTAGAAATGTACATCTTAACAACAATTAAGTGTTGCCAAGTTGTTTTTTTTTTTATGGCCATGAACTGTGACTTGTTTTACAAAAGAGTATTTGTTCCTGAGAACCCCAATATACATAAGTATAGCTCAATGCAGAAGACCAGAATATTTGTACTTTCTCAATTACTTGTATTGTAATTGCTTATAAATTATTCACTTGGATTACTGGAAAGCAGTTTTGAATCTGAGAGAAGCTTCCTTACCTACCATTCAGCAGGCACCTGGGCTGCTTCCCATCATGAGCAAGGATATGAAAACTTATTTTATTTATTCATTTTAAAGTTAGCCATTACAAACTTGAGTTGGGAAGATCAATATATTCTTCCTGCTCCAGGATCACGTGTCCTGTTCCAAAATTCAACAGAAATTATTTCTGGACTATCAATGCTACTATCTCCCTCCATTAGCAGGCATAATTGAATTTTCACCTCAGTTATAAGCAATGACACAGCACTAAGAGTTACAGAATATTTTACACACTATCTATTTGCTCTTCAAAACAGACTAAGGAGGGAGTTTTTTTTTCTGACTGGAATTGGGATTTCATTGGTATGGTGAACTCCCTGTGTGGAAACTCTTTGTACTAATGCAGATCTGCAACCCAGGTATAGCTTATAACTACAGAAAGCTTCCTGGGGCATGAACAATTAAGTGACTTGCATATAGTCACACAGCTAGCATGTCTCAGAGGTAGGACTGAACCGTAGGTCTTCCTGACTCTTAGGCTGGCCCTCTATCTAATATGTCATAGTGACTCTCATGAGACAGTTATTTAATTGTATTGTCCTTATGTAACAGCTGAGGAAACTGATGATCAGAGAGTGGTTTGTCCATGGACACACAATGAATAAGCACCAGAGGCAAGATTTAAACTCAGATTTCTCCTGATTCCAGGTCTAGCATTCTTTCCAGCCCATCATATAATCATAAGAGTGCAAAGCACAATATTTTTTCCCTATCAATTACTATGCAAAACAGAGTCTGAAATTATATTTTTAAATGTTTCTCATTTAGTTATGTTGTAACTATTTTGAACATATGTTTCTCATTTCAACTTTGAAAGAATGTCAGAAAGCAAAGAAATCCCTTCTTGATGCTTTATCCCTCCATGCTATTGACACAATCTTTCTTGAGCTATAGTTTTGGACACTTTCCAAAACTGACCCAGCAATTAAATACTCACAGTCGCAACTCTTCAAATGTCTTTACTGAATAGAGGGGAGAGCTAGGATCCTTCTGTAAGACTTCCACACGGTGAGTGGATTCTACCAAGGACTGCCGGATTAGTTTGTTCAAGAGTGAGTTGGCAGCCAAATCCACTGGGGGAAACAAAACAAGAATGAGATGCTGGTGGTGATAGCAAACCTACTGAACTATGTCCAGTAGACTGCATGAAAATGACAGTTTACATGTTAATGCACCTGTGGTTACCTGTTTTCTTAATTAAAATGGGAAAAGTGACTGGAAAGGTTGACACTGAATTAGGAACAAGCTGTCTTCCCTTCTGAGATTACATAGCTTTCGATGCTCCTACTACATTTATCTACTTCTCACCATAAGTAAGGCAACATCCATTTGAGACCTACCTCTTCCTTATTTTTTCCCTTAATAAGTGATCCATAAACCTACTTTTGCTTTTCTCACTGTCATTCCATTCTTCTTCCTCCAAATACACTTGGGTCACTTCTGTTTTCCCCCCCCTACTCTTCTCTTTTTCCCTTCCTAAGCAATTTCTCTGATATATATCAGTCAGAAAGGAATCTCCAGTGGGGATTATATTAACCTCTTTCACAAGGCTATGAAAAATAACTAAATGGACTAAAAGCAAATGCCAAATATATTTATGCAAATAAACATTTTACCCATATCCTCTTCTTCATCCTCTTCAGAAATATTAATGGAAGCACCTGAAAGGAAGAAATATTCCCCCCTCCCCAAAGGGGGAGGTAAGATATATAAATGTTAGGAAAGGATATACTCTAGGCTCTCCCCTCTAACAAATGTTACAAGCCGATTAAAACATTGCTTTCATGTCACCCTCTTGCTAAAATATCTTTAATCTCTCCCCATTACTGAAATGATAAAGTTTAAATTCTTTAGTTCATCACTTAACACTTATACTGGGCTGGTCAAGGTTGTATATACCTGTAATCCCTATTACTGGGAGAAGTGGAGGCTGGTGGATTGCTTGAGTTTGGGAGTTCTGAGCTGCAAGAGGGCTAAAACTGATCAGGTGTCCACACTAAGTCCAACACCAATGTGGTAAGCCCCTAGGAGACCCCTAAGGAGAGGTGAATTGATCCAGGGCAGAAAAAGATAGGTTCAATCTTCTGTGCCAATCAGTTTTGGGACTGTGCATCTGAGTGGCTGTGGCACTTCCAGCCTAGGTGAGATAGACCCAGTCTCAAAACAAAACAAAAACAAAACACCTACACTGATCTGGCCCCATCCTCCTTTTTTAAATCTTCCACTACTACTCTGTATGAAATCTGTACTCCAATTATATTGGTTTACTCAGTATAATCTGAACATGCCATGCACATTCCTTTTTCTGTATGTTTCTTGGAACTGTTCTCCCACTTTCTGTTTGCCTAATTTTATGCATCTTTCAAGGAATTGCTCAATTTCAGTCTCTTATGTGAAGACACATCTGACCAACACAATCTCTCTTTTGTTCCTATTTACTATTTGTGCCTTGCATTTGAAACTTATTGTGACTGTCTTATAACATGCTGTATTGTTCTTATTGCTATTTACATTTTATAGGAATGTTTTATTTGTCCACTTGGACTATATGCTCCTCCATGGGCTACGTAGCATGCTTTTTTGAATGACATACATTATATATGAAGGATACTCAAATTTCTGATGAATGAATAACTTGCACTTATGTTTTAAGGACATAAAGCACTTTCATATAAACCTTGGGAGTTTGGTAGCGCAAGTAACACACCTGGTTTACATGTAATATAGCAATAGCTATGTCCCATTGAATAAGTCATCATGTCCTAATCTCTCCAAATTTACCAATGATATTTTCTAAAAAATTTAACATTTTATTTTCCCAATTACATATAATATTTTACATACATTCCAATGATCTCATAATTGCCAAACCTAATGATCTTTTTCTAATCTTCATCCTTCTAGACCTCTCTGCGGCTTAAAAAAAAAAAGCCTTATCTTCCTTCTTAGAATCAATACTGTGTATCGGTTCTAAGGTAGAAGAGAAGTAAGGGTTAGGCAATAGGAGTTAAGTGACTTGCTCAGGGTCACACAGCTAGAAAGTGTCTGAGGCCAGATTTGAACCTGGTTCTTCCCATCTCTAGGCCTGGCTCAATGCACTGAACTACCTAGCTCCACCTCTCTGCAGCTTTTGACATGTCAGATCATCATCTTCTTGATATTCTCTTTTATCTAAGTTTTTTATGACAGCATTTTTATCTTGGTTTTTCTCCTCCTTGCCTATCTACTTTTCTTCAGCTACCTTTGCTGGACTTTCATCCGCATTATGCCCACTATCTGAGTGTATCCCAAGGTTCTTTTCTGGGCCCTCTTCTCTTCTGACTCTATATCTAATTTGGCAATCTCATCAGTTTCCTTGGGTTCATTATTTTTCTTTCTGCACATGATTTATAGATCTATACTTCCAGGCCTAGTAGTTTTCCTTAGTTATAGCTTCTTATCACCAATCACCTTTTGGATAGCTCCAACCGAATGTTCTCTGGCTACTTTAAATTCAACATGAAAACAGAACTCAGAATGAGTTTTTTTTTCCCTTTTCCCTCCAAACCTTCCTCCTTTTCTGGCTTTTCTTATCACTGTCCAGGACACTATGCACATGGTTTATAAGTTCTAGAGCCACGATTCAAATGAAGCTCTTGAGTCAAAATTCAGCATTTTTTCCAACTTACATCATTGCATCTAATGAGTAAATTCTAGACTTGCATAAAGAAAAATTCACTCATCTATAAAATTTATATTTGCTTCCCTTATATTTGCCAAGACTGTCACCTTAGTCTTTACTCTTTTTTTATTCTTTGCAGTTTGGACAAACATTTTCCTTGAGGACACAACAAACTTCCCCAGAAACATTTCTTCCTAAAAAATGTTAAACAACATAAAATGAATTTCTTCCTAATCTGCCATCTTTTATAGGCCTTCCTACACTGATTGCCATGGATTAATCATTTAAGTCCTAAAGTTTATTAATTTTCTTATTCTAGCAACAATAATCTATGCAATCAGGAACACTTTAGTTACCATTTATCCTTACACACAGAGTATTTTCTAAAAATGTTTGCTTAAGCATAGGAACTATATAAGCTTGGAGTGCACTTTTAGCTAGGTCTGTTAATCTGTTTCTCCCCTCTCCTCCTTTTCTTCCAACTCACTGATAATATCAGCAGCTGTTTCTGATGTATGGAGCTCAAAGTAGGACAACTTAGGTCCCAAGTTGGGGTAAATTGTGGGCTCTTGTATGCAGAAGTAGTAGAATCCCTCAAGTGCTTACAGAAGGTTCTAAGGTTAACCTCTACTTCCTTTCAAAGAACTAGCATCTAGATATAGTAATCTAAGGATAAGGGATGCTTCTTTTCTTTTCTTCCAACAATTTAAGCTCTGCTGTTTGAAAATCATTTTGTTAACAGATCAAATTTATTAACGGCTTAAATATTAAATACTTCAAGGGCCCTTTTTTTGGATGCTCCCTCCATTTGTAACCCCTCTATACCTTTGTATATGGTTGTTTTTGTTTTATGAAATACCTTGGCCAAAATATATATCATTTTGCTGCCAACCTTTTGGTGATGAACATTTTTGAAACTAGTTATGCTGTTCCTCAGACAACAGACAGTCTTTATTTTGATACTTGTGCTCCAATGGCATAGTTTGAGAACTTGGCTACCTTCTTATGGAACTGAAGCATTGGAGTGGGATTATATTAAAATTCTATATTTGAGTCAAGTGCTCAAATTCTCCTAACTTCCCTCTTGATGCTTTCAAAGGAGAATTTAATGACATTATTTAATTTCAATTTATCCTCAATCCACTAACATTAGATAATACATTTCAATTCTCTTTGAAAAGCATATAGGATAGTAGCATAAATGATTGTGGTTAAAAAGAAAATCATTTGGGAGCTATGCAAGTTGACACAATGACCAGGGGAACTGATTCAACTAGAGAACAAAGTTTAATCCCAACTGGAGAGGCATTATGGTATGGTGTAAAGAAATCTGACTTTTAAGCTAGAAAGATGTGGATTTAGGTCCTACCTCTGACATATTTTGGCTGTCTGACCTTGGGCAAGTCACTTAACAGTTCAGTGTTGGAGGGGGAGCCAAGATGGCTAAGTAGAAGCATGGAAAGCTCAAATTGCTCTAAGAATCCTCTCCCACCAACCTTAAAATAATGCTTCAAAATGAATACTGGAGTGGCAGAACCAGCAAGGGGGGCTGAGTGAAGCAACTTTCCTGCAGAAAACAACTTGGAAGGTAGACAGAGAAAATCTATTTCTCTGGGATGAGAGGGGAGTATAGTTAAAGCTGCAGAGCCAGCAGCAAAGTGGAACCAGGGCAAACCAACAGCAGAGTAAGCCCTGCCAATCCCCACAGGTTCTGAACTTGGGCCCAAGCCAATTTCCAGACCCTGGGACCCTTCCCATGTCAAGAGTAGAGCACCCACATCCATCCCTTGAAGTTCCAAGCCTTGGCACAAGCCTACAGTGAGACTTCAAGCTCCAGAGCAAGGTAGTCTGCAGTATGCCTGCCTTTGTTAAGTCCAGAGAAAGACATGACGCCCCTTCCTGGGCTTGTGGTGAGGCCCTAAGCCCCATCAACACAAGGTAGCTCACAGTGCTCTAGGCCTTGCAAGCCATCAGTAGTCCCTGGGGCAAGCTGAATCAGCAGTGGGAGGTGGCTTTCAGAGTTCCCAGCCCACAGACCATTATACCACCTTGGAAGAAGTGAAATTTGACAAAACCTAGAACTAGAACTAAGGGCAGTAGCAAAGAAAATATGAAGTTTAAGAGAGTTCCCCTTTACCCTGAGAACAGAGCCCACCTTTAAAATAAAAGTAAAAGTTTTTTTTTTTAAAAAGGCTTAGAAAATGAGTAAACAACAAAAAAAATCAACTCACCATAGAAATTATTATGGAGGCAAAGAAGAGCAAAGCAGAGGCTCAGAAGAGGATAGTGAGATCAAAGCAGCTACACATAAAACTTTAAAAAATGGAGATTGGACTTAGATTCTGGAAGAGCCCAAAAAGAATGAAAAAATTAAATAAGAAAGGCAGAATAAAAATGGAGAAGAGAAATGAAAGCAAGCCTAGAAGAAAGTAATAGCTTAAAAAGGAGAACTGGATTTGAAAAAGTCACTAAAATCCAATGAAGAAGAGAGTTCCTTAAAAAGCAGAATTGGCCAAATGGAAAAGGAGGTTCAAAAGCTCATGGAAGAAAAAAATTTCTTAAAAATTAGAATTGGGCAAATAGAAGCTAATAACTTCATGAGAGATCAAGAAACAACAAAACACAACCAAAAGAATGAAAAAATAGGAGAAAATATGAAATATCTTATAGGAAAAACCAACTGATCTGGAAAATAGATTCAGGAGAGATAATCTAAGAATTACTGATCTACCTGAAAGTCATGATTGAAAAAAAAAACAAACCTAGATACCATATTTATAGAGAGCCAGCTCTATATTTTTGGGGGTCCTGAGTGGCATTTAGTGGCGTCAGATTGAAAAGACCAGAAACAGAAAACTGAGAACTGCCAGACTAGTGGTTAGCCCATAGCTGCTCCAACTGCTATGGAGTTTTGAGTTTATTATATACTGGTTTCAAACAAAGAACAAAGGGAAAGAATCACTAGCTGTGAAGGGGTAACAAATCATACAAAAACCCATTAAAGTCTAAAAAGTAGAGAGATAGGTCCAGAGACAAAGGCCAAATTCCAACCACCAATTAGTAGGGGGTTAATTCTAGGAGCAGAAATATATTTCATAGAGAATTTTACTAATTGAGTTCTGTCCTCTTGATTTACAGGATTGCACCTGGTCAGATAAAGTCTTGTCTAGCTTTGTCTGTGTTTGGCCTGATTATCTAAGTAATATATCTTTTTGGAATTCAGGCTTCTTAATTATCAAGGAGAAAAACTGTTAACCCAGTAGCTGCTGGTTTGCTAAGGATTCAAAGCTTTCCAATAAGAATATTAAGAAAAGGTGGGGATCTGAAAACGAGTCAAAAGAGGAGTCTCAGATTTTTACCTTAGAAGGCCCATTCTGCCTGCGTCCTGACATGCAATACAGAAAAAATCATACACACAGTTTTACTTGCCAAAGATTTTGTAATGGGATCCAGATAAAATATCTATTACAGACTCTGTTTCTCTAAATGACTTCCAATAGCCTTCTGGAGGGGTCAAGTTGTTTTTGGATTAACCAACCTGCTGGTACCAGAGCTTTTCAGGGCTCAGGTGACCAGGACCAAACACAAAGACTGCCTCAGCCTGGATTGGTCATGTAGGGAATCCAGATAACAGGCCCTATCCAGACCCTATTTCTCCAATCGGCCTTCTACACATATAAGAAATTATCAAAGAAAACTACCCTCATCTTCTTGAAAAAGAAGGTGAAATAGAAATGGAAATAATTTATCAACCACCTCCTGCAATAAATCCCCAAATGATAACTCCCATGAATACTATAGCCAAATTCAAGAGCTCCCAGGCCAAGGAGAAAATACTATAAACAACTAGAAAGAAACAATTCAAATAGTATGGAGTCACAGTCAGGATTACACAGGACTTAAGAGTTTTTACATTAAAGGATTGGAAGGCTTGGATTATGATGTTCTGGAAGGCAACAGAACATAGTTTCTAACCAAGAATCACCTTCCCAGCAAAACTGAGTATATTCTTTCAGGGGAAAATGGCCATTTAATAAAACAGAAGATTTCCAAGCATTCTTGATGAAAAGATCACAGTTAAACAGAAAATTTGATGTTCAAATATAAGACTCAAGAGAAGCCTAAAAAAAGGTAAACAAGGAAGAAAATTTAAGGGTTTCAATATGGTTAAGCTGTTTATATATTCCTACATGGAAAGATGATGCTTGTAACTCTTACAATTTATATTATTATCAAAGCAGTTAGAAGGAGTATACATAGATAGAGGGTATGAGAATAGGCTGATATGTTCTGCAAAAAAAAAATCAAGGGGTGAAAAAGAGGACTGCACTAAGAGAAAAGGGAAGGGAGAGATAAAATGGGGCAAATTATCTCACCTAAAGAGGTATGAAAAAAACATTACAGTGGAGGGGAGCATAAGGGTGGTGATGGGCAATGCTTTAACTTTACTTTTATTGGAACTGGCTCAGAGACGGAATAACAGCCATACTTATTTGGTTGTAGAATCCTACTGTACCTGATAGAGAAAAAGGAGAAGAATAAAGGGGGGGGGGGAAGAATAATAGAAGGAAGAGGGAAGTGGGGGTGATGATTAAAGGCAAAACACTTGTGAGGAGCAACAGAGTAAAATGAAGGGAAAGAACAAGATCGAAAGGGGAAAATAAGATAGAGAGCAATAACAAATAGTAATCATAATTGTGAATGTGAATAGAATGAACTTATCTATAAAATGGAAACAGAGAGAAGAGTGGATTAAAAACCAGAATCTAATGATATGTTGTTTACAAGAAACACATGTAAGGCAGAGAAATACACACAAAGTAAAGGTAAGGAGTTGGAACAGAATTTATTGTGCATTATCTGAAGTAAAAAAAAGCAGGAGTAGCAATCATCATCTCAGACAAAGCTAAAGAAAAACTAAATCTAATTAAAAGAGATAAGGAAGGAAATTACATCTTGATAAAAGGTACTATAGACAATGAGGTAATATCAATATTAAACATACATGTACCAAATGGTATAAAATGCAAGTTTTCAAAGGAGAAATTAAATGAGCTTTAGGAGGAAATAGACAGCAAAACTATACTAGTGGGGAACTTCAACCTTCTCCTCTCAGAACTATATAAATCTAAACAAAAAAAATTAGAAAGAAGTAAAGAAAGTGAATAAAATAAAAAAATTAGATTTATTAGATCTCTGGAGAAAATTGAATGAGAATAAAAAGGGATGTATCTTCTTTTCAGCAGTACATGGCACCTACACAAAAACTGACCATTTTTTAGTGCATAGAAACTTCACAACCAAATACAGAAAAGCAAAAATAATAAATGCATCCTTTTCAGATCATAAGGCAATAAAAATTATAATCAATAAGGATCCGTGGAAAGACAAATTTAAAATTAATTGGAAATTAATCAGATTCTTAAAAAAGTAGGTTAAAGAACGAATTATAGTAACAATCAATAATTTTATTAAAGAGAATGCCAATGAGGAGACAACATATAAAATTTATGGGATACAGTCAAAGTAGTACTTAGGGGAAAATTTATTTTTCTGAACACTTAAATGAAAAGAATGTAAATTCACCAACAATGAAGAGGAAACTAAAGCAATCATTAGGAACTATTTTGCCCAACTATATGACAATAAATCTAACAATCTAGGTGAAATGGATATTGAGAAAAATATAAATTGCCCAGATTATCAAAGAGGAAATAGAATACTTAAATAACTGCAGATCAGAAAAAGAAATTGAACAAGCCATCAAAGAACTCCCTAAGAAAAAATCCCCTGGGCCATATGGATTCATGAGTGAATTCTATCAAATATTTAAAGAACAATTAATTTCAATACTATATAAAATATTTGACAAAATAGTCCTATCAAATTCTTTTTATGACACAAATATGGTGCTGACACCTAAGCCAGAAAGACCAAAAACAGAGAAAGGAAATTAGAGACCAATTTCCTTAATGAACATAGATGCAAAAATCTTAAACAAAATACTAGCAAAGAGACTACAATAATGTATCACAAGGATCATTCAATCAGGTGAGATTTACCTACTCCCTATCCTTTATTCAAAGGCTTTCCTAAAAAAAATTGAGAATTCTTTTTCCCTTCATGGTTGCCAAAAATGTTAAATTTAAATTACTATCAATAACTCCATGTTCTTATTTTTCATAGAGTTTTATTAATAATCACTAAAAGTAGAGAAAGTATATTTAAGCCTAATCTAATCTGATCATGTGGTTTTTCACATGGCTGTCTCTCTCAGCCATAGTCCTACCTGATCACCTCTAAGGGAATAGAGAGAGGGCAGGGCCACATAAAAATTTTTATCCTCCAACCATTCACACAGCATTCAGGCAATGTAAGCATGCAAATGGGATGCTGGGTAAGATAAGCCGAGTCAGAGGAGCCTTGGGGAGTAAATTTTATCTACACAAATGCAAGGCTGGTTTCAGAGTAGGAAAACCATCAGCATAATTGACCATTTCATTAACAAAACTAACAAGAAATACATGATTATCTCAATAAATGTGAGAAAAGCCTTTGGCAAAATACAACTCTCATTCCTATTCAAAATACTAGAAAGCATAGGAATAAAGGGGCCTTGCCTTAAAATGATAGTTTTTTATCTAAAACTCTCAGCAAGTATCATCTGCAACAGGTATATGTTAGAAGCCTGCCCAAGATCAAGGGTGGAAGCAAGGATGCCCGTTATCACCCCTATTATTTAATATCATACTAGAAATGCTAGCTTTAGCAATAACATTAGAATATGAAATTGAAGAAATTAAAGTAGGCCATGAGGAAACCAAACTATTACTCTTTGCAGATGATATGATGGTATACTTAGAGAATACCATAAAATCAACCAAAAAACTGGTTGAAACAATTAATAACTTTAGCAAAATTGCAGGATGCAAAATAAACCCACATAAATCAGCATTTCTATAAATTACCAATAAAGTCCAGCAGTAAGAGATAGAAAAAGAAATTCCATTTAAAATAACTCTAGATAGGAGGCAGCTGGGTAGCTCAGTAGATTGAGAGCCAGACCTAGAGATGGGAGGTCCTAGACTCAAATCTGACCTCAGACACTTCCCAGTTGTGTGACCCTGGGCAAATCACCTGACTCCCATTTCCTAGCCCTTACCACTCTTCTGCCTTGGAACGAATATGCAGTATTGGTTCCAAGACAGAAGGTAAGAGTTTAAAAAATAAATAAATAAAATAACTCTAGACAACATAAAATTTTTTGAGAATCTATTTACCAAGACAAAAACAGGAATTATGTGGATACAATTACAAAACACTTTTCATACAAATAAAGTCAGATCTAAACCATTGGAAAAACATTAATTGCTCATGGGTAAGTTGAGTTAATATAATGAAAATGACAATTCTACCTAAATTAATTTACTTATTCAGTGCCATACCAATCAAACTACCAAATTTTTTAAATAAAGCTAGAATAATAATCAATTCACATTGAAGAACAAAAGGTCAAGAATATCAAGGGAATTAACGAAAAAAATGTGAAGGAAGGTGGCTTACCAGTACCATGTTTTCAACTTCATTATAAAGCAATAATCATCAAAACAATCTGGTACTGGCTAAGAAATAGAAGGGCAGATCAAAAGAAATACAAAGGTGGATCAATGGAATAGATTAGATACACAATATACAGGGGCAAATGTCTTTGGTAATCTAGTGTTGATAAACCCAAAGATCCCAGCTTTGGGGATAAGAACTCACTTTTTGATAAAAACTGCAGGGAAAACTGGAAAAAAGTATGGCAGAAACTAAGCATAGCAATATCTCACATCCTATACCAAAATAAGACCAAAATGAGTATATGATTTAGAATAGAGGATGATGCCATAAGTAAATTAGGGGAACACAGAATAGTTTGCCTGTCAGATCTATGAGGGAGGGAAGAATTTATGACCAAAAAGAGAAAGAGAACATTACAAGATACAAAATGAATAATTTTGACTATATTAAAAAGGTTTTGTACAAAATATATCTTGGTTAATGTAACCATGATTAGAAGGGAAACAACTGGGGAAAAATTCATATAACCCATTTCTCTGATAACAGGTCTTATTTCTCAAATGTTTAGAGAACTAAGTCAAATTTATAAGCATACAAGCAATTCCCCAATTGACAAATGGTCAAAGATTATGAACAAGCAATTTTCAGATAAAAAAATAAAAGCTATCGATAATCATATGAAAAAATGTTCTAATCCCTTGTTTAAAGAAATGCAAATTAGAACCAATCTGAGGTACCACCTCACACCAATGAGATTAGCCAGTATGACATTTAAAGGAAAGTGATAAATGTTAGAGGGGTTGTGGCAAAATTGAGACACTAATGCATTGTCATAGTTGTGAACTAATCCAACCATTCTGGGGGGGCAATTAGGAACTATGCTCAGCAAGCTATAAAATGGCATACTTTTATCCAGTAATACCATGACTAGGTCTGCATTTCAAAGAGGTTAAAAAAGTAGGGGAAGGACTTACTTGTACTAAAATATTTATAGCGGCTCTTTGTGGTGGCAAAGAATTGGAAATTGAGAGGATGTCCATCAATTGGGGAATGGCTGAACAAATTGTGGTATATGATGGTGATGAAATACTGTTGGGCTGTCAGAATGATGAACAGGATGATCTCAGAAAGAGCTGGAAAGACCTACATGAACTGATGCAGAGCAAAATAAGTAGAACCAGGAAAACATTGTACACAGTAACAGCAATATTGTGGAATGAATGTAAATATGATGTGATAGATTTAGTTTCTCTCAGCAATACAATGATCTAGGACAATTTTGAAGGACAAAGAATGCTATCTACCTCCAAAGAAAGAACTGTTGGAGTCAGAAGGCAGACCAAAGCATACTAATTTTCACTTAGTTTGTGTTTTTTATTTTAGGGTTTTGGTTTTATATAACTTTTATATAAGAGAATGTGTACATATTCCCTTAAAACAATTAATAATATGGAAATATGTTTTACTTCATAATACATGCATAACCCAGATCAAATTGCTTACCATATCCAGGAAGGGGAAGGAAGGGAAAGAGTGAGATAATTTGCATCTTATAACTTCAGAAATTGTAATTTGGAAAATTATTACATGTAATTGGGAAAATAAAATATCCTTTAAAAAAAACAAACAATAGAGTGTTCTAAGCAACTCCCTAAAGCTATAAGTAGCAAAGAAGGTACCAACCTGTATTGGTAGAGGGAGCTTCCTCAGCATGGAGTTTCCTATATCAGTAAAATCACAATCACAGGTCCATTTCCTAGCCTATTTCTACATTTATTATTATGTTTGCCTTTCAACTAGAATGTCATTTTCTCCTGTGGATACTCATATATGCTATATATATGTATATATACATATGTGTATATAATAAATATATATACATATACATATATATACATGTACAATGTAATTTATGCAAATATAGAAATTTATTAACATCACTATTAAAATACATGTGAATATGTAATACAAATAGAAAACTAAGAAAAGTACATGGTTTACCAAAAGTTTTAATGTATTTTAAACATTTTAAAGCTATATGTATACCACTCAATAAATATATAATTATATGCAACATATACATAGGTACTATATTACCCTATTATATATTATAAATACATATAAATACACATAGTTGTCTTACTTTTCCATTTGTATTTCTAGTGCTTAGCACATAGTAGCTTTTAGTAAATGCTTTTTCATTCATTTTTCATTCTCTAGGAAATGATTTCCAATCCCTTTGACTAATTTTTACCCTAGTCCCCAATTTAATCTATTATATTTAAGTCTTTATTGATGCATTGCTTCTTAAACCTTTTCTTGCTTCATGTATATTTGTCATTTTTTTTTCCCCTCAACAACAGTTAGCCTCTTTGAGGACACAATATTAAGAGTTTATGGACACTAGAGCTATGAAGACATTAACTAGAGTTCCAGTGTCTTACACATAGGACGTTCTCACCTGGTTAATTGAGAGACATATCATATAGTCAATACATTTGACTACACATATCACTAAGCTTTATCCTAGCACCACTCACCTAGGCCAGGGACCGTAGTACTCTTAAGACCCCGAAGACTCTTCCGGGGAATGAGATTTGACAACTATTGAAAAACATAAATTTCAAGCAGTCTCAACTAGAGAATGTCAGCTCAGTACCCAGGGCTGGAAGGGTCTGTACTTAAAAATCATCAAGGACACAATGACCTTGATGTGGTCCTATATCATCGATTGAGGAGTGGGCTGTGGTCCCCCTTATCCTAAATCTGGAGAGATAGCTCTGTTGGCCTAAACAGCTGTCCATAGTTTTCTTCTATTATGCCATTGGTCCCAAATTGCTGGGAATCTTTTCTTTGGGGACAGGGCTAGGTAGGTGCTAAACAAGCTAAACATTGCAGGCAGCCGCTGCCTATTGGTTTACAAGGTGTAACTAAGAAGAGACCTGGCAGATAAACGGGAACCCTGTTTACTCCTGTATGCACCCCTTCTTCTACATTCTGGATCCTGGACAAGCAGCTTCTTTCCAGCAAGTGTTTTTGGTCGTCCCTCCCTGGGACTTCCAGCCTCACTCTCCCCCTCCCTTCTCCTCTTCCCCAGGTGACTTCGAAAGCTGGCTCCTGAACGTCTCTTTTCCACCCCTTGGTGTCGCCTCCACGGAGGTCTCTCTGCCACCCAAGCTCTTCTCTTGGCCTCTGGGTGGGTCTCCAGGCCAGTCCTCAAACCATCCCTCTCTCTTCCTCCTCCTCTCCCTGAACCTTTTCTTCTCCCTCAAGGGTTCTCATGCCCTCTCAGCCTACACTGTGCCCTCAAATCCCTAGCCTGTGGTCCCTGCTTTCACATTCCCACCCAACCACAAACTCCACTTCTGTGTCAGCCCGAGGGGAGGGGGTCCGTTACGTGGCTGCTGAGCCGCTCGCTCTCCGCCGCCCCAGCGTCGCCTCCCCAAAGTAACGACGCCATAGCTCCTGCGCTGGCCGCTGCTGCCGCCCCTCAGCACGTGCTTCCAACACAGGCACGAGGACGTGCCCCACCCCCGTGCCTGGGCCAATGAACAGGAGCCTGCGAAATTTCACTAGGACGCATGCGTGGAAATACACGTGGGTCAGCTGGAGTCATCCTTTCGTTTTCACAGGCTCTTGAGTTTTCAGAGTTGAACCTTAGAGATCATGTAAACTAGGATACCTTACTTAAAACCTTGAATTTTCCTTTCTTTCAAAAAATAATTTTTTATGATCATCTTTCAGTATAATTGATTGCCTAAAACAATCTTTTGTGTTTTAGTTTTTCTTAAAAAATGATTTTGAGGGCAGCTGGGTAGCTCAGTGGAGTGAGAGTCAGGCCTAGAGACGGGAGGTCCTAGGTTCAAATCTGGCCTCAGCCACTTCCCAGCTGTGTGACCCTGGGCAAGTCACTTGACCCCCATTGCCCACCCTTACCAATCTACCACCTATGAGACAATACACCGAAGTACAAGGGTTAAAAAAAAAAAATGATTTTGAGAAGAGGTCCATAGACTTGTTTCACCAGATTGCCCAAGGGATCTCTCTCTCTCTCTCTCTCTCTTTCTCTCTCTCTGACACACACACACACACACACACACACACACACACACACACACACACACACACACACGATTTAAAAAACTGCAGTTGGTCCTGAGTTCAAATCTAAACTCATTCACTTCTTACCTGTGTGACTCTGGGCAAGTCTCAACCCCAGTTGCTTCCTACCCATCTTTTGCCTTGGAACTAATATATTAATTTTAAGACAAGAAGGTAAGGGTTTAAAAAAGAAAAGAAAATCTAATATGGTCCAATTTCTTCATTTTAGGTATTGAATAAACCAATCAGTCCCAGAGGTTTGGTAACCATATTGGCCACTGAGCATTGGGTAGGGGAATATGTTGGACATTGCCCAAAAGTTTCTCTAATGTCAAACCTAGAACCAGGTGATGACCTTGATCTGTGCCTAAGCTTCTTCCTTGACCCAGTGACTGTGGGTTATTAGAAAACATCTACAAATACACTATAGACTCAGGCAATTTTCTTCACACAATGCAAAATAGCTAGTAAGAAGGTTGGAGGAAAAGGGGTATAAAGTGTGCTCTAAGTGAAGAAAGCATGGAATATGAAAGGATCAAAGTGATCAATAAACTGCAGAAGGAAGTTGATTTTGTTATAGCACCAAACTTGTTTTATTCTTTTCTTTTTTAGTTCCAAATTCTTTTCCTCCCTCTACTACTATGAAAAAGCAAGAAAAACAAAACCTATTAAATATATGTATATATGTCATGCACAATAAAATTTTGCATTAAGTATGTTAAAGCAAGAAAAATATGCTTCAGTCTTCCCTCTAAATCCATCTGTTCTCTATCTGGGGGTATACAGCATGTTTCAACACAAATCCTTTGGAAGTGTGGTGAGTCAATATTGATCAGTTACAAAGTCTTTCAAAGTTGATTATCTTTACAACATTGCTGTTATTATATACCTGGTTCTCTTGGTTCTGTTCACTTTACTATGAATCACTTCTTACAAGTCTTCTTAGGTTCTGCTGAAATTTTTTTTTGTCATTTCTTATAGTACAATAGTATTCCATCACATTTATATACTATAATTTGCTCAGCCATTCCCCAACTGATAGTCATCTCATTTTCCAATTCTTTGCCACCACGGATATTTTTGTATATATAGGTTCTATTCCTTTTTTTTTAAATCTGTGGTATAGTCTTAGTAGCAGTATTGCTAGGTCAAAGTGTATGTAGAATTTAATAGCCTTTTGAGCATAGTTCAAAATTGATTTTCAGAAAGGTTGAACTAACGAGTGTATGCATTAGTGTATGTTTCCTTACATGTCCTCTAACATTTGTCATTTCCCTTGTTTGCCATTTTAGTCAAATTAATGGGTAGTATTTCAGAGTTGTTTTAACTTGCATTGTTCATTTTTTCATTTAACTATTTATAATGTTGAGTATTTTTCACTTTGAAAACTGTCTATTCATATACTTTAAACATTTTTTCAATTGAATGGTTCTTATTATATATTTAAATCAGTTTACTATTTTAGAGATGACAGCAGAGATATTTGTTACACAGATTCCCACCCTGACTCCCAGTTTTCTACTTTTCTTCTAATTTTAACTGTACTGGTTTTATTTGTGCAATTTTTCATTTTGTATACTCAAAATTATTAATTTGACCTCATATGAAATACTCCTTCCCTACATAGGTATGACAGGTAGTTACTTCTCTGCTCTGCTCCACTTTTTTGCTTATAATATTCTTGATGTTTGAGTCATGCACCCATTGGAGCTTATCTTGGAATATGGTGTGAATGTTGGTCTATGGCTACTTTCTGCCAGACTACTTTTTGGAGGAAAGTAGAATTTGAATTCTTACAGTTTTGTTGCCCAGTTTCTGCTGTATATCAGGCACATACATGAAATGAATGAAATGAAACAAAAATGTAAAGTGCTTTCATTTTTACTATGTTGAGAGGCAGTTTTTTTTTTTTTTTTTAAGGCAGAAGCTATCACCTAAGGCAGATGCTTCAGCGAAGAGAGTTGTGGAGTTAGTATTCTGTAAACCATTGATGGTACCGTTTTAAAATATAGGTCACTTGGCCCTGTGATAGAATGTGGACACGATCTCTCCGTGGTACTGAAGCTTTCCTACTACTTAACCACAAGACTTTCTCAGTCCCTAAATTTGTTTTTAATCTTAACACAGATTAAAGTTTGCCTTTATCTTGGAAAGTTAGCCTTACATTCATTTATTCGTCTGTACAAATAGCCCATGTTTCTCAGCTTTCAGTCTTGCAGTTTAAGGCAGGAATCTGAAGCTACCCGTTTTTAAAAAAAAAAACAACAAAAAGTAGCATCAAGAATTCTTTCCTTAACCTCCCGCTACCTTAGGAGTGGAGATGGGACGAGGGGTTTGTCCTCCGCTAGAAAATCACGGGTGGTATGGCTCTTCCCTTCAGCTCTGCCGCTTTGGTTCTTTGAACTACATTTCCCATCAAGACTCAAGAGCACCACGTGGCTGAAGCTTAGAAATCACTTCCTGCAGATCCGACTGCTTCCTGGGGTGTTGTGCTTCTGAAAGGTAAGTTTGTTACGGGCTAGTTCTTGGGCATGTGTCTTCCCTTTTACTTCCATCTCCCTGGTTTTAGGATAGGGAATTGAGATTGGGAAGACCGTCAGGCGCTACCCTCACATTTTGGCCCCCTTCTCTCTGCCAGACGTACGGGCTCTAGCTATTTTGCGGTAGGTGCATACCCAGGAGCCCCAGCTTGGGGGAACTGAGCCGTTCCTATAGAGTTCCACCCGCAGAAAAGTCAGAGGTAGTTCCTGGAGACGTAAGTGAAAGGAACTCTTTATGTATTGAGAAGGAACAGCACATGAGCTGTAGATAACCCGCTTAAAATTGCCACGGTAAGTTTTCCTCGCTTTTGATTATAGCTATGCAAATGAAGACTCCTTTGTCATTCAAATAAATTATCACATTCATTCCCCATGAACAGATTTTACCCCGAGGAAATTTGTTACATGGAATATTCCTTTTCACTAAAGGCTTTAGATCTGACTAAATTGAAATAAAACTAGAACTTAGTCAGTGGTCTTAAGAATGTAAAACTAGAGGAGTATTATTATGAAGGAAATGTGGTTCTTAATTTTAAATGAAATCTTGTGGAGAAAGGGAAATTTAATAGGCATAATGCTTCTGGATGGAAATTGACTCAAATGCAAAACTAGATTATGGATTATTTTAGGTCTTTATTTGAAAACTTCCTTTGAACAGCTCCTGTAGTAAGATTATTACAAACCAGAATATTAATTGAAACGTGGTCACAACATAAGCAGGAACAATGCGGGAAAAGAATGTTGGTAAAATACCGGATAAACCCAGAGCCTAGGCTGTGACCTTAACAGAGTTAAAGAATGCAAACTGTATTTGTAAAGACAAAAAATGAAGAGGAGGGTTTAAATGAGCCCTTAAACTCAACTGGCTTCAGGTGCTTTTATAAATAGACGAGGATTCTCATTCTCTGTCTTTCACACCCCCAAGAGATCAAGGTTAAAAGAGTTACCATTTAGAATTATGGGAAGAGCTATTATTATGGGAATTTAAATTTAAATTATGGGAAGTCGCTTCTATCCCATGCCACAAGAATGAACTGGATTTAAATCTTGTTTCTAAATCCAGATTTTATTTGTAGTAGAAGTTATCCAACAGTATTCTGGAATTTTAATGTAGTACAATTTGTTCTATACTATGCTATTGGGCACAGGAATCACAGTAGTGTCACCAATTTTGAAGTGACCAAGCTGATGAATTATATTCTTCAATTTATTCAAATTAAATTCAACAGACATTTATTAAGTGCCTACTCTGTGCAAGAAATTCTTGACCAGAGATCTGGATTAGAACACATTTAGTGCATCTATACATCATAAAAAGCTGCTTTTTAAAGCCTCTCATTAGTGACTGGATATATTAATAGCTTTCCTTTAGTGACATGAAATTTGACCTTGACTTTACCCTTACTTCCTTTATTCAGAAGCTATTGAGGAGGGCAGGTCTTGTGTTCTTATATATTACCTCCATTCTCTCAGCTTTTATAGAATTAGGAGGAAGGAGAGCTGTTTGGTGGGAAATGTAGCAGGAGTAGAACCCTATGAATAGGACTTCTAGTTTATAACATATAATCTATGTTAGGAAGTATTGGGTAGAGATATGGGCAAGCTTATTTATTTCCCAAAATATTCTTTATTAAGACAGGTTTAACTCCCAGCAGCTATAAAAATCACACACAGCCAACAATTAACTAATAAAATCACACAACAACTCAGCCTGGCCAAATGGGAAAAGGTGCAAAATACAAGTAGTGCTTATCATCAAATGTGACAAAAAGACTACTAGTTTGGTTCTTTCTCTGGCATGATTTGTCTTAAGAGTGCTGGGTTTGTGAATGGTAATTTGGAAGTTAATTGGCATCTGACACTGGAATAGAAAGAAAAAAGCCAGTGATGTATGAAGTCCTTTCTCAAAAATGATCCTTGTTTTTTAAAAGTCACTTGTTCTCTTTATGGAGAAGGTGAACAAACTAAGTAGTAGTAGTAAACTAGAGTAGCAAACTAGAGAGTAAAGCACTAAGAAGGAGAAACGGGGGAAGGGACCTTCCTGGGCATGACACCATTTGCTAGGTCACAGCGCACACCCCAACGTAAGGCAGATCTTTTCTTCATGGTTGGTACCAAGTAGTTATTGGGGACGTATATGTGCTGAGGCTTGGGTTGAGATTCTGCTCGACAGATCATTTGCTCTCGAACACCCCAACGCAGGTCTTTCCTTTGATCCTCTCCAGGGAGCCTCATTGAATCCCAATCTTTTTTATACTCAAAGTACCGGGCTACTCGGTCAACCTTTCCCCGGTTTCGGCCTACCTGGTCCAGCTTTGGGAGGATGAATGACTTAGGTCGGTTAGAAACAATCAGATCTTGTTCATAAGCTGGAGATTCCATTGCTTCTCTTTGTAGGTAGCAGATGATTTCTTGTTCTTCTTGAGAAATATCATGGTATGAATGTTGTGGGTAAAACTTTCCTGAGTCATCTACATCTTTGGCATCAGACTCGTCTTCCTGACAGGGCTGCAAATTCATTAGTCTTCGCCTCAAGTCCCAGAGCTCCATCTCGTTTTCTATAGCGGACCCTGATTCACTTATAACAGATTCATCTGTAACCAGTACTTCACCATCTGGCTTCCTACGAAGCACCTTCCTCTTCATTACTGGCTTTCGGGCTATTTGGGAGGTGTCTGAACCAGTCTCTGAGGCAATAAGTTCTTCTTGTGGGTGCTTTGGATGCACAGGTAAAGATGATGTCTTTAGTTCTTCTTGTGGGTGTCGCAGATAAACAGGTAAAGGGGGTGTCTTGAATTCTTCTTGTAAGTACCGCAAATGCACAGGTAGAGAGGGTATCTTGATTTCTTGTAAGTACCGCAAATGCGCAGGTACAAAGGGTGTCTTGAGTTCTTCTTGTGGGTATCGCATATGTACAGGTAAAGATGATGTCTTGCCCACTGTCACTGAAGCTTTACTATAAGGATCATATTGGTTTGACCGAGCTTCCCTTATGGTATCCCCCTCACCTTGCCCTGCACAGATCTGGGTAAAGGCTATAGCAGCTGCTGCCATACGTTCTTCTGGATCCATAGTGGCCCATTTTTTTTTATCAGACCCCATGAGTTTGTCCATTGCTTCCTCTATATGGTAGGCATTTCTGTAAAAGAAATCAATGAAGAGTTTTTTTCACAAGACCAATCTAATGTACTATATTCATGAATTTGTCAGTTTTCTATTTCTGACAGAATGTTTTTAGTAGTCATATCTAATACTTTGGAAGTGGGAAGGAAGCATTCTAGGTTTTTTTGTACCCTTGACAAGTCAACAATTTACATATTTAGAATGGATGTTAATGTCGGCAATGTTTCTTATTGATTTAAAATTCAGATTCTGTAGGCTATTTGTCCACCTTTCATACACTGATCTCATTATAATACCATTTGTACCTGCTAGATGTATCACATTGCTATTCTTTTTCAAACTTAGTTCCTGATTTTTGCCAAATCTCGATTTTTCATATATTCCTAACTCATAATACCTAAACAACGATGCTTTGTTTTCCTATCAGTAGTTGTTAAAGAAGATGAATGGGTGAATGCTGCATAAGAAGCCAAAATTTTCCTAGGATAAAACAATGTTTAAGGTTATAGAAGTCCTTATTGTTTTACTTAGGTATTGTATTTTTCAAAAGAATATGTTTCAAAAGTGATTTAATCTCGAGATTCATAGTGTAGGAAGAAAAATACTAAAATTGTATGTGAAAAATTAAGCAGGCAACTTGGATCTATAGTTACCTTGTCTTTTTTTGAAGTAGTGAAAAACATTTCTATTATTAGCCATGTTGCTTCCCCGCCCCCTAACAAAAAAAGCAAGAAAAAAACGAAGGTGGGTGTAGCATTTTTCATCATAGGTCCTTTGATATTATCATGGATCAACATATTAACAAAAATAGCTAAGTCTTTCACAGTTGATCATCACTGCAATATTATTACTGTGTAAAGTGGTCACTTGTCTTATCTGCTCATCTCATTCTGTACAACCACTGAGGAAGTCCAATAGTCCAAATATGTTGCCAGCATCTGGTACCATCATGCTGGATATTACCAGTGATTGTGGTTCAGTGTCTTCCCCTGTTTAACCAGCCCTTCAGTCTTACTTTCCTCTGAATCTGCTATTTTTGAGGGAGAAATTTAAATGTGGAAAATTGAATTATTTGGAGGTTGTTACTAAAATTAGTAGTTAGCAGTCTTTTATAACACTTTAAATTACCTTTTTTCTGCCATTGAAATGACTTAAGGTGAATGTTTTTGAACTGCTTCTGAGCTTTGCTTCCAATGTGAAATATAATCATTGATAAGTTCTTTCAATCACTTTAGCCTTCTATTGTATCACTTTGAAGATGGAACTGAATTCGTGAGGGATGATGTGGATCAAGGCACTCAGAAATCTTCATCTGAAATATTGGTAAGAGATAACACCTCAGTAAGGGAGACAAGTTTATGAATATATGTAATGAGTTCTTATAAGTAAAAAAGAAAAGTTCTTATAAGGTCTAATAACTAAATATACATTTTTGCCAAGTAGAATGAACTCTGCTAACAAAATCCAGATAAATAAAACAGGTAGGTGAAGTTGGGAAAACCTCAAAATCTTTTAGCCATTTCTAAAAAAAATCTTACAAAGCTAGTTTGGCAATGGCATTTTCCTAGTTTGTATTCTTTTTTTTTTGTCTCTTGCCTGATAAAAATGACCAGAAGACAGAGCGTAGGAAGGAGAATGCCTGAAATAGTTAACAAGATGGGTAACAACTCCATAATGGTTAATTTCTTGGATTTCTTTATACTGGCAAATGGCAGGATTCTTCAAAATATAGAAGCTAGAGGGCAGCTAGATTAAGAGCGAGGCCTAGAGACAGGAGGTCCTAGGTTCAAATCTGGCCTCAAACAATTTCTAGCTGTGTAATCCTGGGCAAATCACTTGACCCCCACTGTCTAGCCCTTATAGCTCTTCTGCCTTGGAACCAATATGTAGTATTGATTCTAAGACAAGAAGGTAAGGGTTTTTATTAAAAAACACACACACACACATACACACACATGCTAATGAAACTTGAGGATATTTTTGCAAGTATGTATGTAGTAATAACTGTGATAAAATCATCAGAACAATCACCATGAAGTGCTTTGTTTCTAAATTCTTATTGAAGGCAAAGAGAAACTATAAACTTTTTTACATTTGAGCCACCCATGATGGAAGGAAACAGAGAGACAAATCAGACTGAGACACTTCTGAAGAGAATACAAGAATTGGAGAGAGAGGTACAGAGGCTTCAAAAGGAACAGGCGGACAAGAAGAGTCCAAACACCAAAGGAGAAAGTTCCACCGAAGTTGGGAAACCAAAGAAACGGCAACAGCGTGCTTTTGACTTCAGTGCATATGGCCAAAGACATGTAGCTCTAAAGATAGCTTATTTGGGTTGGGGATACCAGGGTTTTGCCAGTCAAGAAAACACAAACAACACCATTGAAGAAAAACTATTTGAGGCATTAACCAAGACTCGGTTAATAGAAAGCAGACAGACATCTAACTATCATCGATGTGGGCGAACAGACAAAGGAGTTAGTGCTTTTGGACAGGTCAGTAGCAGTATTTTTTTTCTAATTCTTGCAAAATGTTGGGGGTGCTGGGTGTGTTTGCTGTGGAGTCAGGCTAATTGTACAAGTAAAATGATCTTTTCCTAAATTTCATAGGTGATTTCTCTTACCCTTCGCTCCCAACTTCCAAAGGGCAAAGAGCCAGAAGATAAAAGCTTGAAAGATACAGACTCCGTTGAAGAGATTCGCTATACACATATTCTTAATAGAGTGCTCCCTCCAGATATTCGAGTGCTGGCTTGGGCCCCTATAGAACCCAGCTTTAGTGCTCGGTTTAGTTGCCTTGAACGGACTTATCGCTACTATTTCCCCTGTGCTAATCTAGATATTGAAGCCATGAATGACGCAGCCCAGAAATATGTTGGTACTCATGATTTCAGGAACTTGTGTAAAATGGATGTGGCCAATGGTGTGATAAATTTCCAGAGAACTATCCTTTCTGCTAAAGTACAGCTTGTGGCCTTTGGGGGCCCAGAAGAGAAACTTCAGCAGCAGGAACCATTCCAGTTGTGCCAATTTGAAGTGATTGGTCAGGCATTTCTTTACCATCAAGTACGATGTATGATGGCCATTCTCTTCCTGATTGGCCAGAGAATGGAGAAAGCAGAAATCATTGATGAATTGCTGAATATAGACAAAAATCCCCAGAAACCACAGTACAGGTAATGGAAAAATTCACTTATGTTATACTACCATCCCTATTTTAGTACTCTTTCCTAATGTGTACTTCCTACTTGTTAGTCATGGGAAAATAGATTTCCAGAACAAATTCTAGGCTCTAGATTTCGGCATGTACAACTCCACTTTCTGGCCAGCTTGTATATAGCTGGGTTTCAAATAACAATGGTATAAAATGTGAATGTGTGTATTTTAAACTGAGTTTCTAAAAAGTTAGCTCCTGTGGTGTTAATAACTCTATTGAAAAAAAACCAACAACCCTATCTTCCATCTTAGGAACAGTACTGTATATTCATTCCGAGGCAGAAATTCTGATTAGGCAATGAGGATTAAGTGACTTGGCCAATTATGGGTCAAACAGGTAGGACGTATATTGGTCCAGATTTGAACCCAAGACCTTCCATCTCTAGGCCTGGCTTTCAATCTATTAAGTTACCTTTCACCTGTCCCATTAATTCATTTTTACATCATCTGGGTTAGTAAATACTGGATTTTCTTTCTTTTAATGTAGATCAAATCCAAAATGCCCTCAAAATGGTTTAATTATAAAATACTTAAAGCACGGAATAAATTTAATTGCCTTGTTTCTCAGCATCTAAGAAAGTACTCTGCATTGCAACGGGAACTTAATAAACACTATTAAATTTTTTTTTTAAATATTTTTAAACCCTTAACTTCTGTGTATTAGTTCCTTGGTGGAAGAGTGGTAAGGGTATGGTGGTAAAGGCAATGGAGGTCAAGTGACTTGCCCAAGGTCACACAGCTGGGAAGTGTCTGAGGCCAGATTTGAACCTAGGACATCCCGTCTCTAGGCCTGGCTCTCAATCCACTGAGCTACCCAGCTGCCCCAACACTATTAATTTTTAAAGGGAACAGAAGAAATGAATTGTCTTGTCTCTTTGCAGCATGGCAGTGGAATTTCCTTTAGTTCTATATGATTGTAAATTTGAGAACATCAAATGGATCTATGACCGGGAGGTTCAGGAGTTCAATGTAACACACTTGCAGCAACTGTGGGCTAGTTATGCAGTTAAAACTCACATGTTATACAGCATGCTACAGGGACTGGACTCTGCAGCTATATCTCCTGGGTCAGGTATGTGGGAAAAATGCATGAAAAAAAATGAAACCATGACTTATACTGGGTGGAGGTAGATTATTAAAACCACTGAAAGTTGCACTGTGTTAATGTTCATATACTTGCTAATTGTACAGGATCAAAGAGAAATGAAGTGGTCCAGTGGAGAGATGTCAAACCTTGCGTCCAGAAGCAGATTAGTGCCTTTGTTGAGGGAGTGAAAACACGAACCTATAAGCCATTATTGGATCGTCCTAGATGTGAAGGCTTAGAATCCCGGATCCAGCACTTTGTTAGAAGGGGAAGAATTAAGCAGCCACAGGTATGCCATGAGGAGAAAAGAAAAAACAAAAGGGACCATGGTGATGCTGTGGAGGAGGAAAGCAACACCTCTGAAAATCTGACAAAGAAGGTCTGTGTTAATAGGAATTAAAAGTACCACCTAATCTTATGAAAAGTCAATGGAACATGGAGGAGCAAGTCGGTTTAGAGCAAAGAAAGTCCAAAATCAGTGTTTAATGAGCTACAGAACACAAACTCCTTTTTAAAGTAAGAGTTTGTCAAATAATTTTATCTGCAGGTTTTTCATAAGGCTTCAGATTAAAAACAATATCCAAACTGTATAATTTTAAGCTGAAGTCACCTGTGTTCCACATATGAATGCGTGGTTGAAGAAAGTACAACTTGGACAAATGGGAACTGGGTTGGGGTAGGAATATAAATGTAAATATTTGCCACAGCTAGAGACTTGTGCCTTTGTTTTCAAATTCATTAAAGAAACAATGGGGGGGGGAATTGTTCTAAATTGATCCTACTGTCTGTTTTTTGTTAATTATTTGAGCTTTATAAGAGTTTCCCTTGAATGGAATGAAAAGAGCACAAAGGGAAAAATAAGTTTAAAAAGACTGGTAGGAACCAGATTGTGGAAATTATTAAATGCCAAGCTGTGGCATTTAATGTATTTTAAACGTAATGGAAATCCACTAATGGTTTATAAGCAGGGTAATGACATGGTGATTCTGTGACTGTAATCATTACTACTGTGTAGAAAATAGATTGGAGAGAGGCCTGGCTGGAAGAAGCTTAATATTTACTGTAAGAGGTGGTAAGGGTCTAAATTAGGTTGGGAACTTTGTTAAGTGGAGAGAAAGAGATGGATGGTGGAGGGTTTGGCATCTTATTGACTACAGAAGAAGGGTGTTGAGAAAGGAAATCGACTCAGATTATGAACCTAGGAGAAAAAGCTTGAAGGAGGTGAATTTCATCGGGAATAGAGATGATGAATAAAACAATCTTAGCCTGACCTCTTTTGGTTCGATTCTAGGCTCAACGTATCGTCTATTTACCATGTCTTTTCTAAAAGACACATGCAATGTCCTCTATAGGGTTTCCATATAAGGGCTTATTTAGAATTTCTTTATGTACTGGACTTACCTATGTGAATTGTTAGGTAAAAAACTTTTTATAAGTAAATTTACTGCATTAACATCTTTGGCCCTATTTAAATCATGGTGATTGGGGTGTGTCTGGGCCCCTAGTTATTCTTCTTTGCTCAAGTTCATTGCTGGGCTCAGTCTTACTCCCCTTAACTTGTGTTCTTATACTGGGGTATTTCAATGTGCATATTGATACTTCCTCAAACTCCTAACCATGTCCATTCCTCAGCTCCACACAGGGATGGTCATACAAAGTTTCCTTAATTAAAATCTGATACTCTTCTATCTGGCCATTTCTTCTTATCTCTCAGCCCTCCTAAATCTATTGTGACATTTTTTTTAACCCTTACCTTCCATCTTGGAATCAATACTGTGTATTGGTTCCAAGGCAGAAGAGTGGTAAGGCAAGTGACTTGCCCAGGGTCACACAGCTAGGAAGTGTCTTGAAGCCAAATTTGAACCCAGAACCTCTTATCTCTGGGTCTGGCTCTCAATCCACTGAGCTACCTAGCTGCCCCTCATTGTGACTTTTAATCCCTCCACCCGTCAGTACTTTTTCTTAAGTCATTATCCTGACTTTGATTGCTTTTCTCAATCATTACTCTTTAATTACATAACTACAACATCACACTGCCACCAGTCATTAAATAACTTGCTGTTTTATCACTGCTATTCCTTTACCAAATTCCAGCCCTGGATTACTTCCACCATATCTTTTCTCTGTTCCTACTCATGTGCTACCACACAGACTTGGAAGTCAGCAGATTGGGAACACTCTTAACTAAATGTTATCAAAATTTAATTAAGCCTTCATAATTCTTTTATTCTTCCCTAATTGATTCCTTATTTCATTCCCCACAGTAACTGATCCATCTTAAACCTTTTATAACCTCTCTCCAGCCCATCTTTCAGCTGAGGATCTAGTCTCTTTCCTGAGAAAACAAGCTATATAATGTGAATTCTTACTTCTCCCTTTCTTTTCATCTCAAAATTTGTTATCACTCCCCCCCCCCCCAATCCAGGCTGATGAAAAGGTATATATACCCTTTTCCTTGTCCTTGATCTCAAGCAGATATTACTATCTGCTCCAGTAGATTGCTATTTCAATCATTCTCAATTGTCACTTTTTCAAGCTATTGGTTCTTTTCTTGCTGTTTTTCAAAAATGCCCAAGAATCCCCCTGTCCTAAAAGCTGCTGAGCACTTACTCTTTTCAGGGTTTTTGTGATGTTGCCCAACTATTCCTTTTAACCTTTTTTGCTAGCTCATCATCTGTATCATACTAATAACTCGAATTTGTCGAAACTCTTTACCTCCTATAGGTGACTTACAAATGTTTAGATTAAACCTCAGTTTCCTAAGCTTCATCATCAAGTGCCTTTTGGACAATAGAATTGGATACGTACCAGAAATCTCAAAGTCAACATGTCCAGAAATGACCTTATTTTTCCTGTCAAATTAATATTTTTTTCTAAAGGTTCTGATTTTGGCTGGGGGAAAAAAACCAATCCAAAAACCCAAACCCAAAACAAAACAAACAAAAAAAAGCCCACCCCATTCTTCTAGGATATATTTGCCTCCCATTATAGATCTCCTTCTCCCTAGAACCTTTTAGCTCCCCCCAAAAGTCAAAATGGACACACAGCAAGTACATGAAACCAAGCAAGACATTTATAAAAGCTCAATCAGATTAGTATTCCTTTCAAGCCAGTAGGGCTGGCAGAGTCCAGCACAAATCCTCCCACAACATGCCTTGCATTTGTGCTTTTCTCTCTATTCACATCTTAGTTCAGGCTCTCTATTTATTGCCACAGATTGCTCCATATTGTTAATTTCCTTGTTCTTACTACCTCAAGTTTCTCCCCTACTCCAGTCTATCCTTCCAGATACCAAAGCAATTTCCTTAAATATAGATCAAATTCTCACTCCCATATTCAATACACTTCATTGGCTCCTTATTGCTGCTAAGATCAAACATCTCTGGTTAGCTTTTAAAGCTCTTTATAGAATAGCTTCTACAACATTTCCCGCCTCACCGATTATTACTTTTCCTCTCCTGCACTCTGTAATCCAGTAAAATTGGCTCTCTTAACTTCTTTACATCTTCCATTTCTATGCCTTGAACTAGCTGTCCTCACCCCTGCTATTTTTCTTCCCAAGATGCAATTTGAGCAACACCTCAAGGTAGCCTTTCCTAATCTTCACAACTGTTATAGTACTTTCCCTTATTTATTACCAAATTTAGATTCTCTTTAGATTATATTTGTTATGCATATACTTATACTTTTTTTTTCTCTGTTAGAACCCACATTTCTTGGGAGTAGGGATTGTCTGTTTCTTTGTGTTTGTATCCCTAGGGAAGCAGAGTGGGAGTTTAAAAAATACTAGTGGGGGGCAGCTGGGTAGCTCAGTGGATTGAGAGTCAGGCCTAGAGATAGGAGGTCCAAGGTTCAAATCTGGCCTCAGACACTTCCCAGCTGTGTGACCCTGGGCAAGTCACTTGACCCCCATTGCCTACCCTTACCACTCTTCCACCTATAAGTCAATACACAGAAGTTAAGGGTTTAAAAAAATTTAAAAAAAAAATACTAGTGAACGGATTGATTACTTGGTCATGGATCTCATCTAAAGGCTCAGATGCATCCAACAAACATTTACTGAGTGCCAACTACATGTCTGGCACTATGCTAAGTACTGGGGATATAAATACACACACACAAAAAGGACAAATCCTTTTTTCAATGAGTTTATAATCTAACAGGGGAAGATAAGAGTCAGTATTGTCATCCCTAAAGAGAAGCATCTGGAGGAACTCATCATCCACAAGCAAGGGTTAACCTTTTTTTGTATCATGAATTCTCTTAGTAATCTGGTAAAATCTATGGATTTCTACTTCTTTTAAATATTTTTTAAATAAATCTTTACTTTCTGTCTTAGACTAGGTGTTAAGTATGGATTCCAAGGTGAATAGTAAGGGATATGCAAATGGGGTTTAAGTGACACTGGTAGAAGTGTCTGAGGCCCTATTTGATCCCAGGACCTCCTGTTTCTAGGTCTAGCTCTCAATCCATTGAGCCACCTAGCTGCCTCTTGATTCCTTCTTGGAGTAATGTCTATTTATATAGTAATGCTAAAAATAATGCCATTTATATAGTACTTGAAGGTTTCTCAAGAGCTTTACAAATACTTTATTCTGATGGAAGGAAATTACCAGATTTCAGTTAGAAGTTTAAAAATGAGGGTTAGCTAGGTGGTTCAGTTGTAAAGAGTTAGGCTTAGAGATGGGAGGTCCTGGGTTCAAATTTGACCTCACACTCTTCAGCTGTGTGCTCTTGGGCAAGTTGCTTAACCCCAAGTGCTCCTAGCCCATACCACTCTTCTGCCTTGAAACCAATACCACTGATTCTAAGACAAAGTTTTAAAGGGTTTAAGTAAAAAATGTAATTCCTCTCTTCTCTCCCATCTCAAAACTTTCCCCCACCTTTTCTCATGGCATAGTATTTTTTTTAACTCAGAAACTGGGGCATTCTCACTACAAGAAGGTTAGCAAATTCATGAATACAAGGGCAATTGCAAATATTAAGTTCCATTTAAGGGCATTCTAAATAAGGGCATACCTAGCACCTGCAGCACACACCCTTTGAAAACCATTTCTCTATAGGAATCTCTAAGGGAATGGATTTGAACTCTGACAATGAGCACAGCTGTCTGTTTTAATGTTTCACCTAATATTAATTCAAAAGGTCAAACAAGGTTCTCTCTGTTCTATCTTTTAGGGAATCACATTTTGATATGCACAGGAGACATCTCATTAGAGAGGAACTTTTAAGGTAGTGTTCCAGTTGTTTTAAAAAATCAAAATTAGAAACAACAACCACATTGGGATCTTGTATTCTTCATATTTTTCTGTCAATTGTATGACTGCTAGGTTGTCTTTGGGAAACTGCAAAGTTCTTTTAATGACCTTAAACTTTTCCCTAAATAAAAGCTAATATTTTTAATACTGATATTCTACCAGTGTGGTTGTATGCCTCTGTTGTGAAGCATTAGTCTCCAAAGAAATGAACATTTTTTATTTTCTTAGAAATGAAACTCAAGAGGGCAATGGTTAGTAGCATGGTGGGTACAAATTAGCTCCAACACATTACAAATAAAGAATTACAAAGAAATATATGAGCAAAAAGTAAAATGGGCTGCTATGACCTTTGTTCTTCATTGGTGTCTTCATATTGTTAAGAGAACAGAAATGGATAAGAATAGAGAAGTTTTGTATGAATTGCAATCTGCAACATTAGAATACTCACAAATGATGAGATCAGATATCCATTTGAGTAGGAGAGATGATTTCAATTTTGAACATGTTTGAGAGAGTGATGGGACACACATGTAGATATATCCCGGAAGCAAGCAGCTAGCAACAAGGGACTGAATTTCAGGAGAAAGGAATTAAGTATATGGATTTGGGAATCATCTGTATAGAGACAGTAATTAAACCCACATGAACAGTCAAGATTTACCAGGGAAAGAGTATAGAGAGATGGTTAAGGATACAATCTTGTCAAACACTGGCAGATATGGTGGACAGTGGTGTAGCAAAGACTGAGAAGGATTGGTCAGACAGGAGAAAACTGTTATAAAAGCCAAAGGTGGAAAGAATAGTATTAAAAGTTATTGTGAAGTTAGAGAAGATAAAGGTCATCAGTTAGCACTTAAGAAATCACTGGACATCTATGAGAATGAGGGGTTAGTAGAGTGGGGGGATCAAAAATCCTACTATTTCAAGAGGAGGTAACTGAGCACAAACAGCTTCTAGAACTTTTGTCCATAGAAGGGTAGAGGGAAATAAGAGGTGGTGGCAATGTAAAGTGACAGGTGTGAAGGTGGCTGAGGACCTGGGTATATTTACTTTCTCTGCTGCCTATAGGACAGGGAGAGTAACAACAGCTAGCATTAATATAAGTGCTTTATCAATATATTATCTCATTTGATCCTCACAACACTACAATATAGGCACTATTATTATGCCCATTTTACAACCAGGGAACCTGAGGCAAATGGAGGCTAGGTGACTTTTCAAAGATCACAGTTAGGAAGTGAGGCTGGATTTGTACTCAAGTTTCCCTGACTACAGGTCAAGTGTTCTATTCACTGCTCAATCTAGTTGAATGAAGATGAAAGAGAGGAGGGCAATGATTGATGGGGCCAAACTCTTGGAGAAGATGGAATGAAGTGAACAAGAAGCATTAGCCTTCGACAAAGAGAGGGGATACTTCTTCAAAGACCCAAGGAGTAGGGAATGGGTTAAGAGTAAGGGAGTATATTAATGAAGTAAAGGAGATATTAATGGTCAGACTTGATTTCTTTAGTAAAATGAGAGGCAAGGGATATTTCCTGAAGGAAAGGGGTCTGAGAATGACTTTGGACATTTAAGAGAGGTTTTCAAACACCTTTAGCTGGCACTTACAATAATATTTGATCCTACCTCCCCCAACTTTTTACCTTGTTTTTAATAAACTTTGACAGACATTCGAATTCTTGGCTGTGGAAAAACCTAGAAAAGAGCAGTGTTTAAGTAGTACTTCTAACATGCTTTATTCTTATATAATCTATGCACACTGTAAATCATCAAACTGACCCTAAACCAAAGTTTTGCATCACAAATGAAATACAGCTTTTCAAAGCTGGTTATAGGTTATGAAATTTTAAATCTAGATCAAAGACAGTATAGCAGAAAGATTTAGAATTGAAAGATCTGAGTACAAATCTTGGCACAGATGATTACTAACTGCATTGACTGTGATTAGGTTGCCTATCCTCTCAATTTATTTTCTTGTTTATAAAAGAAATACTTGAATTAACCTACTTCATAGCAGTGTGAGAAAAGCACTGCACCTATATCAAACTTAACATTTATAAAGGCGTGAAGACATTTCTAGCTATGGAAAAAATTGCTTTACAACATGATTATAAGGGGTAGCTAGGTGGTTCAGTGGATTGAGAGCTAGGCCCAGAGACAAGAGGTTCTGGGTTCAAATCTGGACTCAGACACTTCCTAGCTGGGTGGCCCTGAGCAAGTCACTTAACCCCCATTGCCTAGCCTTTTTACCTCTCTTCTGCCTTGGAATCAAAGTATTGATTCCAAGATGGAAGGTAAGGGTTAAAAAAAACACCAAAACATGATTATAATTTGTTCCCCTCTTCTTGTCCTACATTTGTAATTATGTTCAAATTCTCCCATACATTTAATTTAAGGGTCAACCAATGTGTTGAAGTTCCCCTCCAAGTTTAAAAAACACAAAAAAACATAATAAGCACTAGTAAACCTGTTGATTATGTTGGTACTAGCGCAGCACACAAACTGTAACTCTTGCTACGTGACTAGCTACATAACCCCGTAAATTCCCATTCTTATGGCGATTGATCTTTTATGCCAGCTAAACAGTCTATTAGGTTGTGGTTTATTATGACAACACTTAGTGCTTGAAATAAGATACAAGAGGGAAATTCTACCTCATGTTAAAACTATTTTTGTTGTTCCGTTGTTTCAGTTGTGGCCAACTTCATAATTCCATTTGTAGTTTTCTTGGCAAAGATACTGGGGTGGTTTGTTATTTCCTTCTCCAGCTAATTTTACAGCTACCATAGGTGATCAAACCATACCAAACTACAGAAGAGAAACAAAGAGCAAGAAGCCACTAACAATATTTGGCTTACTTGAAATATTTAAGAGACATGATTTCATTAATATAGGTACCTTTTTCACCTATTCAAATCATAACTCCTCTGTGTTTTATGTTTTCTGTCCTACTTTAGTGAAAAGAGCTCTGAATTTTCAATAAGAATAGCTAGGTTTGAATCCAGACTCTTGCCACTAACTAGCTGTGTGATCATTTGGATAAGTCATTGTCCTTTTTTAGAACTTGGTTTCCTGATCCTTAAAATGGAAAATAACACTTGTACTACTAATTGTCTCAAAAGGTTGTGAGGAAATGAAAATGAGATAATAGATGTATAACATTCTGTAAGCTCTAAAGTACTATAATGTGCAGCTAGGTGTCACAAAGGCTAGAATGCTGAGCTTTAAGTTAGGAAGATTCCTCAGTTCAAATGTGGCCTGACACTTGCTGTATTGACCCTGGAGAAGTCTCTTAATCTTGTTTGCCTCAGTTCCTCATCTGTAAAATGAGCTGAAGAAGGAAATGATGAAATATTCCAGTATCTTTGTCAAGTAAACCCCAAATAGGGTAATTATGAAAAGTCACATGACTGAAACAACTGATAACAAAAATACCATATAAATGTCAGCTATTATTAAAAAATGGTCTTCATAAGTTCATTACCTTTTCAAGTATATTCAAAATATTTATTTTTGAAGTTATTTTTAAAGATTTCTTTAGGTCTAGTATAGTAATATCCTGCACATTACTTAGAGGTTCATAAGTGTTTCTTAAATTGAATTCTAATTAGGTATTCTATAGTTTTCTTTCTAAGAGGCAACATAGTGCAGTTAGAAATACTAGATTTTTAATCTGAGGCCTTGGGTTCACATCTCAGTTCCATTACTTACTACTCTTCCCTTCTCTACCATTCTCCCATCTTAGCCCTTTTTAGTTTTCTTTTGTGTAGTCTTTCCCCATTAGATAGTAAGCTCTTTGCATGTAGGAAGTGTCTTTTTTTCATTATTTGTATGCCCAATGCTTAGCACAGTGCCTGGCACATAGGTATTTAATAAATGTTTATTGACTATTATTACCTATGTGATATTGGGCAAGTTATTTAAACTCCAGGAATCTCATTTTTCTTAGCTGTAAAATAAGTAGCTAGGTCTTTTCCAACTCTAAACCTGTGATGCTAAGAGCTATCAAAAACAAATATTTAAATAACACTAAGGTTTTCAAAGCATTTTATATTTATTACAGTCTTCTGATAGTATTTCTGGACCCCAAACTATATTATAAAGCATCAATCCTCAAAACTATTTGGTATTGCTTACAAAATAGAAAGGAGATCAATGAAACAAACTAGACAAGAGAATCAGAAATAATAGAATTCAAAAATCCAGTGTTTGATAAACTTGCAAACAAATTACTTGGGAAAGAGCTCCCTTTTTGTTAAGAATGGCTGGGATAAATGGTAATCTGCATACTAGATAATTCTCTACACCAACAAAATCCCAGGTCTGGTGCCACCCCTCCTCTCACCTAAAAAAATAAAAAAAACTTACTTAAAACAATTTCTAAGGAAATTAATCCTTATCTTCATTTTAAAGATGAAGAAATCAAGGGTTAGAAAAGTAAATTATTTCCCCATGGTTATATATAGGAGATCATGGTTTTGAACCTTGGTCTCTGATTCCAAGTCTAGGCTTTTCCCCATATCCTCCTTGTTCAGTCAGTTTATTAAGCATTTTTTAAGCTCCTACTATGTGCCAGGCAGTGTGCTAAGTACTAGGAATACAAAGAAAAACTTGTTGCTTTCTAATTCTATGGTATTCAAATAACAACTGACATGCACTTTGTTTAGTGTTTGTAAAGCACTTAAAATATATTAGCTCATTGGAGACAACACTAGCCTAATGAGGTAGGTATGAGAGGTATTATTATTCTTCCCATTTTATAAATGAGGAAACCAACAGGTCAAGTGACTTGCCCATGGTCACACAAGTAGCATCAGATTTCAGGTCTTCTATCTATCCCACCTTCAACACTATAAATTCCCATGGCAAACTACTGTTATGCAAAATGTTAGCATCTTAAGATCAGATTAATTTTCTTTGGCTTAGGAGTTAAAAACAGAGGAAAGGTGCAGGCAAAAAAAAAAAAAAAAGAAATACCTGCCTGGCACATGTTAACTGCTTAATAAATGTTTGTTGACTGATGGGCAATCCTTTTAAGTGTCCCAGTAAATCATACAAAACCAGAAGGCTTTAGCTGTTTGGGAAAGAGAGAACATAAATGGCATTGAGTGTGGCTTCATAAATGTAAAGCAAAATAAGTGATAACAGGCTGTAGGTTGGAGTGAACTTGGGGCAAAAGGACTGGGGCCATTTGGGGACCTGAATATAGCTTGCATGCTGTCTCTCCCTTTAAGACTGAGTTCCTTGAGAGGGACAGTTTTTTGCCTTTTTTTTTTTTTTTTTTTTTAAATCTCTAGTGCTTAGCAAAATGCCTACCACACAGTAAGCATTTAATCTTTACTGACTGAATAACTATGTTGTAAAAGTTGATGGCATCTTCCAAAACAAGAGACACATCCTGCTTTGGTGTTTATAGTTCCAAGAGTTTCAATAAAACCTTATCTTGGGATAGAAAATGTCAAGTTAAGAGAATCTGGGTTAAAGTTCTGCTCAAATTTATATCTTACCCTAGCTTTAACTTACATGCAGTAAGGTTAATTTCAATTCAAATCAACATTTACTAAACAAATACTATGTATGAGATCTCATCCTTTGAGGGGAAAGACTGTGAAAAAGAGAATTTCAAAACAGGTGGGTCCTGGAGGCAACAAATGCTTTTCTCCTGCATTTTGGGGAATAAAATCTCAATTTTTTTTTTTTTTTTTGACTGGGAATTGTTGTCTTTAAGTCTTGAAACCACAAAAGCCCTAGAGACCTCATTTCTTTCCACAACATCTGTCTTTTCTTTCTCCCTCCACCTGCAGTCTCAACTTCAGTCCCAAAAGGTAACCAGAGCAAAAAGACCCAATGCCCTGGCTCAAGTTAGAATGGTTCTTTGTTAAAAGCGTTTATGCCATGCAAATAGGAGAGGGGACGACCTAACTTTTACTCTCCCCAACCTGCCTCTCAGGGCCTTAGGAGCAACAGATCCTGAGAAACTAGCAGGAAGCTGGTGGCAACTGAATCCAAAATTTAGAGGAGACAGTACCTTATATGTAAGCCAACTAGTTCAACCCCCTTATTTTTATCCATGAAGGAAGCTCGGGTCCCGAGAGGAGAAGCGACTTAGCCAAAGTCACATAGTTAATCCGATACTGATTACAAAATCAAAGTCCCGGATCTGGTGCTACCCTTCCTCTCACCTAAAAAGACAACCAAACCAAAAACCTATACAACAAATCAAAGTCCCAGGGCCGGGAGTTCCAAGTCCAGCATCCTTCCGACTGCACCCCACACTGCCTCCTCAGTCTTAAGCGATTCTATTCAACGAGTCCTTCGGGGGATCTCTGGGCCAAACCCAGCCTCGGAGAGTGCGAGGTTTTGGTCCAAAGACAGCATGGGAAGCGTGAAAGTCGCCCAATCCTGTCTCGGCCCGACCCAAACCTTTCCGGAGAATAGTTTCTCACCAGTTCTCTGCGGCTCTGTCCAGTAATCGGCAACCAGCCTCCTCGGAGCCAGTCGCCGTTAGGGTGGAGCCAGCCACCCCGGCGCAAGCGCAGACAGCCCACGCTCACAGAAGCCGTTAACCGTTGTATGGGTTTTAAACCGGATATGGGATCTTCTCTAACTTCCTCCTTATTCTCCGCCCATTCACCAAGTCCATTGGTCCCATAGCCGAGTCATCTTCGAATCTTCCCTCCTATTGGTTTAACTGTTCTATCCTCCCGCCTTGTAACTTCGCAAAGATCTTTGGGAGCCCCGTTTCTGGAAGCATGTGATCTCTTACTGCACGGCCCCATCCCTACCTAGGCGTGCTGCTGGTGAGCTCGGAGGGGTTCCTAAGGATTGGTGGGGTGGAAGGGGCTAGGTCGATCGGGGTGCCTAGAGACCTACACTGGCCGCAGACCCAGGTTTTCCTTAACCTTAAGAATTGGTTCCCCATCATTCCTCCGGCCCAGTGGTGAGGCTAGGCCCGAGCAGCCCTGGGGAGGTGCATGCTGGAGAGATGGATTAATCCTATCCTTGATTTTACAGGTAAAAACGCTGAGGCTTAAGTAAAGTGATTTAGCTAAATACAGTTTATAAATAGACGGAGCTTCTGACTACAGTACATTTCCCACTTTTGTCTCGGGTAAGTTCAAGTAGTCATTAACAATTTTTTTATCCTCCCTTCCTCCCACCCCATTTATGGTGTATTATTTTTTGCTTGTGAACTCATTTTCCAACCCTGAGCTTTAGTTTCCACGTTTTTAAGCAAGCAAGTATTTATTATGCACTTTTTATGTCAGGAACTATATAACAGGTTCTGGGGTTACAGAGATGAGGAAACACTTAGGTCTCAAAGACCTTAATCATAAATCAACCTGCGAGACAATGTTTTACATATATTGGCTGCCCCAGAAGTGCAGTTTTGACGCTTGGATAGGTACAGAGCAAATACAAAATTTAAGGCAGTTAGTGGGAAAAAATAAGGAAAAGCTTCTGTAAAAAGGTGGTGGCATCTTGAATCTTGGAAGAAAGTAGAGATTCTGTGAAGGGGAGGTAAAAGGGGCAAGTATGTTACTGGTATATCGGGCTGGCATTGCAAATGCAGAGAAAGGGATGAAGAAGTAACATGTGAGGAAGAGACCAATTTGGTTGGCTCTTGGAAGTGGGAAGTGGGTAGTGGGTGGAGGAGTTAAATATGATGAGGTTGAAGAAGTGGGTTTCGAAGGGTTTTGAAGGAGTTTTTATTTGAGTAGAGACAAGGAGCCAGAGCCACTAGAATTTGAGTAGAGTAGGTTAGGTCTCATATCTACTTGAGGAGAATAACTTTGGCAGTCATAGGAATGATTGACTTGGAATGAAGAAAGGAGAATAAAATAATAAAAACAATAATGATAATAAGCATTTATGTAGCACTTGTAAGGGGAGTTGGTGCAGTGGATATAGTGCAGTGCCTGCAATCAGGAAGACTGATTTTCTAGAGTTTAAATCTGGCCTCAGACAGTTACCTATGTGATCCAGGGTCTGTTTGCCTCGTTTTTCTTACCGGTAAAAATGAACTGGATACTGAAATGGCAAACCACTTCCAATATCTGCCAAGAAAATCCCAAAAGGGGTCATGAAGAGTCAGACACAACTGAAATGACTAAATAGTAAAGCACTTTAAAGTTTGCAAAACACTTTACATATGTTGTCTCCTTTGATTCTTTACCAGTTAGAGACTATTGCGGTGGTCCAAGTCAGAGGTGATGAAAGCTTGAATTACGGGGATTCCTGTGTGAGAAAAAGAGATAGGGACATGGAAGAAATGTTTTGGAGGTAGAAATAGACTTAGTGTTGATTAGACATAAGAAATGAGGGAAAGTAAGGAGTCAGGACGAATCTTGGGAGCCTTGAAGAAGAGTTCTGTTTTTGCCATCTCCAGAGGCAGTTTGGTAGAGGGTTGGGGTATTTAGGTATAAAAATTTCTGGTTTTGATACATCTGAGATTTGTGAGATGCCTACTTTTAAAAAATCCTTACCTTCCTTTCTTAGAATTAATACTGTGTATTGGTTCCAAGACAGAAAAAAAGGTACGGGTTAGGTGATTCAGTTTTAAGTGATTCACCCAGGGTCACAGCTAGGAAGTCTGAGGTCTGATTTGAACTCAGGACCAAAACCCAATATTAAAATGTGCAAAGGACAGTGCTTATTTGGGACTAGAGACTAGAGGCCTAGAGACCAGGTCTAGTATATCTGAATCACCTGCATAGAGTTACAATTAAACACTTAGGAGCTGACAAGATCATTAAGAGGGGCACAAAGAGAGAAAGAGGGTTTACGAGTAGATAGTAGAATGGTAAGCAACATCAGATATAAATGAGAGGTCAAGAAGGATGAGAAATGAGAAAAGCTGATCAGATGTTTAAGTGAAAAGATTGCTACTTTTGGAGAGAGCACTTTAAATTGAATGAAGCTAGAAACTATTGTGGTCTTTTTCTGGAATGTAGATGAGATGGGAAGAAGTGAGGATGATTGTTTTGGGGGGAGGGTAGCTGGTAGGGTCTAGTGAAGCTTTTATAAGAATGAGAAGATTTGAGCATATTTGACAGCATCAGGGAAGGAAATCTGCAGATAGGATTAGAAGATAGATTGAATGGGGCAGTCTTTTGAAGAAGGGAGGAAATTCAGTCCAGGGAACAGGCAGTGGGTTTAGCCTTGTCAAGAAGGGATATTTCTTTATTCAAAAATGGGGGAAAGGAGTAGGGGATGATGCCAAGGGGTTTTGAAATGAAGGGAATGGGAGAACAGGGCCTCAATTTTCTCAGGGATACGGTTCTTGGCTAAGAAGATTAGGGATGGCCTCAGCCACTTCCAGCTGTGTGACCTTGGGCAAGTCACTTGACCCCCATTGCCCACCCTTACCAATCTTCTACCTATGAGATAATACACCGAAGTACAAGGCTTTAAAAAAAAAAAAAAGGTTAGGGAGAGTAGGCAATATGGACAAATTTAGGAGATTTAGAATGGCCTCTGTGGAATGTGAAAGAGAATCACTTAGGGAGGGAGTTGATTTACTTAAAATGAACAAGTTGGAAAGAGGAAATTAAAAAGAAATTATCAAGGACAGTGAGGTAGCTCAGTGAATTGAGAGTCAGTCCTGGAGATACAAAATCCTGAATCAAATGCGACCTTACCCACTCCAATCTAGCTATACAACCCTGGGCAAGTCACTTATCCCCTATTGTCTAGGAAAAGGTTTTAAAAAGAAATACTTAGAACCTTTTTGTATACTTCATATGTTTGCAAAATTTGAGAATTTAAAAGGAACTGGATTCCTTTCCTTAGGTTCAGTATAATCATGGCTCGTGGTCCCAAGAAGCATCTGAAGCGTGTAGCAGCTCCAAAGCACTGGATGCTGGATAAGTTAACAGGAGTTTTTGCTCCAAGACCATCTACAGGTCCCCACAAGCTGAGAGAGTGTCTCCCACTTATCATCTTCTTGAGAAATAGACTCAAGTATGCCTTGACTGGAGATGAAGTAAAGAAGATCTGCATGCAGCGATTCATCAAGATTGATGGCAAGGTCCGCACTGATATTACATACCCTGCTGGGTTTATGGATGTCATTAGCATTGAGAAGACAGGAGAGCATTTCCGTCTGGTGTATGACACCAAGGGACGCTTTGCTGTTCATCGTATCACAGCTGAAGAGGCTAAGTATAAATTGTGCAAAGTGAGAAAAATCTTTGTGGGTACAAAAGGCATTCCCCATCTGGTGACCCATGATGCCCGCACTATCCGATACCCAGATCCTCTCATCAAGGTGAATGATACTGTTCAGATTGATTTAGAAGCTGGCAAGATCACTGATTTCATCAAGTTTGATACTGGTAATCTATGTATGGTGACTGGTGGAGCTAACTTGGGTCGAATTGGTGTCATCACAAACAGGGAGAAACATCCTGGGTCTTTTGATGTTGTTCATGTAAAAGATGCTAATGGCAATAGTTTTGCCACTAGGCTTTCAAACATTTTTGTTATTGGCAAAGGTAATAAGCCTTGGATCTCCCTTCCACGAGGAAAGGGTATCCGCCTCACAATTGCTGAAGAAAGAGACAAGAGATTGGCAGCTAAACAGAGCAGTGGCTAAATGATTGCAGATAAGGATTTGTAGGGTATCAATCAAGTTGAGATTAGAATATGATTTAAAATTTTATTACCCTACAAAAATATAAAATACATAAGCAAAACAAGAGGTAGCTTTAAACAACTCAGTCTGATGAAGTAAAATTGAACAATCCATAAATGCCTTTCTCATCTTTCCTTGGATTAGGGTATTATGGGTTGCCCATAATACCCTAATCCAAGTTCATTTATTATGAATGTTGTATAAACTGTTAAAGATACAGCTGTATTAGTCTTGCTAAATTGCTTTTCTTTTTTTATGTGAGAAGGCTCACTGGTTGGAGGATGGGGAGAGGACATCCCAAAATGGCTGATGTGAAAATAAAAGCTATCAATAAAACTGCTTTTAAAAAAAAGTTTGGATTGTTTTAGTTATCAAGCATCTGCTATGTTCTATGATAGGGTTTTACAATTCGCATAGCACTTTCAAAACCTTGTTATATCTTTTGATTTAGTGCATATATTCATTATAGAGAAGCATGAAATTGAAAGGTTTTGCAGTCTTTGGAGCCAATTATCTAATCCACCATCTGAACAATAAGCCAGATAAATGGTTTCATGATGTGGGGTTCCAGACTTTGTGGACTAGGGCCATGTATGCTTGGTCTGCTTGAGGGCCGAACATAATGTGAGCTGTCTTGTCTGGTTTTGTGGGATTGAGACTGAAACTGGCAGCCTATCTTTTTTTTTAATCCCAAATCCTGCCTTTGGGGAATACTATGTTTCCAGGAACTGTAAGGATTTATTGGAATAGTGAGAAACCTGGGACAGGAAGACCAATTAGGTGGTTAATAATAGTCCAGTAGAGAGTAATAGGTCTTAAAGGTGATGACTTAGGGAGAAGGTTGCAGATGTTAGGGGGCAGCTAGATGGTAAATGACTAGAGCTGGGGGCCTTGGGTCAAGAAGACCTGAGTTCAGATGTCTCAGATCCTTAATAGTTATGTGATCCTGAGCAAGTTATTTAACCTGTTTGCCTCAGTTTCCTCATTTGTAAAATGGGGTTGATAAAGCCCCATAGAGTGGTTGTGAGGATAAAATAATTGTAGTGTTTAACCTCATCTGGAGCATAGGAGGCTCTTTATGTTAGCTATATTAATAGCTATTGTGAAGCTAGTACTATGATTTAGCAACTGACTGGATTTGTAAATGTGAATAAGGATGGCAATTAGGTTTTTAACATGAGTGACTAGAAGGATAGATTATGCCTTTGATAGTAATAGGAAAGTTAGGAAAAGGAATGTATTTGGGGGAAGTATGTAAAGTAATATAATGAGATCAGTGATGCAAATCTAGACCCATCTTTTGCCTGCTTCTATGCAACTTTTCTTCATCTAAAATTTAGCTCAAAAGGGAATAGACTTTTCAAATGGTACCTACACATCTGTTACTGAAGAACAAAGGAAGGATTGGGATATTGAGAGGCTAGGAATAGGGTAGTTGGAGATATGTTCCAAGATTGAATATTAAGTAGGGATTCCCCTGCTCAAAAATCTTAAATATCTCCCTCTAGGACAGGGTTAGTTAGTATACATCATGTCTTCTAATCACTCCCCTTCAGATGAGATAGCTCCTCTTTCTAGTTCATCATTTATGCTTTGGTCTCACTTCTTTCTGACTTGGCCAGTTATTGCATTCATAAATGCATTTTTCTGAACCCCAAATTTCCTTTCCCTTAGACATGATTAAATAGAAAAGCATTTATCAAACACTCAATTGACAAATACTGTGTTAAGCAGTGGAGATACAGATAGAGAATTTTCTGCTCTCAAATCTCATAGCTTTTAAATTGATTAATATCAATTGAAGATCATACCTTGCCAACTGGTACAGCTGTAGATCTGTGGTATTTAACCTCAGCTGGGCCACTCACCACAGGAATTCTTTTACTTTCCTCCATCAGCTGTCCTGGTTTTCTAAAGCTCTTAAAACCACTAGTTTCCCCCTATCCTTTATTTGAAGTAGAAACTCACCTTTTCCTGAGATAATTGAGACTATCTGTGGTGAGCTTCCTCATCTCATATCCACCTCAAATTCCTTTCACATTATTCCCCCATTCTCTCATTTTATTCCAGTCTGAGCAAGAGGAAGGTCATATTGCCAAGGCCAACCCCTCTCCATACCCTTGATCCTATCTCAATATTTGATCTGAGATCTTTTCCCCTTGGTGAGATCTAAGACTTATGGTTGAACTAAGTTAGCTTGCTTCCAATGAGACAGTGCCTTCATTCTGTATTGTATAACTTTTAAGTATATTTTCTCTGATTTCTGTTTTGCTATGATTTGGATAAATACTTTTTTCGCTCTTCAGAAACAAACAGTTTCTCATTTCTTGCTGTCCACAAACACCCAGATCTCCATCCTTAACTTTATCTTTGGTATTTCTTCAAGTTATTCTAGTTGTCATCTCTTTTTTTCAGCCATATTCCCAAGAAAATGGCTTACTTTGTGCTTCCACTTCCTAATACAAATGCATTGAACAAATATTTTATCCTCACAACAGCCCCTTGAAGAGTTAGGTGCCCTATTATTATCTCCATTTTACAGATGAGAAAACTGAGACAAGGTTAAGTTAACTTAACATGGGCCTATTAAGAGACTGATGTGGGATTGGGATTTGAAGCTTCTTGATTCCCAAATCTGATTCTATCCATTGTGCCACCTAATTGCTTCTACCTCATTCAACCCAAACTGTACTTTCAAAAGTTACCACTGATCCCTTAATTGTCAGATTACTGTTTTTTTCTCATATTTCTTAATTTCCCTGCAGCCTTTAGTGCTGTTGATTAGCCTCTTTATGTTTTCATGATGCTACTCCTGATTCTCTTACCTAGCTGACTGCTTCTTGGTCCCCTTGAATTTTCATTCAGATGTCCCACAGGACTCCATTCTGGGCTCTTTTGTCTTCTCTCTCTGTACAATTTCACTTCACAATCTCATTAATTTCCAATAAATTCAATGATCATCTCTATGATGATAATTTTCAAATCTACGAATCCATCCCTAATCTATTGATGGCTCTATTGTCTTACATCTCCAACTGCCTATTAGACATCTCAAAACTAGCTGACATGCATATGTTAAACTCAAAATCTCTAAAGCTGAGCTCATAAATTTTTTCCTTCAAAATTTTCCCTTTCCAAACTTAGTTTTTTGGGGGCATCATCATCTTCCCAGTTCCTTAAGCTTCAATATAGAAGTGCTGTCCTTGATTCTTCTCTCTCACCCCTCTCCCATAACCAATCTGTTGCCAAAGCCTATCAGTTTTACCTTTGTAAGTTTTCCCTTGCATATTATACTCCTGTTTCTCCTCTGACACTACCATCACCTTTATTACCTCATACCCAGACCACTAGCAATAACCTCTTGGTTGATCTCTCTACCATAAGTCTCTCCCCTTTTCAATCTCTTCTTTGCAGATCCCTACTCAGTAAACTCTAGTGGTCCCTGAACACCACCAGGAGAAGTTATTAAGTCTTCTGGTGTTCAGAATCCTTCATATCCAAAACCATCTCACCCAAAATAATAACTTTAATCAATGCTTGAAGTGTGATTTTTAGGACTATATAATGCAACTGTAATTGTAGTAAGAAGTTAGTCCCAGACTAGAGTTTGTAACTAGATTAAGAACATAGTCCTAGGAAAATACCCAAGTTATAATTTCAAGTGTATTGTTATAGTTATATTAATCATAAGTAAGTTACTATGTTAATCCTAAGTGTGTGAACCTAATTTATAATGTACTCATATCAAAGTAATTCATATAAGAAGTTAACAGGGACCAGAAGGTTGTCCAAAGATCACGAAGACCAGGAGGTCTGGAATGGTCTCCAAGACTTCTTGGAGATCTTTTATGGGGGTGGGGAAAGACATGAAATTATAAAAGTGTGTGTTTTACAATTTAAGGTCTCAAAATCAACTGGGGAATCTGTAGACCTCTGGCCCTATGACTAATCTGCACACAATAAAGCCAGATCCTTACACAGAAGGGTATCTTAGCATCTTATTTTTACATTGCCAACTTTTCCAATGTCTTATACTTTAGACCAAGTATACTGTGATCCAACTCTGGATATTGGTTGTCCAGAGCCTGGAACATTCTTTCTCACATTCACCTCCTAGCTTCCCTGGTTTTCTTTAAGCCCTATCTAATATCCCTCTTATAGGAAGCCTTCCCAGTCTTTCTTAATACTAGTGCCTTCTCTCTTGAATATTAATTTATGTTGTATATAAATTATTTGTACATAGTTGTTTATGTTGTTTCCCCTCTCAGACTATATGTTTAGGGACTGTTTTACCTTTGTATGTCTAAGATGTAAGCACAATGCCTGGCAAATAGTGTTTAAATATTTGTTGACTGATTCCACAGTTGCCATTGCTGGTTGCTGATGGGATAGTCAGGTACGATTTTACAAGGGTTAGTTCCTCAATCTTAAAAAAATGGAACATATAGCCAAATTAGTCAGTCAAGGTTCTATATTCCCTCTAGCCAGCAAAGAGTTTAGTAATTACCCTTTAGGGAGAAACAATATTCTTCATTGGTTATAACTATTGAACAAATCACTTCGTTGCTCTGGGCTTTTATTTCCTTAACTGTAAAATAAAAATTTTAATTCTTCTATCTAATCACTTTTCACCTTTTTCAAAGTTAAGATCCTTAACTAAGTAGTGAAGGGATTTTAAAACATTAAATTCATTTACTTCATCTCTCAACCTTAGTTTCCAACAACATAAAAATGAGAGTATTAGGCCAGAAGATAAGGATCAAATGTGTAGCCTGAGGGCTATATGTGACCCACCCATAACACTCCTGAGTGTGGCTTGAACCAGAGTAAAATATAGTTCTTTGATGTTAATATACTTATGGGTTAATTTTAAAAAGAATTATGTAACTCTGTGATTTTCTAAATCAGTATGTGGCCCTCACGGATTCTTATATATGGTTTAGTGGGCCTTATTTCTTTTCAAGTTTGATACTACTGGACTAGATGATCTCAAGGTCCTTTCTAGTTCTAAATGTTATGAACCTATAAGAATGTCACTGCCTTATCAAGGGTGGGACTAGGAGAACTAAGGCCACAGATGACCTTTTTACATATATTTTACATATATGTATAGGAAGAAAGGTATAATGTGAAAATAGTAGAGGCATTTTGGTTATAAATGATATATTGACTAGGCAGTTGGAAAGCAATGGTTAGTGGATTCATTAGTTAGTCCAAAGGTTGCAAATACAGAGCAAAGCAAATTATTATATTCCCCCCAAATCAAATATTTCTAAAAGTTCAATTAATTCTAAGAAAAACAACCAGGATACAATTGAGGATACAAAATTAGGTAATCTGATTTCTAATTTGAGGAAAAATTAGAGACTTTACAAGTTGGGAAAGGGAAGTAGGTTTCAGCCCAGTTGGGAGGAGATTTTTTTGGTTTTAGGGTTCTCTTCATAAAATGAAAGGATGTTGATTAATTATATTCACCTATATATATGAAATGAGATGATTTATACATTCTAATTTCCTCTGGTTGCATAACAGAAAAAAAACAAAATGGAGGAGAGTACCTGTGGTAGCACAAGATAGAATCTGATTGGTTCTTCTGAATCACACACCAAACTAATTGCATGGATTTTTTCTTAACAGGGGGATCCTAATGTTAAGATGGAGGTGATTAAAACAGGGACAAGAATTCAGGACATCCATTTGACTAAAAAATGCATTGTTTAAAGCAATTATTTGATGTACCTGTCTTCTGTGGAAAAGTACTAGAAGTAGGGAGGCACCCAAAATAGTTTCTGAAATCCCTAATTCTGCCCTATCCTTTACCAAGGTACTGAACTTCCCTGACTTATGACTCTGACATAGTCTAATTTATTTTTTGTTTCCATAGGGATGGACACTTTGGGCCCTTTATAATCTGGCTTTTATGACTTCCACTCAACTGAAACTATTTTCTTTCATGTTACTGTAATCATTGAAATTCTCAAAAGATAGTATTTCTCAATTTAAAATAATTTAGTATGTGCCTGATCAAGACATCCTAATTATGGCCAAAGGGTTTTCTTAAATTCTTCAAAGACTCTGGAATCTTCAGGCCCAGGTGCCCTTTTGGGAGCTCATTATTCAGCAACTCCCTTTTAACATCCCAAAGCATCTCTAATTGGTAATCAGCTAATTAGGAGATGGCCTATCACACTCTTAGCACTTTCCCATACCAGGAGATGGACAAGTGATTTGATTGTATGCAGGGAAAGAATCATCATAAAAACTTATAGTTAGCCAGAAATATGTGAAAGGATCACATTCCTAAGGGCAAAAAGAATGCAGAAATCTATAGCTGGATGGAAGTAGGTCTAAGACTTGGCTCAGGAATTCTCCCTAATATGTAGGAATTGATTTGGGCCTTTATAGTCCAGAGCCCTGATAAAAAATGAAAATTAAGTTCTCCAATTACTAATGCTCTTTATCACTTGCTAAATCCAATGGATTTTTCTTCATTTTCATCTTACTACACCTTTCTGTAGTTTTTGACTTAGTTGACTTCCTGCTGTACATGAAGAGGAGCTTATGGAGAAGTGGATTTAGATTTTAAGAAAACTAGTTCCACTTTTGACATGCTATTTGTTATCCATTGGGAAATCCAGATAGAGAATGGAGTTTAGGAAAGAGATTAGAGCTGGATTGTACATTTGAGAATCATCTTTGTTGAGATAATAGAACTGCTAGTACCTGATAAGCATCAAAAGAAAGTATAGAAAAAGAATGAGAAAACAAGCTCTGGACAGAACTTTTCCATATTCTATTTCTTTTGAGGGGACCACTATCCTTTCAATCTCTTAATTTTACAACCTTCCAGCCTTTGTCATCTATGCACCATTCGCAACATAGCTGCCAAAATAATCTTCCTAGGGTACAGAACTGACCATGGGATTTCCCCTGCTTAAAAATCTTAAATATCTTCCTCTAGGATGGGAATTCTTAACCTGTAGGGTGTGAACTTAAAAATTTTTACTTTAATAATTATTTCAATGTAATTGCCTTTGCTATCCTCTTGTGTACTTTTATTTGTACATGTATGTATGTATTAAATATAGGAAAAAATAAGTTCAAGGTAATTTTTTGCCAGTTGCTAATGGGAAGGCCCTAGTAGATATTGTGTTTGTATTTTTGTGTATGTGTATGCTTGTTGGGATCAGAGATCAGGAAAAGATTTCTCTGTGAGTCTACCTTTCTAACTCTAGGCAAACACTATCCATGGCCACCTATACCTATCGGAGCCTGCCTTGTACCCCTGCATGTCACCCTCTTTTTTATTCCCCATTCCTCTCCCATTTTAACATTTCCCCATCATACCCCAATTCAGTGATTATGAATGTTAAATTGCTATCATTCAAACCTCTATCCTCTAATTATTGCTTCCACATTTCCATCCTCCATAACCCAACTCCCTCAAATTCCCACTCTAAAGCTACTCAATTCTTGGAATGCTTAATAGACAACACTAGATTTCATTGGAAAACTCATATTCCCTTCATCTTTTTTGCATTCACTGAAACCTCACTTCCCCCTAATGACACAGCTTCCCTGACTTTCCAGCACTGCTTATATTTTCACTTATTCACCCAGATTTCCTGGTTGTGGTGAGGGAGTTGGATTACTCTTTGTTTCCCATTGCCACCTCAAGGTTTTTCCTTTACTACTATCACTGTAATTTCTGCTTTGAGATCATTCAGTATGTATCACCTTATCAAGTTTCTGGTAGCTGTTGTCTACTGACCTCTGGGACACTCTCCTTAATGACTTTAGTGTTTGACTCAGTTTTTTCTCCTCCATAACTCTTTGCTTTCTTACTAGGGATTTCCACATACATACCCATACCTCTTCAAATACCCTAACCTTCTAGTTCCTTGTCTTACTCATTTCCCATGACTTATTCCTCCACCCTACTACACATTGGCTTACACAGAGAAGGTCATACACAAATGTTCTATATCCATGTTCAAGGTCTCTGAAGTTCCTTTATCTGGTCATATTCAGTTGTCATTCACATCTCTCTCTGCCTTGCAAATCCAAACCCTATTCTTCCGTCCTTACTGTGACCTCCAGTATCTTTTTTCCCCAAAGCTATCCCACCTATGCTATCTTCCTCTTCCTGTCTTGATCTCTTGGTGGACTAGTTTAATTCTACACTTCTACACTGCCTTGGTTCCTACTCATATCCTGCTGAAGATAATAGTAAGCTGGAGAAATATCACAAAATGTGCTGTCTAGGTCCACAACAAGTTTATATTATATATTTTCAGTTGGGTCCTTACGATGGCAAGACAGTCCTTTCATACTTCCCTAATTGGTTCACTATCCACTCACTGTAGTGGCTTTTCCAAATCTTTCCATCCTTTCTGAAACTGCCCCACAGTTCCCCCTCCCCTGTTCTGAGAACCTTCCTCAGCTAAGCACCTTATCTCATTTCACTGAAAAAAATTGAGATAATTTGCAGAGTGCTTTATCTTTTTTTCCTTCTCAACTCACTTCACTCAGATACCTTCTGCCACAATCTTTTTATTCACCCATTTCAGGAAAAAGTGGCATTTCTCCTTGCCAGTGTAAACCCTTTTATGTGCACAGATGATTTCATTCCATTTTGTCCTGTCCTGTCCAACTGATTGCTTCTTCTATCATCTCCACTCACACTTATCTTCAATTTTTCTTTATCTACTGGCTTCTTCCCAACTGTCTTATGAATGTGCCCATGTCTCCAATACTCCACTTGTTCTGTACATCCCTGTTATCTGTTGTGTGATTTCTCTTCTCCCTTTTGTGGCTAAACTTGAGAAGGCTGTGGGGCCCTCTTCTTTTTCTCCATTCCCATGGTTTAAGTTATTATATCTATATAAATAACTGTCAGGTCTACTTGTCCTGCCCCAACCTCTTTGCTCACCTCTAGTCTTATATCTTCTTTCTGCCATTGGACTGTATGACTATCCCAAACTGGATGTCTTGTAGACAAATTCAACATGTCCAAAATTGAATTCATTATCTCTTTCCTCAAACTCTCACCTTTCCTAACTCCCCTATTACTCTCAAAGGTACCACCATCCTCCCACTCACTCAGGCTCAGAACCTAGATGTCATCCTTGACTCTGATTTTTTAATCCCCCATATCCAGTCAGTGGTCAAATCCTGCCATTTCAAGCCTTCTAACATCTTTAGTTAAAAAATCCCTTCTCTCCTCTGACACTACTGCCATCTTGGTGCAGGCCCTTGGATCACATCACACTTGGACTTTTGCAATAGGCAGCTGATTGATCTCACTGCTTTAAGCCTCCTCATTCTAATCTGTCCTCAACTTGGCTGTTAAATTGGTCGTCCTAAAATGTACATTACCATTTCACTGGGGCAGCTAAACAATGGTGCAATAGATGTGCCAGACTTGGAGTCAGGAAGACACATCTTCCTGTGTTAAAATTTGGCTATAGACACTCTTAGCTATATGACCTGGGGCAAGGCACTTAACTTTGATTTTAAAAAGAAATGTATAGAAAATGGAAGCAAGTCCTGGTAACAGAAGATGAATTACAGCATGGTCCTGAAAAAATTGCCAGAATGAGTTTTTTCCCTTCTCTATGTTAGGAAAAAGGACCAAAGAAAAGATAGGATTTTTGCTTGGTGTGGATGAGATGATGATTACTGGTGAAAAGGAGAAAGGGGAGCTGTATAACTCTTATTTTGCCTGTAATTCCTCTGTAAAGGAGAATGGCTTTCACACAGAACTAAAACAACTAGGAAGGAGTTAATACCCTAGGTAAATAAGGAAAATAATAAAAACCAACTTAGCTCTCCTTGATGACTTTGGGCTACTTGGTCAAGGTAAATTTATACCTTTGAGTCCTAAGGAAAGTGGCAGATATGATTACTAAATGATATTTGTAAACTAATGAAAAACCAGAGGGATACCATAAGATCTGTAAAGGGAAAGTATTGTCCTTATTTTCAAAAAAGGAGAGAGAACTGAGTCTGCAGACTCTAGAGAAGTAAAGGCACACTTTTTAGAGACAGAGTGCCAGGCCACACCCCCACCTCACCCCCCAGACTGAGTGCTGTGCCCATTCCCACCAGAGACCCGGTGCTGTGTCTTTCTTCCCCACCAAGTTCTGTGTGCACCTTACCCTCCCCTTGCCCCACACAGGGGAGGGAGAAAGCATTCCCATTGGGCTGCTGGGCAGAGGGGTGGGTGATATGAAAAAATGTTGTCAGGCACTGTGGAGATGGGGAAGAAAGCAGCTCCACCCGAGTCTCTCTGCCTTTCTTGTATTGAACTGGGGGGTGGGGGAGTGGCCATGTGCCCACAGAGAGCGCTCTGAATGCCATCTTTGGCACCCATACCATAGGTTCGTCATCACTGCTCTAGTCAATGAACTTTAATTTTTAGAGAATTAAAGAGATGATTGGCAAATAGAAAGGGAAGCAGGTATTACAGAGTCAACATGTCTTGATTAAGAACCAAGCATACTAGATTAACTTTGATAGGACTACTAAACCAGCAGGTAAAAAGAATGCTGTGGCTTTTGTTTGCCTAGATTTAAGTGAAATGTTTGATAGATTATCCTCTACTATTCTTATGAAGAATGAGACATATGATTGGACAGTAATATAATCAGATGATTTCAGACCTAATTGGATGGCAGGATTCAAAGAATAGTTATTAACGGTTCAATGGCAACCTGGCAAGAGGTCTCCATTGGAGTCTTCCAAGGACCTAACTGGATATTTTTCCAAATTTTGATTTCAGGCACAAATTTCTGAAATGTCATGAAGTCAATAGTAATTTCTAACTGCAGGAACCTGGAATCAAACAGAGCTAAGAGAGTTTGCCCCTGATATGACTTGTGCCATATCAGTCTTTGCTCTTGAAACAGCTTGATATCAATAGTTTTGATATTTTCATGACTATTTCCCTCCTTTTTTGTTTCCTAGCAAATTTCTATAATCTGGGCAGGTGAACATTGATATTTTTTGTTGTTCTTATACTAACTCTATTAATTAATAGATTAATACCAGACCATCTGACTCAAGTATGAATGAAAGATTTAATTATTTTAAATCTTTATGTCTGGTTAATTCCATATCCCATGCAAATAGTTCTTAGACTTGTCATCCCTTTGCTAATAGTTATATATTCATGTACAAGATCAAATCCTTAAAGTACCTCATTCCTTCAAGATGATATGATGGTAATAGTCATATTTGCAAAAATAAATGTGGAATAAGGCAAAGATGTAAAAGTTTAAAAAAATATTCAGTGGCGGCATAGTAAACTTTGGGAAAGCAATGATTAGATGATTTCCCCCCTAAGAACTATATATATGTACATATAAGTACACACACATATATATATATATACATAATTGGCTTCCAAATGTTTCTAAGAGAAATCTTTTTATTTTGGAACATCACAGAAACTAACATTTTGGTAGTAGGGGTGTGTGTGATAGGATACTAGGAAGCAGGGTATGGTTAAAATAATAATTCACATTTATATTGTACTTTACTGTTACATATAGAACTTCATAAACTTATCTTATTTGATCCTCACAATAACCTAGAGAAGCAGTACCATTTAAAGATGAAAAACCTAAGATCAGAGACTTGTTCAGAAGTCATACATGGAGTGAGCAAATGTTAGATCCAGAATTCAAATCTAGGCCTCCCGGGTCAATGCTCTTTCCATTACACTAAAAACTATTATTAGAAAAAGAAGCCATAGAGTAACAAGCAAAAGAAGAAATGATGATAGAATGGGAGGGAGAGGTATCTTCATCTCAAAAAGTCTAAAGGGGGCTCTCTATAATAGCAACATATTCAACATTTTCTCATACTTGGACACTACTATTTGAGAAAGGACAAAGATAAGGTCAATGTAGAGGTAGAAAATATCAACCTATTACTGCTAGTTTATAGGGCTGCTAGATAGTATTATAAAAGCTTTGATCCTAACAGCAGTCATATACCCACAGCTTGCTATATCTTATTTTTTCCCCCATCCTGCAATGTTTTTTACACATCAGTCTGGTAAACTGAATGGCTCCATCTAGGAAAGTAGACCGACAAACATTTCCAAAGGGCTATATTAGAGAATCCAAAATAGCTACAATGGCACCCTCCATTCCTTTCCCCTTCAGTCCTAATGATATTGGCAAACTTGCTTAAAAGCGATCTTAGCTTCAGTTTGAGATCATCTGTGGAAGCACACCTCCCAGAGGATTATTCCTGTACTCTCCACCTGCATGACCACTAGGAGTCTCCTTAGCCCAGGGACTGAGATGCCCAAAGCCACAACCCACATGAGTCTATCAAGATTACCTCAGACCTAATAAATCAGTCCACCTTCTCCCTCCCTCCACTTACCCCAATAGAATATCTCAATTAACTCTTCTCTTTTTGTAACACCGCTACCAAATCCTTTTTTGCATCTTCCATTTGCAAGAACTATATTGCATGTTCTACATTTCAGACAGTGCATATTGGCTGCATAACAGAAAACAGGATGCAAATACTAAGCTGCCAAGTGGCTCTGGTTGTTATGGAAGATTCCTTTAGCTGGAAAGCTTTTGGGGGGTAAATCTGGGACCCCATTCTCTGCGACCAACCCTACCCAGCTGAAACCATGGGAAGGGACAAGCAGAGAGGAGGACAGGAGATGACTGAAGAAGACTCACAGTAGAAGAAGGCACAACTCCCATTCTCTACCAGTGGCTTCCTTGTTAGTTCTAAGGGCAGTAAGCCCAGCCTCAGTTCCAGACTCCTCAAAATTAGCACAGTCTGGGAGGAAAGACTTAGTAGTCCTCCAATGGGTGTGGAGAAGGGCATTAGTATCTAGAGAGAAGAAAATAGTTCCTTGTAGTCACTCCTTACCAGACTTAGAATATTTACTTGAATCCTTTACATTTGATTCCCAAGACCCAGCCCATATGAGGCAGAGAAGAGAAATGCCTAAGAGAAGCTTGTCCATCTTCTATCAGTGTCCTAGAGTAGACCTTGGAGGGAACTGAGAGCCTCTCTAATGTCTGATGCCCCATGGGTAGCTACTCCTTTCCACCAATAGGAAGGTGCTTATGATCAATGTGGTAGGACCATGGCTGATCAGCTGATACTTAGTAGGAGGCAAGGAAACATCCCTGGGGCTTATAGAAGAGGGTGGAGAACACAATCTGAAAGGCCTAATTCCCTAGTTCATTTTGTATCCCTTATCATGTCCTAACAGTAGAGGAGAGCTAACTTCATTTGGAGCCAAAGGGTAGACTTCTCTTATGAATTACTAGATGTGATTAGTTTCTTGCAGTCAAGCTATCTAAGGAAGGGGTATGGGGAATGGCTTCAGAGGGTTTATGATCTCTCATTTTTTTTTCTCCTCTTAGGGATTTTAGTATCAGACTTTTCCCTAGGAAAGAAATTCGGTTTTGGAGTCAGTAGGCCGGAGTGAAGATGAATTGTTTTCTCTACTGGATTCCTTTTGGGCAAATATGGGAAACTTTAGTGAGCCATTCATTTTTCTTCTTAATGGATGGATATCAAGAGTGATTGCCCTACTATAGTAAAGCTTTTGCTCCAGAAAGTTTTAATTTCTTGCATATGGGTTCAATATAGTTGGAAATGTGTCATCAGGTTTTCTTTTCTCAGAATTTTAAAAGTCCTGTTAAGAGAAATTCATAGCTTTTGGTCCTAGTTCCATTGGAAATATTTCAAGGATAAGATCTTTATTTTCTATTTCTTATATGGTTCCCCTCCTTCATATTATCTCCCATAGTCTTTACATACATAGATCACTTGGCAAAAACTGGTCAATTATTTACTGACTGATTGTTTGACTGTAATTGACATTCCTGAAATAAATTTTAATATAGGTTTCAGAGGTATTATAAGGTACAGTATTGTCATGACCTTTTCTGAAAGTTTACTCCTGCTAACTGTCTTCCTCAACTCATTCTCAGCATAGCTCAGCCTTGATGAACAAATTAAGAAAAGACAACAATTTCATTAGCCTCTTTAGGGATAGCTAGCACAGAAAAACTAAGATGGCATGATTTCTAGAGAAACAAACTTTTTTCTTTTGTTCTAGATAGGCTCTCTATATAGATCACATTTACTAGCTGATTGTCTAGCTCTTTTTCTTCTTGCATGTATATAAACAAAGACCAGATGTCAAAATGAAATTATTATACAATCTTGTTTTCCATTTCTTTTATTTAAATCATATAGAGATAGGTGGTATGATGGATAGAGACCTGGCCTTGAAGTCCTGGGTTTAAGTTTTATATTTGATATATACTAGCAATGTAATGTGACCTTCAGAAAGTCACTCAATTTTCAGTGCTACAGGGCCTCTTGGAGAATAAGATCCAGAGAGTATGCTTTGGTATTTTCCTGGGTAGAAGAGTTTTTTCACTTGGAAGTTCCCTAACTTAATGAAATCACATATTTAGTCCTTATCTCCAGTTTCTTATATTAATCATCAAGTTTATTGAGTGCTTCTTTGTACAGTATTGTTCTAGAAAACACATGAAATACAAAAGAAGTTTTATAAACATTGCCCTAGCCACACTCTTAGAAAGAGTATAAGTATAATGCAAGTTTGGCAAGAGCAAAGGAAATATTTAGAAAAAGTGCTTTGAAAAATTTGAGGACAGAGAGAATTCAGCTTTGGGAACAAAAGTGTGCATCAAGGCAGTAGGGGGAAATAAATTTCACATTGTCCTTATTGGATTTACTTTTAGGAGGTATATGTAAGAATATAATAAAAAATTATAATATAAAAGAACACATGAAAAGTTAGTAAAAAGTATATGTAAAGTGTTACTCATATTTAAGGGAGGAAAGCTACAGTAAGGGACTTCTAAACAAACACAATTTGGTAATGCAGTTGCTGAGAGGTGAAGCTCCACTGGCTTTGATCACTCTTAGGAGAGGGGAGACCCTGGTTGTGGTTCCAGAGTAGAAAGGCAAGCTGAAGCTTGAAATCCAATTGGGATCTTCTATTATTTTCTTTAGCATTTAGAAATGATAATCGTTTACTAGGACATAATTCAGCACATAATTATATTACTTTGTGTTAGAGTGATTACCTAGGGATTATTTCAGCCAAAGGTAAATGTCAAGAGCTACTAAAAGGCAAAGATAGTGAAAATAAAAGGGAAGGTCTTTAACTAAAAAATAGACATTCTACATCTTAGAAAGACTTGACATTTTAATAGGTCAATTACATGTGAAAAGACCAATTTTATCCCTCCATATTCATCTGTATAAGATCCCCAGTGAGACTGGGAAGTGAGATTGATTGTTATATTTGAAGGGATTTTTGAATCAGGGAAGGATTATTGAAACATGAAAGGTTGGTCCTATTCCACCTTGCTTGGAGATGACAAAGGACCTCAGAACTAAGGCTTTGAAAATAGTCAAAAGGAAGCAGCTTCTATGAATTCTAAACATGACAAATCTAACCTATTACTGCTTAGAAAAAATTACTCTAATTACCCAATTTTGTTCCTAAAATTTCCACAGTCCCAACAAACCTTTGTCTGGCTCCTCAAAGCCTTACAAATTTACAAAGGAAATAGCTACTTTTTAATTTATCCTAATATATTTTGTGCATTGTCATAACCAATTCACCCCAAATATTTATAGTACAAATCATAGATCATCTGTGAGTAATGCAAGAAATCAAATTTAGTTTTTTATGCTAATATGAGAATTCTGAAGTAACATTGTGGTTGCCGACTTAAAGATATTATAACTTAAGTAAAAAATGACTTTTAGTAGCTTCATTTACCAAGAGTAAGATTTAAATTAAATGTCCAATACTTGAAGTATTATATTTTATAAAGTTTACTATCTAACAAAATAGAACCACGTGACTAAGTTTTTCTGCCTGCTCAAAAAGTCCATTCCACCAAAGCTGCGACAGGAAGACAAGAGAGGAGAGATGTAACCACAGAATTTATAGCCTGTCTAAATCAGCACATAACAATAGGAAGAGAGTGGGGTGCTGGGAATTGTTTTTTTTAGGGTAATAGATTCTAATTACACAAGAGGTAGAAAGAGTGAAAATGGGAAAATGTAGCTAAAGAGACAGGTTTTAACAAGCCTACTAGCCCTTCTCTGGTGAAGTGAGGCTCAGCCCCTAAGGGGCTTCCCCACATCTAGTGGTGTCTTCAGCTAGAATTCCACCAATGCAACCTCCTCCAAAGCCAAAGCAGAAATCTCAGGAACCAGTCTCTCCAGAAGCCAGGAAAAGAAGGCCAGTTACTTATCCACCCAAGACAAACTCCAAAGGAGAAGAACAAAAGCTAATTCCCAAGGCAAAGTCCTCTAACACCAAAGTCCAAATGAGAAGATCCAGGAGCAAAAAGTCCAAGGCCAAAGGTTGAAGGTTCCCTGGACAGGAGGTTCAGGACTTTTTATAGTCCTTTTTCCATGTCACTTCCTGTCCCTTCTTCTACTTTACAGGAACCAATTTCAGTCTTTTAATTTGCTCAGCACTGCCCACGGGTAGGGCAGTGGTCTCTGGAGTTGTCACCCACTTTAGCACGTGACTTTGGAATTCTCTTACTTAGTGTTAAATAGGAGTTTTTAAGTTTTAGATTAATTTAAAAGTTGCTGATTGATAAGACAAAAAGTTTGATTCACTATTCATAGTAAAACAGTATCAAATTCTAACAAATTGTTTCTAAACATACATTTACATTTAAACACATTTACAATCTTAGCAGAATCATGTTTGCACAAAGATACAAGTTTTGGTAACAGTCAATATATCACAATTTAGGTCAAAACTAAAAAAAAAACCTCCTTTAACAACATTCCAAATTATAAAAGGGAATCCTTTATTCTCTTTGCCTAGTTGGAGCTAACACTTTGGTTTCCCTCACTAGATTGTGAAGATAGGATTAACTCTCTTTTGTCTACCTTTTGATTGAATCAACAAAAGCTTGAACTAGGCAGAGAAGCTTGCAAACCACTTAGGTCAGTGATGGGCAAACTACGGCCCAGAGAGCCAGATGTGGCCTCCTGAAATGTTCTATCTGGCTGCACATTATTCCTAATCTGACGAATACAATGAGTAGGATACAATACAATGAAACTTCGAAAGAGTTGCTTTAGAAACAGACTGACAGATGAGCATTTCCTTTCCTTTGGCCCCCTCTTTAAAAAGTTTTCCCATCACTGACTTAGAGAATTCATACCTTCAGAAACTCAATCAGCCAGGAATCTGTGAACCCTTTTGATGAGTATTCACTCCTCCAGAAGAGGAGAACTGGTTCCCACAAACACTGTCCCCTGGGCAGTGCTAGACAATTTCGAAACTATGATTGGCCCCTGTGAAAATAGGAAGAGAAAAGAACTCACTATAAAAGGCCCTGAACTTCTGGAGCTAAAAAAGGAAGTCAACTCCAAGAAGGAAGTATTATTCAAGAAGGAGTTGGACTTCAAGAGGGAAGTCAGCTTCTAGAAGAAGGTTGGCTCAAGGAAGAAAGTCGGCCTCAAGAATCACCTTCCACTCGAGTCTGTTGTGAGGAAGATTAGTTATTAAGTATTAAGGATGGACCTAGCAGGAAGGACTAGAGCATTCCAAGATGGAATGAAGGAGCAGGAAGTTGCTTGTGCTCTGAGAGAGACTCCATTAGTGGTTGGCACAAACTGTTGCTAGCCCTGGGAGATCTCAGAGTCTTAACTCTGGATGACACCCTGCATCCAGACTCCCTGGGATCCTGAGTGGTGGTGGTTTCTAACAAGTGGACAAGACTTACAGAGCAGCACCAAGTGGAGGAGGAGTTTGGGATCTGGTGGACAGCATCTCAAGCATACTCTCTCTACTTGGATACCTTGGACCACTTTGGCTCTTGGCATCCTGAGATCATCTGTGGACCATGAGAAACCCTCAAAGCCACCAACAGGCCCTTTAGCTGTGCTGGTCAAACCTGGTTAGAACCAGGTTTGAAGCTGCCTTCCAGTGACTCCATTACTGCTTCTTTATGCCCAGCCTGGCCTAGGTCAATTAGTATTAGAGAAGTCAAGTCCTCCTCTTGCCCTGTGGTTTTGCCCATTTAGGTTTTAGTGTAGAATTCCCTATCCCACCTTTATTTAGTTGAACATAATTAAAACTGTTAAAACCTTTTACCTTGCCTGCTGGTTTCAAAGACTCTGGCCTAGTGGTGACAGTTGGCCAACAGCCTTTCTTGTCAGTTAGGAGCAGCTTAGCTGTGTACTCTGGTCTCCCTATTCTGGTCCTGTCTCTCCTTCAACCCAGTGTGTGTACCCACAACCATTTAGATTATATTTTAACATCCCTGGTGCCCATCCCTTTTACAAGTCATTGGCTTGACCTGCCTCTTGGAGGGGCCTTGGGTGAGTGGATAGCTGGCTTTCCCTTCCTGTATTCTGGAGAGAGTTTAATTGAAGGTCAACAAGTCCTAGCTGAATTGAGCACCAGAGCAATATTTAGTTAGTGTAATATCATTTCTGATATGCAAAATGGAGAGCAGGATGAGTGACACTCAGCAGTTTAGAATTTGGAACCAACCTAGATTGCCTTGAGCCAGCAAGGAGAAGCAGTTACTTGGCAGGACTATAAAAGGGAGAAATTTGAACAAGAAGCTCTCTCAATCTTGAGAAGAGACTTGGGGAGGTTGGTTAGGATTTGGGTAGGCCAAACCAAATCATCTTAGGTTACCTGCATCCTGCTCCAATTGCTACCAAACCTTCAACTTCTGTGTAAAGCTGTGCTATACATTCAATCAACTGAACATCAAGGAAGAAGTAACGTCAATACTCAAAATAATCTGGTTCAGGTCAAGGTGCCTGACCTAGCCAGGTTGCTACAGAGAGGACAAACCTCTCCAGCTGACAGTCTCAAACCTGATTACCTTTAATGGACAACACCTAATCATCAGTAGTTTTAGTCAAGCTTTCCTGACACCTCTTTCCTTCAACCTTGTTCCCTTTCCCTAAGTTTATTATTAAATTCTAAACTTAGATGAATGTCATCATTGCCCTAAGGATCATTGATTATATCCTTGGGTATCTGAAGGAAAGGGAGTGCTCAAACTAAAGTTAAGTCACAGTCAATAGCATTTGCCCTAAGCATCATTGATTATATCCTTGGGTATCTGAAGGAAAGGGAGTGCTCAAACTAAAGTTAAGTCACAGTCAATAGCATTATCCATCAGCTTTGAAGCCAGGATAAGCTATCATAGAAGCTGTGTGATCTTACCCAACAGCTTCTTATCTGATTACTTATTCCTGGGACACTATTGTGTTGGAGCTATGTGTTTAGTTTAGTTTCAAATATTTCTGTGGAGTCTTGGGGTTCACTACCACAAATTGGTGCTCACCTAGACATTCTCGCTCTCACTCAACTCAGGTCTTCATACCATCTGAGGACCTTGGGCCATCTTTTTATTAGCTAACAACATCAACATAACATTAGAAAGGCTAATGCCTTCTCTACCCTTTTGTATTTCTCTGATTTCACTCTTTCCACCTTTTTGTAAATAAAATATATTAAAGTCATTTCGACTTTGAGCAATAATACTTTGAATCTGCAACCACCACCGTTATTTATAATCATATATTTTAGCCAAATCATTAAAATTTAATCCTTAAAAAATCCTTAGTATAGGTTCCATCTCAAGTTTATAAATTTTAAAACTTAAAAACTTAAAAAAAAAACCAATCCCAGTGGTCATTACATTTCTTCAAAGCCTGGTGGAATGCATATAATTTATAAGTCTAAACCAGTGATTCCCAAAGTAGGTGCTACTGTCCCCTGGTGGGTGCTGCAGAGATCCAGGGGGAGTGGTGATGGCCACAGGTGCATTTATCTTTCCTATTAATTGCTATTAAAATTAAAAAAAATTAATTTCCAGGGGGCCAAGTAATATTTTTTCTGGAAAGGGGGCAGTAGGCCAAAAAAGTTTGGGAACCACTGGTCTAAACTAACTAGGCCTCTGGAGGGTGGCTTTATTCATTAGAACCTCTTTGTTTCCCTCAATCATCACATGGCCATTTCTTCTTTTTCTGTCTAAGACTAATGAGGACTCATTCATAACCCCTCCATCCTCCCATAAACACGTTGTAGGGTTCAGATTTGAAATCACACAGACTTGGTAGGGTGTGCTAACCACTAGACTTCCTCCAACACTTAATTTCCTCCTTCTGTTAAAATTGTAGCAGCAGTTGGAGGCCCCTCTATCCTGCCCCTATTCCTATGTCCTGCCCATACTTGAGGATTGATTAGATTCTCCTCCTCCACTGTTAGAGGAATTGCCTGAAGGGTCTGGCTATTATTCTGAGACTTTTTTACACTCAAATACAGGTTTGGTTTAATAATTCTGTCTCTTTCTATAAAGATCATTGATTGAGTCATAGGGGCAGAAAAGCCCTCTCTCTGTACCCTAGCCACAATGAGCCTCTGATTGCTCAGCTTAATTCCTTGGGGTAGTGAAATGGGACATTATTTTACTTCATTCCTGTCAATCAAGAAGGTTGTTTCTACCTCCTGGCTTCCCACCTGTAAGGTTATCAAGGGCTCTGGGTGGGGTTCCAGGAGCCCCTGACCTTGTCAGTCTTCTGCTTCTGAGAAAGAGTAAATCCTATTTTCTTTCTGTATCTTGGGGCCTTCCCTTCTTACTGTCTGCCTTACTCTAGCCCTCTTGTACAAAGTTGTATAAAGTTTTCTTCCATCTGTCCTCTCTCTTGACATAAATCATCTGAGCCAATTGTAGCAATTCGTCAAGGGGTTTCATCATCCAGTCATCTGTGTTTTGGAAACAAGTCTTTAAAAGATCTGGCACACCAGGCTCAATCAGATCTATACAGGATACTTGTTAAATGCCATCCTTAATCTACCTACAAATTCAGTGGGAGTCTTTTCCTCACTCTGATTGATCTTATAGACTTCATTAGGATTCTGGCTCTGGGGCATTGCTGCTCTTACTTCCTGCTTTCTAAGATCCTTGCTTGTGTGGTGGACAGATTCATTGCTATTTCAGAGGGGAAATACTTGTTTCCCTCTTGATCTGTTTTGGGCTATGGAATTTTCATTATCCTAGACCTCTGTAGTAGCTAGTCTGATCTTCTCTTTCTAGAAAATTTTCCTTCTTTATCTTACAATTCCTCACTTCAGAACCACTGAGGGGAACATTTTCATAGCCAATTCCCTTCCCTGGTGGATTTTCCCACTGTGAGCACTGCTTCAGTCCACCAGTGGGTGAATTAATCTCCTCAGGTGAGAAAGCTGCTACAGCTTCTCACTTAAGTACTAGAGGAACTATGGGAAGTAGAGGAAAGGCAGGGAGAGGGACTGGAGGAATAAGAACAGGAGCAGAGACCTGAGCAGGACCAGAGGCAGGTGGTGCCTGGGAAACAGGAGTTGGGGGAGAAAGGACTGGACAAGGGGGCAGTGGTGGGACAGATTTGAGTGGGTCCTAAGTCTTCTCCACTTCCCCTCCTGGTCCAGAATTCTTTCCTTTCTCTCTCTCACTTTCTACCACCCTCCCTGACTTTTCTCTGACCACTGCTGCTGTTTTATTCTCTTCTGACCTTTTCCTTAACACCAAGATCTCTAGATCTGGAAGCCAAAGAGAAGCATAAGATTTTTCTGCTTCAGTGCTAGATTTTCTCCAACTAATTTCCCTGGTTTACTCACTCCTGTAAATCAGACCCTGGGTTACTCCTTAACCCTTACCCCCAACCTCTTGAGGTATGCTGACTATATCCCTAGTCCCTTTAAACCTGGGATAAGAGTCAATCTGGGGGTTTCCAAAAAATTATCATTTCCTCTTGTGGTCTTAGTGATTCTGCCATTGACCATAAGGTGCTATAGAGTCAATTGTGCTGCCTGAATCCCAGTTTCAAGGACAAGCTTGGGACAAAGGCAATATGTCCAGAAGAGCCTGAGCTCTGTTTACCAAAGGTGGGAGGGAAATAATGAATGTACAAATAGCCTTTGGGGGCATTCCCCATTAGCTCATAGGTCTTAGAGAGGACAATGGAGCATTGACCATTAGCCAGCACAAAGCACTCTTCTTCTGGCAGATCTTACAACAGAAAAGGCACCCCATTTCCCACTGTCCATCATGTCTTTCATGTCATAGGGTTCTGGGGGGGCTTGAGGTGAACCCCTGGAGTTTGGGACAGGCACCCTTTGTAAGAATGCAAGACTCCATAACTTTGCTTAGAAATAAAAAGAAATTTATTAATATGGAATTCATGTTGAAGTGGCTGGGAGGGCAGTGTAGATGGGATGCTGCGCTGCTACTCCCCACCCCCCTTCTAGGAGATATGTCCTGGATCTTTTATATCTTTTGTCAGCTGGGGCTCAGTGACCAGGAATGAAGTTAGGCAGGAGTGGAGGATGTTTGTTATCTGACCAGGTTTGTGTACTGAAGACACAAGGGATGGTTTTCTAGAGCTGCTGAAACTACTTAGTCTGCCTATATCATTTGCCATCAATAAAATCCCTCTGGACCATTAAAGCCTACAGAAGGGCACTTCCCCCCTACCCTGCCCTCCTAAAGTTCTTTTACTACCTCAGCAAACAGTTTTATGAATCTTCTGGTTTTTGTTTGTATGTTTTCTTGGTGGATGGAAGCCTTCTGTGCTAGACAAATCACAGCATTTACAGTGGCAAAGCAATTGTTGGAAAAAAATTTTGTCCCTACTAGGGATACTCCCAAAGAGCTACATAGTAATAGAAGTACTCATTTTACAAGGAAAATTCAGTCACACTTATGGAAATCATGGCCTATAGTACAAAGCTTGCATTGCCCCTATTGGTCCTAATACTCTGTGCTTGCGAAAGGGTAAGTGGATCATTTAAGATCCAATTAGGTAAACTGACAGAATATTTTTACCTTATTTGGGTTAGTTCTTCCCTCTATAAGGATAATATTAGTAAATAAGTATTGTTTTATTAGTTTAGAGATAAGAAGTAGAGAAGTTGTTAATTTCACATTTTGGCAATTGTAACCATTATTCTATGACAGTTTCACTCTCTGGGTGTGGCATTTTGGCAGTTGGCTTCTGGCAGTTGACAGAGAAGCAGGATCTTTTCTCTCTCAGGGTTAGTGTGATAATGAGATTAAACCTACCCTACCCATCTTTAGATTTAATCACCAAAGGTGAAAACATCTCCACTTAATTCACAAGTTGGGTGGTCTATGACCCACATGTGCTAGAGTGAGTAACAAATCAGAATTTACTGACTGCCTCCTGGGCAGTCCTAAGAAAAGCATCTGTTGTGATTGGACACGTAAACTAAGAGGAAGGCACAGGAAGTGACACAAAAGAGGCCCCTTAAAAAGAGAGTTCAGTGAGTGCAGGCTCTTCTTCTGGTTTGTGAACAGGACCTGAAAGTGCTCTTCTGGTTTGTTACCAGGACTTGGAGGAACTCTGGAGCTAGTGAGACTGTTCTTAAATCTTTCCTTTGGAATTCCACGTGGTGAGTATAAAGACTGAATCTTCCTGAACTTCTCTTAAGGAACTTCCCTTTCAAAGAGACTCTGTGACTGAAGCTTTTGCTTCATACGTCTCTGAGGCTTGGCCCTCAGCTTAAGGCTTGAACTTTTCCAGTTGAGGGCTAGTTAGGCCCTTGGCTCAAGGTTTGGTCTTTTTCCGATTGAGGACTAGTTAGATCTGCTTGGGTTAAACCAGGGACCTAAGCGAATTATTTAGTTTTTCAGGTTAATTATCTTACCTTATCCTCTCTCTAAATTTCTTAATTTCTCTCTCTCATTTGTAAATAAACTTCCATAAAAGTCAATTTGACTTGAAGTTATTCTTTACTTGGGAATTGATAATTATTCAATTCCCTGGTGACAAAATCTTTTAATATTCACAAATCAAAACCCCCCTTTTCCCCCTTACACTAGAGAAGGTAACATCTTTGCCTCTCTCTATCTTTGTCTGAGTGAAAGACTTGAAAGGAGTGGAGTGTTTTCTTTTCCAACAACTGTCTTTTGTCCTTGGCTCATGCCATCTGGGTAAATTCTAAATTCTATAACTGATGATCTGTCACTCAAGTTGGTCTCCATCTTCTTCTCAGAAGTTGCCTATTACAGGAGGGATATTCCTTTTGTATCTGGAGACTAGGCAAGGATTTTTAAAAATCATCCATTTGAGTCTGCATTTGAAGCAGGGCTGGCTAGCTTTTTGTTGTTTAACATTGAGCCGAGTGAAAAAGAAAACCTCCTAGGAATATCAAGAGAAAGAACCAGTCTGAACCCCTAAGGTTTTCCAATTGATTAAAAACTGCTGGGGACAAAAAGCTTTCTTTTAGAGTTTCAAGCATGGTTTGCAACATCTTGTCTCCTCAATTTTAGCTGAATGACAAAACAATGTACTTGGAGGCAAGGAGTTTTAGGATGCAGATGTTGGGACAGGAGACACCCCCCCCCTCCCCCCCCCCCCCTGCTAAATTGTCAGGTGTAAGCTCCTCCCCCCCAGTAGCCTAGGGATGGAGTTGGGCAGTGGGTGGGGAAGGAAACTGGAAGTTTAAATGCCTACTGTGTGCAGGAACTACTATGCCAGGGTGGTGGGAGCCCAAAGCCTCAGCTGGGGTGAAGGAGGGTGAGCCAAGGCTGTGCTGTGTTCCTGTGCTGAAAAGTGGCTAGTGCAAGTTTTAAAACAGGCTGTAGTACCAGCCACTCAGCTAGGGGAAATATATACATTACCTTCTCCTTGGAGATTCTACCCAGAGAGACCAGGAGACTCAGGGACTTGACCGTGGGAGGGAGCAGTCAGGAGACCTCAGGGAAGCAGTGGCAGGAGCAGGAGGAGAGCTGCTAGAGCCCTGAGCTTCTGGAGAGACATGGCTTCCTGGCTTTTGTGGTGGGTGGGGGTAGGCAGTGAGCCGGGGAAACTCTGAAGAGAATTCCCTGGAGGGGGAGAGGAGGAGGGAAGCCCATGGCAGGAGAAGAAACCCGGTTTCTCTACTCACTTAAAGGTTCTGAAATCCCTTCTAGTCACCATATATGTAAGACTAAAAATGAATACTCCAAGTATTTAAATTTAATAGGATTTAATAACAACAAAAGTGAGAGAGAAAGGAGTTCCTTCAGCTGAGTGAGCAGAGGAAAAAGCCAGAGACCCAGAAAACTGCTGCACTCAAGCCAAAATCAAAAAAGCCTCACAGTATGGGTTTCAGCAAATTTATAAACAAATCCATGCCAGGGCGCAACACAGGGATGCAAGACAAGGGAACCCCAGGAAGAGTAAAGAATAGTGGGAAATGAAGTCCCCAGGGTACAAATTTTTAAAAACACACTATCTATACTTTTTCTCAAATTAAACTAAGTGTTTTATCAAACCGCTCTCCTCACTTTTGTCAAACTCCTACCAAAAATTAAACCATAACATGTCTTAGTATCATTTCTAAGATCAAAAAGTGTCAAGAGATACACAATCAAGGTTAAATGATTGACCTTGATCAAGATTACATAGCTTGGGCATGTCTAAAGCCAAATTCGAACCCAAGTTTTCCTAATTCCAGGTCGTGCTATATCCTCTGTGCTACCTAGCTTCTATGAAGTACTTTTTTTGGTATTTTGGTGTAACACCAAAAAAGTAAATTAATTCAGGTAGAATTGTCATTTTTATTAAATTGGATCAGCCTACTCATGAGCTATTATTGTTTTTCTAGTTGTTTAGGTCTGACTTTATTTGTTTGAAAAATGTTTTATAAGTGGAATCATATAGTTCCTAGATTTGTCTTGGTGGGTAGACTCCCAGGTATTTTATATTGTTTATAGCTATTGTAAGTGGGCTTTTTCTTCTTATCTCTTGCTATTGGGTTTTATTAATAATATAGATAAATGCTGATGACTTATCTGGGTTTATATTATTTTCTGCAACTTTGCTAAAGTTGTTAATTTTTTTGATTAGTATTTTGGATGACTCTTGAGGATTCTCTGAGTATTTTATCATATCATCTGTAGAGTGATAGCTTTATTTCCTCATTCTATTCTAATTCCTTTAATTTTTTCTTCTCTCATTGCCATAGCTAGCATTTTTAGTACAATATTAATTGTATTGGTGATGATAGGCATCTTTGCTTCACTCTTGGCTTCTAGTGTAAGAGTTAATTTAATGTGCAATAATTGTGCAAATACAAGTATTATTTTTTAAAGTTTATTATCTGACAAAATAGAACCATGTAACTAAGTTTTTCTACCTGCTCAAAATGCCTACTCCATCAAAGCCACCAATAGGAAGGAAAAAAATGCTAGACATGGAACTCCACCAAATTACATACGTCAGCATGTAATGACAGGAAGTGAGTGGGGTTCTGGGAATAGTAGTTTTGCTGGGAATCGTAGTTTTTAGAACAGATTCCAATTACACAATATTCCCCCCCCCCCCCAAATCCTTTGGAAGACCAGCCTCCCAATGGATCTTGTAAACATAACCAACTTATAAATTACAATAATTTATGGATAAAAGAAAAAAGAACAAAACCAATGATTGCTGGGTGCATTGACAAAAAGCCAATTAGGGGGCAATCCCCTTTGGCATAAGAGTATACATACAAAATAAATGTGTTACAACCCCCCACAGTTTAATTTCACTACAACTCAAAGTTCATTCTGGATCTTTTGGTGCAGTGTGAGGTTTCTGCAGGCATCTCCATGGTGACTTCTCCAAGCAGTTCTCTTTCTGGATTCTGGGAGGTAGCAAGTTTCTTAACTTATATAAAACTAGAATTTTATAGCAATTATACATCAGCTTATCCTCATTACAGTCAATGCTTGCTTATGGTTTTATATAGATGCTATTTATCATTTTCAGGAATGTCCCCTTTATTCCAATGTTTACTAGTATTTTTAATAGGAAAAGGTGTTGTATTTTGTCAAAAGTTTTTCTGTATTTGTTGAAATAATCATATGGTTTCTGTTGGTTTTGTTATTGATATGATCAATTATATTGATAGTTTTCATAATACTAAAACATCCCTGCATTCCTGTATATAAATACAGTAAAATATTTTGTATGTAAATACAATAAAGTATGTAAAGTATTTTGTATGTAAATACAGTAAAGTATGTAAATATAGTAAAGTATAAAGTATGAGTAAAACTCACCTGGTCATAGTGTATGATCCTTGTGATATATTGTTGCAATCTCCTTGCTAGTATTTTATTTATATTTTTTGCATCAATAATCATTAGAGATTGTGAGTGAAAAATCCTTACCCCCTTATATGAGGATTAGATTTTAATGTTAGCATAGTATTTTGATAATCATAATTGTATTTCTAAGATAGTTAAATAATGTTAGCATAAGTGATGGTTTTAGTAGGCCTTTTGTGATTATTTTAGTATAAGTTTTTAAGGTTTTGAACCAAAAGTAAAGAACTGCTTCAATATAGATAATCATTGTTAGCATAGGCCTCAGTTTTAGCCTTAGCCTTAAAATTACTATATCATGCACCCCCAGCAATTATGGTCTTGAACTTGTGACTGGGTCTTCTTTATCATAGAGGCTTTTGCCTCACATCCTAGTGTACTTCATCAGGCTTTTGCCTGGCTTGGGGGCTTGGCACCTCTCCTTATCCTGGCCATCTTAGTATACATCATCCTTGTCATCATCAGGCTTAGAGAGAAGGGTTCAGGCTCCCAACTCCCTCTTGTCTATCAAGTGACTTCTACCAATAAGTATTTCTGATTACTTCAACCAATCCCCATCTCTCTATTTTTATCACAGTCTTAGATTATTTCACAAGTTGTGATATTCTTGGGGTATAAAAGAAGTCCTCTCACAAGGCTTGGGGTCTTTTGGTCTTGACCAGAACTCTGGCTTTATTGTGAGACTGGCCCTCTTTCAACAAACCTATTTCTTTTTGGCTTGGAGACTTTGATTCTCTTATTTGCATTCCTGTGCTTAGAAATTACTCAATAGGATACTGGTTTATAGTTTTCTTTTTCTGTTTTTGATTTTCCAGGTTTGAGTATCAATATCATATTTGTGTCATAAAAGGAATTTATTAGAGTTCTTTCCTCAGCAATTTCCCCAAATAGTTTAGATTATTGGAATCAATTGTTCTTAAAATGTTTGTTAGAATTTACTTATGAATCCATTTGGCCTGGGGGCTTTTTCCTTAGAGAATTCATTGATGATTTGTTCAATTTCTTTTTCTGAGATGAGATTGTTTAGATTTTGATTTCCTTTTCTGTTAATTCCCACTGGACTTTATTGAGTAGGGGAGTGAAATGATTGAATCTGTATTTTAGGAAAATCACTTTAGTGGCTGAAGGGATGATGGATTGGAGTAGGGGGAGATTTGAGGAAGGTGGATCCACCAGCAGACTATTGCAGTAATATGTGTGAGGTGATGAGGGCCTGCAGTGGTGGCTGTGCCAGAGGAGTGAAAGGGACAGGTATAGGAAAGTTTTTGTAGAGGTGAAATTGATAGGCTTTGGCAATAGCTTGATATTAGGAATTGTGTCCAAGGGAAGATGAAGGAATTCGGAGGGAGAGGTATCTTGTTCTCAAAAGGTCTAATTCAAGAGGAAGTTCCCTTTATAGTATGATATATTCAAGCCATCTTCCTATACATGGACATCATGTACTATTTGGGAAGGGACAGAGATAAGGAACTGGTCAATGAATCCTGTAAGTAGGAGTAAGAAACACCAACTTGCTAGTTGGGAGTTACGCATAGTTCAGACAGAACAATGCCAAGAGAGTTTTCATACTGAGGTCATAATTCCCTAGAAATTAATGTGTGTATGGGGAGGGATGAGAAAGTCAGGGCTTCTAGAGTCTATTACAGTAGTTTCGACCCAGACAGCATTGAAATTCATATTCCTTGTTATTTATCAATCTTCTTACTGTCCTGCAATTGGTTTTACATGACATCGTTGCAACTTGTAAGATTCCATCTAGGAAAATGGGAGACAAACATTTCCAAGGGTCTAGATTAGAGAATTCAAGATAATTACAATGGCCATCTCCATTCCTTTCCCCTCCAGCCCTGATGATATAGGAAAATTTACTTGAAAAGCTTTTACCTTTTGTTTAGGATTGTCCATGGGAACACACCTCCCAGGGATCCCTGAACTAACAGGATTATTCCTGGATGCTCCACCGGCATGACCACTAGGAGTCTCCCTAGCCCAGGAACTGAGATGCCCAAAGCCACAACCCACATGAGTCTATCAAGATTACTTCAGACCTAATCAGTCCACCTTCCCTTTATTCCACCTACTATAATATAGTTTCATAGTTGAACAGCTCTCATCGGGCTTTGCAATACAGGTACCAAAGCCTGTTTCACACTTTCCATTTTGAGTCATCATTTTGCATGTTGTACATTTCAGAGTGAACGTAAAGCCTGCATAACAGAAAACAGGGTGTGAATGCTAAGCTGCCAAGTGACTCTGGTTGTTATGGAAGCTGGAAAGCTGTTTTGGGGAAATCTGGGGTCCCATTCTCTGCAACCAACCTTACCTATGACCACACTAGTCTGTCCTTTCCCAGAATTTTTCTTCCTTGCTGAAACCATGGGAAGGGACAAGCAGAGAGGAGGACAGGAGATGACTGAAGAAGACTCACAGTAGAAGAAGGCACAACTCCCATTCTCTACCAATGGCTTCCTTGTTAGTTCCAAGGGCAGTAAGCCCAGCCTCAGTTCCAGACTCCTCAAAACTAGCACAGTCTGGGAGGAAAGACTTAGTAGTCCTCAAATGGGTGTGGAGAAGGGCATTAGTATCTAGAGAGAAGAAAATAGTTCCTTGTAGTCACTCCTTACCAGACTTAGCATATTTACTTGAATCCTTTACATTTGATTCCCAAGACCCAGTCCATGTGAAGCAGAGAAGAGAAATGCCTAAGAGAAGCTTGTCCATCTTCTATCAGTGTCCTCAGTCCTGGAGCTGGCCGACTTGGAGGGGGCAGTGGCTTTGGATATTACTTGGAGTAGACCTTGAAGGGAACTGAGAGCCTCTCTAATGTCAGATGCCCCATGGGTAGCTTCTTCTTTCCACCAATAGGAAGGTGCTTGTGATCAGTGTGGCAGGACTGTGACTGATCAACTGATACCTTAGTAGGAGGCAAGGAAACATCCCTGGGGCTTATAGAAGAGGGTGGAGAACACAATCTGAAAGGCTCAGCTCTCTAGTTCATTTTGTATCCCTTATCATGTCCTAACAGTAGAGGAGAGCTAACTTCATTTGGAGCCAAAGGGTAGACTTCTCTTATGAATTACTAGATGTGATTAGTTTCTTGCAGTCAAGCTATCTAAGGAAGGGGTATTGGGGATTGGCTTCAGAGGGTTTATGATCTCTCTCTTTTTTTTTTTTTTCTCTCCTTTTAGGAATGTTAGTATCAGACTTTTCCTTGGGAAAGAAATTCGGTTTTGGAGTCACTAGGCTGGAGTGAAGATTATTTTCTCTACTGGATTCCTTTTGGGCAAATATGGGAAACTTTAGTGAGCCATTCATTTTTCTTCTTTCTGGATGAATGTCAAGGGTGGTTGGCCTACTATGGTAAAGCTTTTGCTCCAGAAAGTTTTAATTTCTTGCAGATGGGTTCAATAGAGTTGTAAATGTGTCATCAGGTTTTCTTTTCTCAGAATTTTAAAAGTCCTGTTAAGAGAAATTCATAGCCTTTGGTCCTAGTTCCATTGGAAATATTTCAAGGATAAGATCTTTATCTTCTGTTTCTTTTAAAATTATTTTTTTCTGGACTATACATGTATTATCATGTAAAACATTTCATTTTTATATGTGAATAATCTATAAAAACAAAACCCCAAACACATACCCAAATAGAAATATGGAATATTTCACAAATTTGCATGTCATTCTTGAGCAGGGGCCATGCTAATCTTCTCTGTGTCCTTTCAATTTTAGTATATGTGCTGCTGAAATGAGCATTTATCTTCTATTTTTTTATATAGTTCCCCTCCTTTATCTTATCTCTTATAGACTTTACATACATAGCGGGTCACTTGGCAAGAACTGGCCAACTGTTCACTAACTGGAGTATAGGAGGTTATTAACATTGCATGACTAGAATTGACATTCCTGAAATTAATTTTAACACCCTGGGACTTCTTGGAAGTATTATGGGAAGTCATAGTACTATCATTGCCCTTTTCTGAAAGTTTACTCCTGCTAAATGTCTTCCTCAGTTCATTCTCAGCATAGCTTAGCTTTAATGAACAAATTAAGAAAAGTTAACAATTTTATTAACCTCTTTAGGGATAGCTGGTATAGAAAAGTGAAATGTCATTTCTAGAGAAACAAAAATTTCTTTTTTCTTTTGTTCTAGATGGGCTTTCTATAAAGACCAAGCATATTGCCTAGTCATCTTTTCCTATTTGTGGGCATATAAAGAGAGACCAGATGTCTTGTTTTCCATTTCTTTTACATAAATCATTAAAAAGTAGGTGGTGTGTTGGATAGAGAACTGGTCTTGAAGTCATAGGTTTGTTTCACCTCTAATATGTACTGGCAATGTGATCTTGGTAAAGTCATTTCTCAGTGCCCTAAGCAACTCTCTTAGATAATAAGTTCCAGAGAACATAGCTTGGGTGCTTTCCTTTGTAGAGGGAATTTTTTCACCTGGGAGTTCCCTAAGTTAATGAAATCATAGATCCAGTTCTTATCCCCAGTTACTTATATAAATCACCAAGTTTATTTAGTATTCTTTGATCAACATTGTCTTAGAACATAAAAGAAATACAAAAGAAATTTGAGATATTGTCTTATCTACATGTTGTGTATAGTCCACAGTGCTCTGAATGTATGCAGTTAGTATTTGTTGAATAATTTCTACTTGTCTTTGAGTACTTGACAATGTGCTTGGAAGCTTCTCCTGGCTCTCTCTGCTACTTTGGGCCACCAACAGAGACAGCCTTCCCCTTCTTCCAACTCAGCTCCAGCTTCTGCTGGTTCCTCACAGCAGTTGCTGTCTGTTCATAGGACAGCTCACATTATGTATACTACCTCTTCCCCAGGAGGAAGCTTGCCAGTGTCAGATGTGCATCTATTTGATGGTTGTGATCTTACAATGAAAATTTATATCTCTACCAAGTTTTTTAACCATAAGAGGTAAATGATTTTAATTTCTTTTGAAATAAGCTCTCATATTTTTCTTAAGCCTTCTGACTTTTTTCCTTATTTTGTATTTATGTGACTACTTTTGTAGCTACCTGCAGCCACAAATTAATATATTCATGTGTTGACACCTGAGAAGGGAAGTTAGAAACTGAGGGAAATGGGTGAAGGGGATAGAGAGAGAGAGGTGGGGAACAGAATAAAGGAAGAAAGACTCAGAGATGAAGGGTTCAACAACATGGGCTCCAGCATGCATGCTCCTCTGATGGTGGAAAAAGAGAGAGCGAGCTATACATGTCCCCGATCTTTTATTGGAGAATCAAGGAATGGGGAATGGGAGGAAGTTAATGATCGTGTGACATGGCATATGATTTGACATTGGCTTAATTGACAACCACAAGATCAAAGAGGAGGAGGAGGTTAATCAAACATATGACCTGATAGGGAATCTGGTCTGTTAAGGTAGGAGCTAGGACCCTGAGGCAGCTAATATCCTGCCCAGGAATTCTCTTGACCTTTGGACTGTAGGTCTGGAGAGTGGTCAGAATTAATAGAGTACCAATTAAATACATTGATCAAGAAATAATATGACCATGAGTTTGGTACATGAGCACATAGGTTACAATATTAATACTTTCAAGATTAGAATATACCTGGGATTGGGGGCAGCTGGGTGGCTCAAGACAGGAGGTCCTAGGTTCAAATCTGGCCTCAGACACTTCCTAGCTGTGTGACCTTGGGCAAGTCACTTAACCCCCATTGCCTAGACCAGTGGTTCCCAAACTTTTTTGGCCTACCACCCCCTTTCCAGAAAAAATACTACTTAGTGCCCCTGGAAATTAATTGTTTTAAATTTTTAATAGCAATTAATAGGAAAGATAAATGCATCTGTGGCCATCACTGCTCTCCTGGATCGCTGCAGCACCCATCAGGGAGTGGTGGCGCCCACTTTGGGAATCATTGGCTTAGACCTTACCACTCTTCTGCCTTGGAGCCACAACACAGTAAGGGTTTAAAAAAAAAAAGAATATACCTGGGATGTCACAGCTTTCATTCTGAAGATCTTGTAAATCTTTGCCTTACCTATATTTTTAAAAAATTTAATTGTTATAAGTTTTCCCTTTCTTTTCTTCCCCTTCAACTGTCATCTGTGTGTCCCAGTAGTGGAAATACCCACAGAGGAGTGTCCTCTATGTGTTTAGTATTGGCCTGTTATGGGACATGTCCAACTTTGGTCCAAAGAGGGGAGTGTAAAGAGAAATTTAATTAATTGGCTTATAATAATTTTGTTAATTAATATGTTAAGTTGTAACTGTGTGATTTATTTATTTTAATGTTGAACTAAATTTTATCTATTTTTTTCTACATTGTTTTATTTTTTCAAGAATATTTTCCCATGGTTACATGATTCATGTCCTCTCTGTAATAATGATGTATTTCTGAGAGGGTTTGGAAGGTAAAGGGAAATGACAGACTTGGCTAGATGTGTCTGTCAGGCATCCCCGCTTCATATATAAGTATTACTGGGACGAAGAGGGAAATTCTCTGGTAAAGATGAATCCCCAGAGAATGGCCAGTGAGGGTAGCTTGAGAAGGGTCTCTACTAGTAAATAATGTTGGAATTTCCCTTGACTGGGGAAGCTTAGATTCTCTTCACACACAAGCCTTCCCCCTGAGTAAAGTCGCATATCAGGGGTCTGGCTCAGATGGGGGTTGACTTGAGCTTCCCAACTTCTCAAACCCCTTTGATCCCTCTGTGTCCCTGAATAAATTTCCTTATCTGACTGCGAATTAAATGATTTATTGTGGTAAGATTAAGGGAGCTGAAGGTGGAGAGAGGGTAGAGGTTTTTCAGGATTCCCTAATTTCTAATCCCACAAGGTCCTTCTGTCGAGCCAGTCAAAATGGCTGAAACTAGACATTCACCTTTCCTTCCTCTCTTCTTATCCTATCTAAAAATCTATACTACTGGAAATCTGATAGGGTTTTTATGCAAGGCAGATATGGGTCAAGATTCTTCTGGGTCTGCTCCAGGGCTCCCAGAGTCCACAGACCCCACAATAAAGAGACCTCAGTCTCAGATGAGTAGTAGAAGCTGACAGGAACACCAGGCTTTGAGGTATAGATAACCCAAGGAAACCCTTTGGGCTGGCTCTTGATTAGTCACCAGCCAGCTAAGTTCCTTCTCTCACCCCAAGATCCCGAAGCAAAAGCTACCAGTTCAGGATTCTTCCTTCCCATGATGCCTTGCTCTCCTCCAACCAACGGTCCATGACAATCAAGTTCAGCTTCTCAGCATTCTAATCTCCCTTCCCTCTTCCCTCCCACCCTCCCAGAACTGACAAGCAATTCCACTGGTTTATACATGTCTTATTACTCAAAACCTAATTCCATATTATTCATATTTGTAATAGAGTAATCTTTTAAAAACCACAACCCCAAATCATATACCCTATATGGGTTATATACCAAGTGATAAATCATGTATCTTTCTTTTGCAGTTCTTTCTCTAGATGTGGATAGCATTTTTTTTTTCATAAATTCCACAGAATTTTTCTTGATCACTGCATTTCTTTTTTTCTTTTTCTTTTTTTTTTTTTTAAATTTTAAATCCTTAACTTCTATGTATTGACTTATAGGTGGAAGATTGGTAAGGGTAGGCAATGGGGGTCAAGTGACTTGCCCAGGGTCACACAGCTGGGAAGTGTCTGAGGCCGGATTTGAACCTAGGACCTCCTGTCTCTAGGTCTGGCTCTCAATCCATTGAGCTACCCAACTGCCCCAATCACTGCATTTCTATTAGTAGCAGAGTCTATTACATTTGATTGTCCCATGATGTTTCACTTTCTGTGTATAGTGTTCTCCTGATTCTGCTCATTTCATTCCACATCAGTTCATGAAGGTCTTCCCAGTTTTTATAGAAATCATCTGGTTCATCATTCCTTATAGCACAATAGTATTCCATCACCATCAGATACTACAATTTGTTTAGCTATTCCCCAATTGATGGACACCCCTTCCTTTTCCAATTTTTTGCCACTACAAAAAGCATAGTGTAAGGATGGATTTTTTGTGCAGAGGAGATGGAACCAAAGGAGGAGAAGGCAGTTGCTGGCATTTGCTGGCAGTTTTTTCCCGGGCGGAGGAGAAGAGGAGCTGGGAGGAGAAGGAGGCAGAAAACCCAGCTCTGATCGGTCCGGAGGCCTTCTTGAGGATCTTTCTCTTGGAAATTGAAACCCTGATTCCATGATCACAACCATTTCAACACAACTCATCCTTCATGACTACAACCAACTAGTCAACTAAGATTTTGGACTCCATTGGGAGTAAACTCTTAGTCTCCCTCAATCATTATCCATCCTTGCTGAGAGACCCTTTTCAGCCAAGGCTTACAATTATAGGAGAGGATAGAATAGAAAATAGAAATAGAAGGGGAAGGGCGGGGAGAAGCTTACGAGTTGGAACCGCTAGGGTTCCTGCCTAAGTCACGGACCCCATAGGAATAGTGAAGAGGGAACCTCCAAAATCCCTCTGCCCTTCACACCTTTCCTCAATCCCTGATTTGTGAATAATAAAAGCCACTTAACAGTCAGATAGCGGTGTGCCTGAGAGACAACAAGGGAGAGGGGAACCACAGCTTGGTCTGGCAGCCTCCATCTTTGAGCCAGACCATCTGCTGTGAAAATAACTGACTTGGGAGGAAGCTTGAGTGAATCCCGTCTTTATTCAGGATTGGATTGTGGTGCCACATACCTCCTCTTGCAGGGAAGCTTTGCCCCCAACTCTTAGGACAGCACAACCCAGTGTATATTTGGCCCCAGGGGAGTGCTGGAGGAGAGAGTCACCACACAGACCCTCTCTCTTTCACTCTCCCATCTACCAACATCCATTCCTGGGGGACTCCCTTTTATTTTTACAATAGCTATAAATATTTTTGTGCAAACTTTTTTTTTTTTATCTCTTTGGGGTACAAATCCAGTAAGTAATGGTATAGTTGGATCAAAGAGCATACAATCTTTTAAAGCCCTTTGGGTATAATTCCAAATTGCCTTCCAGAATGGTTGGATCAATTTGTTAACTGTGTGATTTATAGTGAGAGATGGTCCCAATTATTAGTTCATTGAATAATTGTGTTTAAGAGATAATAATCAGTAAGAATAATCAAGAAATGAGGGCAGGTGGGTAGGTCAGTGGATTGAGAGTCAGGCCTAGAGACAGGAGGTCCTAGGTTCAAATCTGGCCTCAGACACTTCCTAGCTGTGTCCCTGGGCAAGTCACTTAACCCCCATTGCCTAGCCTTACCAGATTTTTGCCTTGGAACCAAAAAACAGTATTGATTTTAAGATGGAAGGTAAGGGTTTTTGTTTTTTAATTTTTTTTTTTTATTTTAAACCCTTAACTTCTGTGTATTGACTTATAGGTGGAAGAGTGGTAAGGGTAGGCAATGGGGGTCAAGTGACTTGCCCAGGGTCACACAGCTGGGAAGTGTCTGAGGCCGGATTTGAACCTAGGACCTCCCGTCTCTAGGCCTGGCTCTCAATCCACTGAGCTACCCAGCTGCCCCAGAAGGTAAGGGTTTTAAAAAAAGAACTATTAAGAAATAATCATAGATAAAGTGTGTTTTGTCAGTAATTAAAGTAAGTTTAATTCTCTGTGTATTTTTCACCTTGAACTCTCAGGTAGGAGAGGTATAGGGTGCCTGCCCTATGGTTTACTAACCAGCTGGTATGCAAAAGAAATCCCCATAGTGGCCCTCCCCCCAAGAATAGTTGGCTTTAAACATGCTTATCTCAGCACTGCCTGTGCTTATACTTATGTTATAAATATCTCTATCTTCTAGAACTCAGGGTTATAGAACATATTTAGGCGTCTGTAGACCATGGCTTTCATGACTCAGATCTTTGCCCAATTCCTTTTCTTTTAACATATACTGTAGAGCTTCCTGAAAGAGTTGTCTGTATTCCTCTTCTTCTGCTTCTCTTATTTTTAACCACTAGTTATCTGGCTCCTGATCTCACCACTCTACTGAAATTACTTTCTCAAATTTTGCTATGATATTTTCACTAATCAACCTCATATCCTTTTCTCACTCTTCATTCTTTGATTTCTTTTTAGCCTTTGACCACACCATTCTTATGGATACTGTATTCTCCCTTGAACTCTGTTTATTTTCCCATTTCCCTGACCATTCCTTTTCAGATTATGTGGAATCATCATCCATCTTCTGTTTCCCAAATGTAGTTGTCCCTCAAAACTCAGCCTGCTTCTCCTCCTTTCCTGGTACTCTCTGGTATGTGATTCATAATCCATACATCCAGTTTTAATCTCTCTCTCTCTCTCTTATTTTTTAAAAACATTTACTTTCTTAGTACAAACTCTAAGACAGAAAGGCAAAGGCTAGGCAAATGGAATTAAGTGACTTGTCCAGAGTCACACAGCTAGGAAGTTTTTGAGGCCAAATTTGAACCCAGGACCTCTCAAATCCAGGCCTGGTGCTCTATCTGCTGTGCCATTTAGCTGCCCCTTCAGTTTTACTCTCTTTATAGATCTTTATTTAATCGACTAAGAAGCATTTATGAAGCCTCTTTGTTAGGTACTGGGGATTCAAAGACAAAAGCGAAGGAGTATTTGCCTTCAAGAATCTTAAATTTCTTAGAGGTAGGACTGAAGTGAGTTACCTTAGAAAGTGAGTCCAGACATCCAGAAGTTCAAATTAGTGGAACCAATATTTATTTTTCAATTTATTGATTAATAAACATGCCTAACTGGCCAGGGCTGTTTCTAGTGAAGGCTGTACTAGATTGAAATTACAATGCAGTTTTTATAGGGTGCAGATCCAAAGCAAATGTTCATAATTGAGACATAACCTTGAGGAAGCATCAGGCAAACCTTATCATCTGGAAGCTATTTTGGTAGTAGCATGGAATCTGGGACTTTCCATCGTATATCTTATCCTGGACTATGTGAGGCAGTAAAGAGAATTATTTTCTCATGGATTCTGACTGTTATTTTGAGCTAACTGACCTTCACAGAAAAAGCTCATTTCTGGTTTCTACTTTTCCCCAGGGAAAAACAGGTTTTCTGGACAATGACTTAGTTTACCTCACTTCAGGACAACACATAAGGCAGGAGAAATGTACACAATAAATATATAGTAATTTAGGAGTTGGACACCAACAGTAAGGAGTATTGATTAGGAAAGTCTTTTTGAAATAAGTAATGTTTTAGTTGAACACTAGAGGAGACTAGGGTTCTCAGAGGGAGTTGAATCAAGAATTTATGTTAGGCAAGGGAAAAGTCTGCGGAAAGACAAGGAGATATCAATGAAATGTAAAGAATAGCAAGAGCATCAGTTTGGATGAATGAAGTGTGCATGGTGGATAAGTCTGGAAAGGTAATTTGGAATCAGGTTTTAAAGAGATTTAAGTCCCAAACTTTTTTAGATGAGAGGAATTTGTAATTTTTCTAGAAGTAATAAGGAGCCACTGAGGTTTGTTGAGTAGGGGAATGAAATGGTTTGGCTTGTGTTTTATTAATGTCATTTTGTAGGTTTTAAGAGGATGGATTGGAGAGGGCAGAGACTTGAGACAGAAAGACCAGTTTGGATGCTATTCTAATAGACTGGGTATGAGGGATGATGAGAACTCTAAATATGCTAAATCTAGAGAATCATGTAGAGCTAGCAGAAACAGAGAAGAATAAGCAACATGGCTGAGGCCTTCATGCAAGGACTCAATTTGGCATCCTCTTTTGTGCCTTGGTGGTGTGAAATAGAGAATATGTAATATCCATGATTTCCTGGCCTCTTTCCTGCAGAGACATATTTGTAGGTCATGCCTCTATTCCTGAGTTCACTGACATATTCATTCTTAGCTGTATTGAGATGATATATTCCCCTTTTTTTCATTCTATCCTATTTCTCCAGATTGTCTCCTGCCTACTGAAAAGGATGGGAATCATTTCTGCCTTTCTTCCAGTTTCCATTGTGCATCCAGGCCTGGCTTTTGTGTGAGATGAACACCTGAATAGTTCTTATATATTTCACTTCACCATTCTTCAACTTATCATCAAAGACTTATAAAGTCATGCAAGAGTCACAGCTCAGCCTGTTTCTCTTCTCCTGGTTGTCTCTCTGTTTCACTTATTGATATGCAGATGATTCTCAGTACAGGTATCCAGTTCTAATCTCCCTCTTATTGTTTAAAATTGTTTTTTAGTAATGTTTCTTAGTAACAACTCTAAGACAGAAGGGCAATGGCTAGGGAAACACAGTTAGGTGACTTGCCCAGAGTCACATAGCTAGGAAGTGTCTGAGGCCAGGTTTAGACCCAGATTCTCTGGACTCTAGGCCTAGGCACTATTTCCCCCTCATTTCCAAAGATTTCAAGGCAGTTTTCCCTGATCATTTCTTGTAATATGGTATCTATCTATCTATCTATCTATCTATCTATCTATCTATCTATCTTTTTTAATCGTAGCTTTCAGGTATTCTAATGATTCTTAGAGATTCTCCTGCAACTATTTTCTAGTGAGGTATTTCAGCTTTTCTTCTATTTTTTTCATTCTTTTCGTTTTGTGTTATTGTTTCCCAATTCTAAGTTTTAGGAAGTTATTTTCTTCCTTGAGCTTTTGTATTTCCTTTTCCATTTGGCCAGTTCTACTCTTTAAAGTGTTGTGCTCCAGCAGTGTTTTGGCCTTCATATCCATTTGGCTCATTCTAGTATTAAGGGAGTTTTCTTCAGGGTATGTTTGTGTTTCCATTTTCAAGCTGTTAGTTTTTTCTGTTAATTCCCTTTTTATTTGATGTTTTAAAACTTCTTGTCAAGTTCTTTCAGGAGTCCTTTGGGATCTGACATCTATTTACATTTTTCTCTGAGATTTCACATATTTTCTTTTTTGGCAATATTGTCCTTCTATGCCCAGGCTGTCCATTTTATGATTTTCCCTTTCACTGAAGTAACTTTCTAAGGTCAGGTTTTTTTCTTTGTCTTTTACTCATCCCCCCTCCCCTTTTTTTTTAACCATACTTATCTGTTGAAGTTTTGCTCTCCACCTGGAATAAAAGGAGCACTGTTTTAAGCCTGAAGTATAGTCTTTTCTGGCACTTAGGTAGGACTGGCTACCTTTGGATCCTCCAGGATGCCCTTTGTTTGCTGTGGGAAGGCTTTCTGCTGTTTTATTTAGCTAGACTCCACTCCCTGTGCATTCCCTTGTTACCTTATGAGCTGGACTGGTTCCTGCTTTGCTTCTTTGCTGCCTTGGGCCAAGTAGTTTATATTCGGCTGTTCCTTGGCTTTGTAGCTTTGTTGCTTCTGGTGCATAGCAGGACTTAGGCTGGTCTGCATTCTGCTGGTTCCTATTGGTACTGCACTCCCTGGGCCACTCTCTTTTCTCACCCAAGTGAGATGTGTCCCTTCTGCTTTCTTTTGTTTTGAAGCAATTTCTTTCCTTTCCTTTCCTTTCCTTTCCTTTCCTTTCCTTTCTTCTTTTGTTTCTTGCTCTACTCCTTTGTTTCCTGAAGATTTTCCTTCACCCATCTTCCTAAATACATAAAAGACCTCAGACAAGTTTGGGGCTCCAGCTTGCTGGTCTGTATACAGTTTGTTTGGTGTCATTTGATTGTGGTGCATTGTCCAAATATTGAGATCTCCTCTCTTTCCACCTTTCTCTCCTTTATCCCGTACCTCTTTTTTTCTAGAAATTAAACTCTCCTTATTGTCCTTAAGATGAGAGGATAGAGCTGAAGAGTATGGTTATAAAACCACATTATAGAATGAGACAATGACTCCTTAATGGCACTTCTCTCCTCAAATCAGTAGGAACACAGAGCACTCCTATGGTGAGTCCTCAGTTCTGCAGTGAGGCCATCTACTTGGGGCTTCTTGAGGAGACTGATTGTTCTTTACTCTTGTGTGACTCCCTGAGGTGGGTACTCAGATTGAGATAGTTTCAACTTAGAACATTGCTACTCACACATTCATGGCTGTGGCACTAATATTTATTTGGAGAAATGGGCACCTGGGCCTTAGTATGTGTGATATGTGCTTAGAGAGCTGGACACCTTGTTCCTTGTCTTTATTTTCCCAGGGGAAAGAAGATACTTTTCAGAGAGGAGAATGAGGGACATAGGTGGAAAATAATGGACCTCAAGAGAAATATAGATGGAAGTTCCTGCCAAAAAGGCCATTCTCATTGACCATCAGGGGAAATCTGAGTGCTCCTCCACTTATTCCCATTTCAAAATCAGGTGAAAAGAAATGATCTTCAAGGGGAAATTGAAGGAGAAATAAGTCTTGAAAAACTCAATTCAATTATTAAGTGTGTATTGTGTGTAAAAGACTATGATAGGTGTTAGACTATGAAGATGGGATTGACTCTCCTCTTGCCTACTTTTAAATTTAATCATCCAAAAGGGAAGGCACCCCTACTTAGCCATAAGTAGGGGAGGTTCATAAACTACTTACTAAAGTGGTTTATACCTCCAGAAGCAACTGACTGCCCCTGGTCAATGCTAAACAAATTAAAAGACTGCAATTGGTCCCCATAAAGTAGAGCTACGGACAGGAAGTGATGTGGAAAAAGGATTATAAAAGTCCTGAATTTCCTGTCCAAACACACTTTTCTCCTTTGGACTTTGCCTTGGGGGGAGCTCTGGTTTGGGACTTTGGCTTGGACTGGGATTCTGACTCTTGAACTGCTTCTGGTAAGACTTCTCTGATCTTCTCCCTTTGGATTACAGATTGGGTGAGTGAACAAAGCTGACCCTCCTTTCCTGGCTTCTGGAGATATTAGTACCCGGAGAGGCCTCTCTCTTGGAGGAGGCCACGTGGATGAAACTCTTGCTTAATTCACTACTTGGTCCTCTGGCTGGGGTTTCTGTGTCCCTGCTGAAGTTGAGCCAGGCCCCAGAGCAAATATTTAGTGTGTTAGGTGAGATATTTTCTCTACCCTCTTTTACATTTCTCTATTTTCACTCTTTCCTTCTTTTTGTAAATAAAGCTGCTAAAAAGTCATTTTGACTTGAGCTGTATTAATTTTTTTAAATCGGTGACCACATTCTCTTATATTTAGTCCAACCATAAATTTAATCCCTACAGAAGCAATAAAAATAAAGAAATCACAAAAGGCTTTGTTGGAGTGGGAGGAGGGAAGAGGGAGAATGGAGGAGTTATATAGGCCAAATTTATGTATATGAAGAGTTCAGGATTTAAAAGATTACTTTTTTTTTTGTCACCAGCTGATAGAACAACCTTCTTACCTCTCATTTGTACCAGCGGTGAGAATGAGATCCGATACCCAGGGAGATGCTCAGAATCACAATATCTATTTATGTCTCCAATCGCAGTGACAATTGAGAATCTTTTCTGACTTTCATTTGGGAAATTGTTGAAGAATTATGGGTATCACAATGGTAGTCAGGATAACACTCTAGGAGATTCCTTCAGATGACCAGTTAGAAACTATTATAGGAATATGGGGTGCAAGAGAGATATAGATGTATAATGATGGTGATGATATGTATCTAATTATGATCTCCTTAGCTACAGTTGGTGGGAGGAACACCTACTCCTGTCACCCTGACTGCTGCTGTAAGTTATCCCCTTCTTTCTAACAGCTGCCCAAGTAAGGACCCTTGAGAGGTTAGATAGATGAGTAACCTTTCCAGGTCCAACCTGGGGTTGGATAAACTAGTATTGGGCTATTGATCTGCCTTGGATAATGTTCAGGATCTGACTGCCTTTGACTCCCTTCTCAAGGGCCTTGATAGAAAGACCACTTAGGAAGGTACTTGTTGTTGAACACTCTTTTATCTATAAATAGGGAAAGGATAACAGGGTCAAAGATTGGGGATTGGAAACTATTGATCTATTATCTATAGACTAATTAACAATCAGGACTGGAGGCTATCGATCAAGTGGAGGCTGGAGATTTCACCTCTCCTCTATCTCCGGCTAGACCTGACCACAGCCAAGCCAGAGAATAGGGAGGCTATTGCTGCAGATGTATTGATGGTCTTTATTCTCTCAGCTCTCTTATCACCAGTGTTGGTGATTCACTAGCTCTCACAGTCTATCAGGAAATAGATTCAGGTTTATTCCTACCCTCTTCTTACACCACCCAGGAACCCTTCAACCACCCTTCAAACCACACTTCCAGCCACCCACTGCCCAGATTGAACCACAGAGATTGGCAGAGATCTGTGATCTCAAGTTCTCAGCCTCTGAGTGCAGAGACCTCCAGAGACTTTTCAGTCCAGAGACTTCCCTCAAAATGGCTATAAGGGGTATTTATAGGGTGAGGTCAACCGACGTTTGCCCCTGGCTCATGGCACCTGGGAACATTCTGAGTCTTTCAACTGCCATCCCTGTCAGTCAAGGTGGCATCTGTCTCTTCCCAGATTATTGAATATAACAAAACTTAGCATGGGTTTCTCCCCCATTTCTTCCTATTTACCTGCCATTCATAGGCATGAAACTATTCATTTAGGCTATTAGGTCTATTACATCTCAAGGTATTGTATATCTCAGGATTTGATCTTTGTCTTAAGAGAATTGGTTTTTAAAATTTGAGTGAATATAGGCAAACACAGATTGGTATCTTTAACAAGAAAAAACACCCCAAACAAACAAACAAAAATACTTCTCAGTGTACTTGATTCTTAGATGTTTAACTATGGGTCAAGCAGCTCGAAATTTATCCTTGAGTCAAGTCTTAAATCAAATTCAGGTGAGTAGCAGCTAGATATTATATGTGCCTCCTAACACACAAGATTTCTTTATGACCAAGTAGAGATAGCAGAATTATCGTCTCTATAGGTGAAGACCAGGAGGTAGTAAGAGGCTTCATGGGGAGGGAATAAGGATAGGTTAGAGTTAGGGTGGAACTCATCTGGGGTTTGACTGTTGGAAGAAGGAAACATAAACCTGATAACTATTTATTTAAATCAATTATCATTAATCATTAATATTTATCATTAATATGGAATATTATTAAAATTAAAATCAGTAATTATTAATAATAAACTAGATATTGAACTTAGCCTGTTTTTGTGTTCCTGAAGGAATTGATGTATATATATATACAAGAAGTCACGTAGATTCCTAGAAGAGGTCTTGAAACACAAGAAATCCTCAGCACATTACTTGAATGTGCCAGCATGGGGCAATAGAACCATGAGGCAAGGTAGAGAAAGATTTCAGGTGCCCTGGACCAGTTTGGATCTCCTTCTCCTGGGGCTTTCCCTAGTTTGGGGGCTAACCTGCACTTCCTGTCACTGGGGCCTGGCACCTGCTGCATTCTCTAGTGAGAGTCTCAGACTGATACCCATTGATAATGGGTGATCAGCATTTTAGGGGTTGTTGTTGTGTCCTCTAGCATCCTGCCTCTATTTATTTCATTCTACCAAAGAAAAGCTGTATAGTCATGCAAGACTCATTGATTCTTATTATACAGGTGCCTTTACCTTTTCTGCAATGCTCCCTTGAAGGCTAGAAGTAGCAAACTAGACACTCAAGAGTCTGCTTCTGGATGTATAAGAGATAAAAAGTGGGACTCCACTGGTATAATTCCCCTCCTCCCTTACTCCACTGGTATAATTTCCCTACTCAAGGAAATAAGCTGGAGTCATCAGAATGAGACCTACTGGAATGAAGTTTGGAGTTTCATTGCTGTCAAGGAGTAACAGGCAAAGGGGAGTTAATCTATATGTGGAAGAAGGGAAGGAAGGTGGTGAGAAGGCAGAAAGGTATAGTGTAAAGAGCACTGGATTTAGACTCAGAAGTTGTGGATTTGATCTTGTGCTATTCATTTTACTTTAAAAATTTTAGTTTTTCCATCTATGAAATGAGGAGATTGGATTGTATAATCTCTAAGGTCCCTTTAAACTCTAAATTCTGTAAATTTAAGGAATGGAGGAATTCAAGGTGCAGATAGAGATGGTAGATGATTCCTCCACACTCATTTGGAATTCTAGACTTTGGAGTGTAAGATGCAATTTTATCCTGCCAAAGAGAATGGAGATCTGCCTGAGATTGATGCCTCAATTCTATCCATCTCTTGCTGTTTCCAGTCCAGGACTCCTCCAGAACTTCTAAACAGAAATATTTTTTTCATTTTTTCATTAATTAATTCATTAAGAATATTTTTCCATGGTTACATGATTCATGTTCTTTTCTTTCCCTCCTTCCTCCCTCCTCCTGGAGTTGATGAGCAATTCTACTGGGTTTTACATTTATCATTGTTCAAAACCTATTTCCTTATTATTACTATTTGCAATAGAGTGATCATTTTAAGTCAACATCCCCAATCATATTCCATCAAACAGTGCAATCATGTTTTTCTTCTGTGTTTCTATTGCCATAGGTCTTTCTCTGGATGTGGATAGCCTTCTTTCTTATAAGTCCCTCAGAATTGTCCTGGATCTTTGCATTGCTGCTAGTAGAAAAGTCTGTTACATTCAATTGTGCCATGTTATCAGTCTCTGTGTACAATTAAACAGAAACATTTTAATCTTCATTCTAGACCCTCAAGCCTCCTCACCCAACCAGCCTACAGCTTCTTTACTTCCCTTCAGGTGACTGACTCTTATAGGTTGAGGGATAAAATCCATATCTGTGTCCTTAAATCTAGAGATGTTCTCATTATATTCACCTTACCTCGTGAGGACATATTCTTCATTCCAGACAGCACTGTCAAAAGAAATACCTTTAAAAAATATTTATTTAGAATATTTTCCCATGGTTACATGATTCATGTTCTTTCCTTCCATTCTTCCCTCCCCTCTCCCAGAGCTGATGAGCAATTCCACTGGGTTTTACATGTATCATTGTTCAAAATCCATTTCCATATTATTAATATTTGCAACAGGGTGACCATTTAAAGCCAAAATCCCCAATCATATCCCCATCAAACCACGTGATTGGTCATATATTTTTCTTCTGCATTTCTATTTCTACAGTTCTTTCTCTGGATGTGGATAGTGTTCTTTCTCACAAGTCCCTCAGAATTGTCCTGGATCATTGCATTGCTGCTAGTAGAAAAGTCCATTACTTTCGATTGTGCCACGGTGTATCAGTCTCTGTGGGTCTCTGACCGTTGGTCATTGGTTCTTTCTGAATATCCCTAGATCTGAATTATCATAGCTATTTAGATCTCTGGGTCCGGGTGTTGTTCGGGAGGAAGGAGGTCTGAGAAGAAGAGGGTGGTTTCCTTAAGGGTGGTTACTTCCTGAAGGCTGTGAAGGCTAACACATCACAAACTGAAAATAGGAAGCTGAGAGAGAAATCATCAGCTGCATCCAGCAGAACAAACTCACTCTAGTTTGGCAGTGGCCAAGCTGAATCAGAGGGGGTTGTGAAGAACAATAGCTCCAGCTTTATAAATCAATAAGCCTCCAGTCCTAAGGGATTATAGTCTATAGATATTAGTTTGACAGGGTTTCCAATCCCCAATCCATATCCTGATAATCCTTTTTCCTAATTAAGATCAAAGATAAAATATTTAATAAGTACCTTCCTGAGTGGTCAATATATCATGACTCTTGGGGAGGGAGCAAACGCAGTCAGATAAACAACATGATCCAAGGCTAATCAGAGCCCAGCATTAATAATTGATCCAACCTCAGGTGGGACCTGATGGGTTACACATCCACCTGACCATTTAGGGTCCTACCTGGGCACTGTTAGTTAGAAAAAGGAATAATTATACCATCAAGCAAAGGTGATTGGGTTGGTGTTTCCTCATTCACCAGTAATCTAGAGGAATACAAAGACACAGCTTCCCTCACTAATATCCACATATCCCCTAGTACCCCTTTATTTCTTTATAACATTATTGATAGTTTTGATTTCTTTATCTGAAAACTGCCTATTCATGTCACTTGACCATTCATCATTTGGGGAATGGCTTGTTTTTTTTATATAATTGTACTTCTTATAGATTTGAGAAATTAGACCTTCATCAGAGGTTTTTGTTATAAAGATTTTTTCCCAATTTGTTGCTTCCTTTCTAATTTTGGTTGCATTGGTTTTGTTTGTACAAACCCTTTTTAATCTAATGTAATCAAAATTATTCATTTTACATTTTATAATATTCTCTATCTCTTGTTTGGTCTTAAATTCTTTCCTTTCCCATAGATCTGACAGATATGCTATTCTATGTTCACCTAATTTATTTATAGTTTCCTTTTTTATATTTAAGCCATTTACCCATTCTGAATTTATCTTGGTATAGGGTATGAGATGTTGACTTAAAACTAATTTCTCCCATATAGTTTTCCAATTTTCCCAGCAGTTTTTGTAAAATAGTGGGTTTTTGTCCCAAAAGCTGGGATCTTTCAGTTCATCATACAGTATCTTGCTGAGGACATTTACCCTAAGTTTATTCCACGGATCCTCCCTTCTTTCTCTTAGCAAATACCATATTGTTTTTTTTTTTTTAATTTTTTAAACCCTTAACTTCTGTGTATTGACTTATAGGTGGAAGATTGGTAAGGGTAGGCAATGGGGGTCAAGTGACTTGCCCAGGGTCACACAGCTGGGAAGTGTTTGAGGCTGGATTTGAACCTAGGACCTCCCGTCCAATACCATATTGTTTTGATGAACACTGCTTTATATTACAGTTTAACATCTGGTATTGCTAGGCCCCAATCTTTCACATTCTTTTCATTAGTTCCCTTGATATTCTTGATATATCTATTTTTTGTTCTTCCAAATGAACTTTGTTATAATTTTTCTAATTCAATAAAAAAGTTTCTTGATAGTTTGATAGGTATGGCACTAAATAAATAAATTAATTTGGGTAGTATTGTCAATTTTATTATATTATCTCATCCTACCTATCAGCAATTAATGTTTTTCCAATATTTGGATCTAGTTTTAATTGTGTGAAAATGTTTTGTAGTTGTGTTCATATAATTCCTATGTTTGTCTTGGCAAATAGATTCCTAAATAAATCTAGGGTGATTTTAAATGGAATTTCTCTTTCTAACTCTTGCTGCTGAGATGTATTGGAAATATATAGAAATGCTTATGATTTATGTGGGTTTATTTTGTATCTTGCAACTTTGCTAAAGTTATTGATTATTTCCACTAGCTTTTTAGTTGATTCTTATACAGGCCAAAAATATAAGGGGTAAAAATAAAAAGGTTGGTCTAAATTTATCAGAGTGTGGTCACCAGGAATTAATCAATTCCAAATGATTTTTTAGCAATTTATTTATAAAATGGGGGAAAGAGTGAAAGTAGAGAAATGAGAAAGAGGGCAGAGTAAGAAATCTAGCTTAATAGACTATTTGCTCAAGCCCTGGCTTACTCCAGCACAGGTCCAGAAGCCCCAGTTGTAGGGCCTAGGGGTCAATTAAACAAGAGTTTTAGCTACAAGGCTTCCTCCCAGACAAGGGGCCTCTTCAGAGGCTAGTATGTCCAGAACAAGCTAAGGAAGGGAGTTAGCCCTTTTCACTCACCCATGTGATATTCCTAATAGAAAACAGAAAGCAGTCCAAGATGCTCAGCTGGAGCTCCTCCAGGTTCTTAAGGTAAAAACTGGGGCTAACATATTTTTATCTGGGTTCAGAAGGGTGAGTAGGAGACAGGAATAGACAATAGGTTGGGACCTAACAAGCTGGGGAAATACAGTTCAATGAATGGTTTGGGCAACTAACAGGAGTGACAGTTGGGTCTTAATTGCCTCACTGATCCACCTAGCCAGGGAGTCTGTGAAACTAATAAGTGAGTAGACTGACAAAAGGTTTTATAAACAGGGGTTTTAATAATAATTGAGGGTCAGGGATAATGGGGAGGGGTCACACTGAATCAAATCACTAAAGACCACACAGGAACAGGGAGAATGGGTTAATGCCTACACTGCACTAATCAGACTATTACAGACTAAAAGAGAAATGGGTCTCTCACAAAGTCATGTACAATTCAGCTCCTCTTGATGGCATAGGAAATGGGTCCACAGGAAGGTAAGTCCAAGAAATGCTAATCAAGGAGCTTGTCTCAGACTAGGATGTCCACCACCCCCGCTAGATCTTCTTGCTCACTTGATCTTTCCTGGCAGGTCTTCCTTCTCAGTGGTAACTCCACACACCTTGGCCTCCTCACTGGGCAGCTAAAGGCATCCACACCCTCTCCCTTTCCCAGCTTGACCAGAGTCTTCAAGGGCAAACAGTTTTCTTCCCTTCATTCCATTTAGAATGTCCATGGCTGACAGTCAAGGTTTTTCCTCTAGCCTGCTTGCAAAATCTGCTTCAGTCTAGTTACCTAATACAAGGGTCAAGTTGAAGGTAAAAGCCATCATCAAAGGAAGCTCTGGCTTCTTTTAAAGACCATTAATTTTGTCACTTCCTGTGCCTTTCTTCCACTTTTACATGGACTAATTACAGCTAAAGTTTTGCTTAGGACTGCCAGGGGGCAGTAAGTGGGTTCTAATTCTTCACCCACTATTGCATATGTGGGTCACAGACCTCCCCATACGTAAGGATAAGTGGGGTGTGTATACTTTTGGTGATTAAATCTAAAAATGGGCAGGGAAGAGTTAATCTCATCTTTACATTCTCTAGGATTCTTTAAGTAGATCATCATATCATCTGCAAAGAGTGATAGTTTAGTCTCTTCATTACCTACTTTAATCCCTTCAATTTCTTTTTCTTCTCTAATTGCTATTGCTAGCATGTCTAGTACACTGTTAAATAATAGAGGTGATAATGCTTCACTTCTAATCTTATTGGGAAGGCTTCTAACTTATCCCCCTTGCAGATGATGCTTGCTGATGGTTTTAAGTATATACTATTTCTTATTTTTAGGAAGGGCCCATCTCTCTATTTTTATCACTGTCCTGGATTATTTTTGTACTGGTATATAAATTGTGATATTCTTTGGGTATAAAAGAAAATCTCTCACAGTGCTCTGGGTCTTTTCTTGACCAGAAGTTCAGCTTTATTATGATACTGATCTTCTCCCAATAAACCTATATCTTTTTGGATAGGAGACTTAGTTTCCCAATTTTTTAAATTCCTGTGCTTAGATATTACACAGCAATATTAAAGGACCTGAAAGTGTGAAATATGATATTCTGCAAAGTAAAGGATTTAGGACTACAACCAAGAATCATATACCCAGCAAATACTCCATAGTACTCCAGGGGAAGAAATTTACATTTAATGAAATAGATGACTTCCAGAGATTCCTGGCAACAAAAACAGAGCTGAAAAGAAAATTCAGTAATCAAATTAGACTCTCAAGAGAAGCATAAAAAAAAAACAAAAAAGAGAAAATTTAAGGAACTCAATGAGGTTAAACTAATCTCATTCCTACATTCCACTCTGCAGTGGAAAACAACTTGAAAATGACTTACAAAAACTATGACACAATGTAAAAGCAGTGGAAATGGGTGTCGGCATGGGTGTGGGGGGTGCGGGGGGGGGTGAAGAGGAAAGTAGGAGCATGAATCATGTAACCATGTTAAAAACAAATATTAATAAATGCTTAAAAAAGAAAAAAAAGAAAAAAAACTATGATACAAGAAATACTTAAGGTACTTTAAAAACAGTGGCACTTTATAGGACATTATATGTATGAATGGAGTTATATTTTACTAAATAAACATTATTAATACACACAAATGAATAAAAAACAAAAATTAGGTTAAGTACAATAATTTAAACTTAACTTTACCTGTCTGTATTGAGAGGAGTTTATTGCTTAAGAGGATGGTGGGGAGGAGAAATGTTGTTGTCCAGGAGAGGATATTGCCCTTCTGGAGTTCTTTCTTCTTCTCTTTTGTCCCTTATCATCATTAGAAATCTACCCAATTTTGTTTGTTTCTATCTGCATTTCAAAATTCCTCTAATGGGGGCGCAAAGCCAAAGTGGCAGATTAGCAGCAGTGAAAGCTGGGACTGCTCTAAGAATCCTCTCAAAACAATCTTAAAATAGCAGCTCAAAATGAGTGGAGTCACAGAACCAAAAGGGAATGGAGTGAAGTAACTCTCCTGTAGAAAACAACTTGAAAGGTGGGCAGAAAGGGTACATTTTCACAGGATATAGGAGAATTGGAAGTAAAACTGGAAAAAAAAACTGGAAGTAAAGAAAAACACACACACACAGAGGAATACAGGCCACGCACTCCTCACTGAGTGCGCTAGACTCTGAACTTTTGCATAAACCAACATAGGACTGTGCCCAATAATAGAGCACCCATGCCTACCCCTTGAAGTTCCAGGTCCTAGAACAAGCCTGCATTGAGACTCTAAGTCCCTGGGTAAGTCTCTAGCCCCAGGGCAAAATACCTCACAGTACTCTGAGTACTGCAAGCCATTAGTAGTCCCTAGAGGAAATTGATTCAGTGGAGGGAGATGGTTTTCAGAATTCTCAGCTCACAGGCCTTCATAACCCCTTGGAGGAACTAAATGTTATAAAATACTGGAACTAGAGCTGAGAGTAACAGCAAGGAAAGAATGCCACCTCTACCCTGAAAACTGAGTCCACCTTTAAGATAAAAGTAAAAGTAAAAAAAAAAAAATAAGCCTGGGAAAATGAGTGAATAGTGAAAGAAAATTTCTATGGAGACACAGAGTAAGGCACAGACTCAGCAGAGGACAGTGAGATCAAAGCAGCCACATGCAAAACTTCAAAGAAAAATGGGAATTGGTCTCAGGTTCAGGGAAGAACCCAAAAATCATTGAAAAGTCAAGCAAGAGAAGGGGAAAGGAAATGGAAAAAAGAAATGAAAGCAATGGGAAAAGAAAATAACAGCTTAAAAAACAAAATTTGTCAAATGGAAAAAGAGGCACAAAAATCTAATGAAGAAAAGAGTATCATGAAAAGTAGAATGGACCAAATGGAAAAGGAGGTTCAAAAGTCATGGAAGACAATTATTCTTTAAAAATTAGAATTGGGCAAACAAGCTAACTACTTCATGAAACATCAAGAAATGATAAAACACATCAGCAAGTCGTGATAGGTTAGCCTCCTTTAAGCTAACAGGTGACATTGCTTTTCTTTAATAGGAATAATGGAAATTATAAATTGCATTCCAATCAGCTGGCTCATGTGACTAGATTATAACTCTAGAAACCAGTTAATGGTGAGTGAGGGGAGGGACTGATTCATGTTAATAAAAAGGAGCAAGTGTGCTCCCATTCCTTGTACTTGCTTGCTGGCTGTAATATCTGTAAAACTGACCCATGAGTACCCATGCGAGAATAAAATAAAAGAACCTTTGCCACATTAATACTGAGTTCAAGATTCTTTTGAGTAGTTGGTTGTTCCTGTTATCATCTCTGATTTGAAATCTCCTGCAATTGCTGTTGCTTCTGTTACTACCATGTAGTCCTGCCACTGATATTTCTTTCCCATGGACCTTTGACTAGGCAATACTACTTAAAAGATTGGAAGGATTAATTCCTTCAAACCCCCAAGTTATGTTTAGATGGGGAAATGTCTCACTGACCTTTTGTTGACTTTTGCAACACCAGGGTTGATTGGAAGAAAATTTTTTAAAGTTGTTTGAAAGGGAATGTTGGGAGAGTTTTGCTGAGTGCTTTCTCTACTCTATCATCTTGGCTTTGCTTCCAGAAGTCTTAGCAATTTTTCTCGTTCTTCTTTATTGTCTCTTTATTCTCATCTTAATCAAGTTAATTGCTTTTGCATCTTAATATCATATTAGACCAGTGATGGGCAAAGTGCAGGCAGTGGGCCAGATTGGGGGGGGGGGGCTGAAAGCTGCAGGACATTATTCCTAATCAGACAATACAATGAGTAGGATACAATACAAAGAAACTTGCCTCTGCAAACCAGGGCTACTGAGGCCTGAAAAGAAAAGTTCCAATCAAAGTCCTTGGTACTGTTAATTCATTAGAAATGGGAATGATCTTACCAATGAAAATGACATTAGAAGGTGAATTTTGATCTGCTTTGCTTTTGCACACTAAAGGCTAAAGGCCCCTGAGCCCTTCAATCTCTTTGTTTGCTGATACCTTTTGCTTGTGATGTCTCTTTTTATTGGAATATGAGCTTCTTGGGAGCTGGGTCTGTCTTGCTTCTCTATTTTTATCCCTAGTGATTAACATAGTTGTGAATATAGTAAAGCATCTAACAATGTATCTTATTGTTTATTAGTTAATTCATCCTTTCATTTTGTGAACTTTTTATAAACACAATTACAATTTCCAATTATATACCCTTTGGCCTTGAGTTGTTCCTGCACATTAACTTCCTTAAATAGGTTAATAGGAAGTGGCAGGGTGTTATGGAGTAGGCTTGAACCCAAGCAAACCCTATATATTAACTGGAATCTCCTTTTGGGTCCTGTTCCTTGGACTCTGGCAAGCTATATGATTTTTAATCTTCCAGGACCCCTGGAAGGATTATCACTGTGCCCCTGCAGGGGATGTCTCCCCCTTAGGTACTTTAGATTATGGCCAAGAACAGTTCCTTCTAAGACAAAACAATAAGGAAAGAGTTCAGAGTGGGCTGTGCAATAGAATAAACTGCCAGAACAGGGTGATATTCACAACTAGGGCACACTCCCCTAGTGTGACACAGCCACAAGTGACAGAAGTGACACAGGTTAACTGGGGACCTGCACAAGGAATGTGGGATTAGGTAAAACATACTAGTTGTTAAAATGACAGTTGACAGTTGTACTGGTCACTAACCTAGCCAGGGAAATTCATGTTTAGGAACATATCTAACAGTGGGCTCTCCAAAACACAGTTTAATGGTTAATAGTTTCTGGGTAATATCCAAACACAGTTTAATGGTTAATAGTTTCTGGGTAAGGGAAGTGGGTGAGGTATATCTAAAACTCAGCTAACTGACAAATAGAATCCTACGGATTGGGATGACTATCAGCTTCTCTGCTAAACTAGCTTCAGTCAGGCAGAAAACCTTGGTTGAATGCTAGAGAGGGCTAGGCTATTGGGATTCTCACAGCTGGTCCAGGCTGATCCTTTGATGACTTCAGGGTACAGGAACCAAATCCTTGCTGAGCCAGTAATCAAATGAACAGTAGGGAGGGAAGTCTGTCTGCAGGCTGTCCACCAGGTGCAGACACTTCTCTCTACCTAGATTTGCCTTGATAGATGGTATCTCTAATCTTCTTTAAGCTCCCAAATATCCATAGCTCATAGAGTCACAGCAGGCTGGACAACAGCTCCAAACCCTCCTTACTCCAGGTCTGTCAGTTCACTCTCTCCTCTCTCTACACCTGAGTTTCATTCAGAATGTCCATGGCTGACAGCCAAGGTTTTACCTTAACTTGCCTGCTATTTATCTTAAATTTCTATTTTACCCCATAAATTACTCATTACAGCTGGCTGGGTACTCTCAGGGGGATGAATAGTGCTGGCATTAGGTAAGTTCTCATAGGCTAGGAATTAATGATATCTGGGTCCATTTCCCACATTCATAAGAATGAAAGAATATATGTGAGGAGAGATATGTAAGAAATGAGAGGAGAAGAGACCAAATAAATTATGTGAATTACTGAGCAGCTCCTAAGAAGGTCAAAGCTGAAGTGTCTCTGGGAGAATAGCCATGTGTCATCTTTCTCATTTGTAGCCTCCTAACTCTTTGAGATTTGGTGGGAATTTCTTATTCCCTTAGACATTGGGGCTTTTTTTTCTAGGATGTTTAGGAGTGGAGGTGGTGATACTGGGGACCATAGCAGGCCATGAAGGAACATTGTTAAGATTTTTTGTGTTCAACTATCCCCAACTTAAATGAGACAACATTTTTTTGGAGTTAGATTATGTGTCACAAGCAAATTTGCTTACTTGTCATCCAATCCTCCATGTGAGGAAGTTTTATATACTGGTAACACTCAAATTATGAGAATTAGAAAAGAGCTATAAACTTCTCTCATACTACTGCCTCTCTTTTAGTGGATCATAGAGGGAATGATTCTCATGCCTGGTTCCAGCACGTCTATTAGCAGGTCTGTTGTATGGTCATAACTTGAATTATGACTTCTCATCCTGCCTTGACTTAATTGAGACACAGAGCTTTGGGTTGGTGTAGTCAGGACTTATGTAGGCAGGAAAAGAGTGGGGAAATATGACTTATTCTAGCTCCTTCCTACTTCCCAAGCACAAATGCTTTTTATTCTGTGAGCCCTCATTGGTATTTGCCACAATTGAAAGGTTATTAAGTGGGTAGTTAGTATAGAATGATCATTGTTCTAGTGTCCATTTCAGGTCATCCCCATTCATTCACCACTCCTACTCAACAGAGACCCACTCAGACCAAATCTTTAACCTGCTTTGGTTGAGCCTAAGCAAATGGTTAACCTTTTGGTTAACTTTCTTCTTGGAGAATAAATCCTAAGATGGAGTGATAAGAATTTTATTGAAGTTTCTAGGCACTTCACCCTCTCAATTTCCTTCTCACTGTGACCCAAACTACTCTGAGACTTCTCTGAGTTTTCCACTGAAATGGGTAACTGTCTTCACAGTATAACCCAAGGGTAACACACACACAACCAGGATACACCCACACACCCACAAGTGACAGGATATACAAGATAACTGAGAACCTACACAAGGGATGTGTGAGATGAGTAATAACACATTGGTTGGTGAATGACAGTTGACAGTTTACTGGTCACCAGCCTAGCCAGGGAAACTCAAGTTTTGGAAGATATCTAACAGTGGGCTCTTTTCTTCCGGTAGAGAAAGGTACAGGAAGTAAAGTAAAATTGTTTATTAAGAGCTTAAGGATTAGGTATAGAGGGATTGGACAAAATAAAACTACTTATCTAATGGGTAAGTTCAAGGACTAGGAGGTGGGACAAAACTAAACTAGCTCTAAGTTCAGGCTGACAGGTCCAGCCTATAAGGTTAGGAGGGAATGTGAGTCTCACTGCAGGGGTCCGCTTCTGTTCTAGCAATTTTCATAGTCACCAGGAGTCACAGCAAGTAAATCCACAAAAGGGGTAAAGTCAAGGAGCTGAACTGGTTTGATATGTCTGCCAATCAAACCTGATTCACTGCTCAACTTGATCTTTCCCAGGGTAGATGCTTTTATAGGAGACAGTTATTTTTCTGGGCTCTTCACCTCCAGCAGCTAAGGAAACCTCGAACTGCCATCAGTTGCATCCAGAGTGTCTCAGAAAAAAAAAATCTCTTTCACCCCACCATTCCATGCTTAAAACATTCCAGCACTTGCCTGTCAGCCATCCAGTTAACTTATGTCTATTGCTAAACTTTCCCTACTTCTCTTATAACACCACCATGTCTCAGGAGGTTCATTATTGGGCAAACCTCATTAGCTTTGGTCCTCCACCTCTTCACTACTCTCTGCCTTGTTGACTGGAATGTGGGGTTATGAACACAAAAATACTAATTTAAGGAGGGAGCTCAGTTGAGAATATCTCCTTATTTCTCATGTGGTTGCACTACTTTTGGACTTCTTTGACTTTTCTATATGCCCTATATGCCTTACTCATTCCTACTCTTTTCCACTTCCTTTTGAAAGTTATCTTCCCCCATTAGATATAAGTTCCTTGGCTTTCTTTTTGTATTTATATACCCAGTGCTTAGCATGGTGCCTGTCCCATACTAGGTACTTATAAAATGTTTATTTATTATTGACTATAGACTCTTTTTTGGAAGACAGGAGTTTCTGGGGATATATTGTATTCCTCTTCTTTTCTCTGCTGCTAGTATGAGCTCATCAGGTGTGTTACTATATCTAAGACAGGCCCAGGATGACAGAATGTGGAAAGTCAACTTTTTGATCAGCTCCAGACCTGCTAAGTAACTGTTTCCTCACATATTCAGGGAACTGAAGCCTATGGAGGTCCTGAAGAAGTTCTGGCTACTTTCCTGGAGCTATTAAGCTTCATGTGAAAGGTAATTCTTAGTCAACTTTGTGGCAGGGACTATCATTCCTCAGCAGCACTCCATCTCCCCAGCCTACAGTCAGAGGCTGAAAGTGTCTCCAAGGTTCCTGAATTTGGGTCTCTCCAATGCTGAACAAGAACTGAAGAGTTGGAGCAAAAGGATAACAGAGAAGAAAGAAGATGTACCTTTGGTGATAAGAGTGAAAGCAGAACGTCTTTTTTCATTAAAGACATAATGCATATGCAATGTAAATGGCACTTTATTTTGATGAAAGAGGCATTTATAAAAGGAAAATTCTACCTCAACATGACCACCTAGACATTCTTAGTGGGGAAACAAAACCAGAAAATCACAAAAGAGAGTTTGGGAGTGGAGGGGTCAGATCCTGGGAAGGTTTAGGGGAGAAGAGAAGAGAGCATAAGGGATTCTGGTAGAGGAGGGGGTAGCCTTCCAGAGCTGGGATCATGCAATAGGGGAAAGTAGGACTAGGAGTTCTTCTGAGAGAGCAGAATATGACCATTGGTCCCTCTAGTCCACATTACAGTAGTCTTCATTTTCACAGCACTTGACGTGTACTTGAAAGGTATTGGTGGCCGTGAGTCTTGGCTTGCATTCATCAGCACAGGTCAGCATGGTGGTGTGATTCCATTCTTTAAGGGGGAGGGGGAAGGGGAAGTAAAGAAAAAACATTAAATCTTAATGTTGGAAGAGACTGTAGGAGTCTGGCACTTATCAGGAATCTTATAGAGAGAATTCCTGCTGAAGTATGGGTTGTATCAAATGATCTCTTGAGATATTTCCAACTCTAAGATCTTTTGGTTCTGTGTGAATGTTGTTGTTGTCATATATCAGTTAGTTTATCAAGGATCTTTCACATGAACATAAACCTCTGGGAAGGAGAGAAAATGAGTTAAGTCAGTCCCTTTATTGGTAACTAGTTTCTGAACCCTGAGTGATACTATTTCTCTCTGATGTTTCAGTATTGAACCTGAAGTTGGTGAGATCTCAATGATGGTGGATCTTTTAGAGACTGAGTGCCCAAACTGCAACCCTCATGCTACATGTGAGCTCCCTACCTTACCCCAGACAGGGGCGGGAGGAAGCACTCCCACTGGGCTGCTGGGCAGAGGGGTGGGTGATATGAGAATTGTCCTCAGGCATGTGTGGAGAGGGGGAAGGGAGCAGCCTCCTCCAGCATGCATGCCATAGATTCTCCAGCATGGTCCTAGGACATACTCCATGCCTTTCTGTGAGTCCATGTCCTCTCACTTGATCCCAAGACTAAGAAGAGTTTGTGACTATCGATATTTTCTGTTTTGTGCCCTCTAAGGGTTCTCTGACTGGGAGTAAGTTGAATTGGTCATGTCCACAGTACATGTCTAAAACAGCTGGTAGGATATGGTGATGCAGTTGCTTTGGATAGTCTCTCTGGCATGAATCCAGCCCCACTTACTGTTGAAATGAATCTTTACTGTCTTGCAGACTTGTTTAGGGCCAGCCAGGCAGCTATTGACTGAAGTGATACATGGCATTTTGGGTTCACAGTGGTTGCATCGGAGAGCTGTGGGACAGAAAAATTAGCATATGGAGTTTGAGACCTGGGCTCAAGATACCTATATGCATATATGTTTATGTGCATTTATGAAGATCAGGGGGTTGGGAAAAGTAATTGCAGGTACAATCTTGGTTCCTTTTTTCAGAGGCTCATGCTCCATGTAAAAAGATCAGCTCCTGAGAAACCTTGAAGATTATTTGTCAAGGGACAAGACAGGAGGAAAGGAGATTGGAGTAGTAGTAGTAGGGAGGAGAATTCATTATATGAATTTTACATTAAACATGATTTTAAACCTATATTTTTCTAGATAGTGTGATGTTGAANACCAATCTAACCATTTTGGAGAGCAATTTGGAATTAAGTCCAGAGAAATATAAAACTGTATATACCCTTAGGGTCAGCAATACCACTGCTGGGTCTATTTCCCAAGGAGATCAGGGAAAAAGAATAGTAATCCATATATTCCAAAACATTTATAGCAACAGTTTTTGTAATGGCAAAGAACTGGAAATGAAGGGGAAGTCCATTAACTGGGGAGTGGCCAAACAAATTGTGGTATATGATTGTGATGGAATACTGCTGTGCCATAAAAAACAATGAGCAGATCAATTAAAAAAAAACTTGGAAAAAACTACATTAAGATAATAAAGTGTGAAATGAGTGGAACCAAGAGAACTGTATATAAAAATACAGATTTAATATTTGAATGTTGTGAATGTCATCCCCAGAGAATGAACTGAAAAATGGAAACATGAAACATAGTCTACACATATATATCTGTTTGCTGGATAATGCCTTCTATAGTATGGGAAGGAAGGGAAAGGCTGAGATACCTGGAAATAAATTCATTAATAAAAAAAGTTTTATGGAGGTCTTGGAATATGGAGTAAAAAGTTAGGAATCAGGGGGAAAGGACTGAAATGTTCACCCCAAATTCCTGTGTCATAAAGTTCAGGCAGGTTCAGATCTTTGATATTCATAAGTTCCTCATGGGGGCAGCTGGGTGGCTCAGTGGATTGAGAGTCAGGCCTAGATACAGGAAGTCTTGGGTTCTAAACTGGCCTCAGATACTTCCTAGGTGTGTGACCCTGGGCAAGTCACTTAACCCTCATTGCTTAGCCCTTACTGCTTGTTTGCCTTAGAACCATTACACCATATTGATTCCAAAATGGAAGGTAAGGGGTTAAAAAAAATAAGTTCCTTTTGTTCAAGGCAATTACTCTTAGTGGCAAAGGGAGTAAATTGATGGTAAAACTGCTTGATGAATTTGGGGATAGTGGTTGCTATTTCCACCTGGGAAGTGACCGAGACATTTTTCATGTATGGTATCCATTGGTTTTCCCATGGCTACTGAGGACTAGTCATACTACTCCATGCTAAGTTTTGGAACTGCTCAATTGATTGTAAATTCCCTCCCTGATCCTGACTAAGAAGATGGATGATTTAGCCCTAGGGCAATTATTATTATTTAAAAAATTTTTTTATTTTGAATATTTTCCCCTAGTTACATATTTCATGTTCTTTCCCTCTCCCCCAAACCCCCCTAGCCCTCCTTAGCTGACGCACAATTCCACTGGGTTTTACATGTATCATTGATCAAGACCTAATTCCATATTATTGATAGTTCCCTCTTTGATCCTGACTAATAAGATGGATGATTTAGCCCTAGGGCAATTATTTAATACTGGCTCAATTTGCTTCAGCTACTTTTGAGGAGTTAGAAATTTCCAGAGAAGAAGCAAAAATTGACTAAGATGTGAAACTATTGCCTTTATTATGGATACATCTTACCTCATACGAGAGAAAGTATTTAACAGGTGGAGGTAGAGTAGATGGGGATGGAGATTAGGAAAGAGATGGCAATGATATGCTGTGTTCATTATTGCCACATCTCTGGAGGAGTTGGATACACAGTGTCCTAGCCTTGGGGGTAATAATCTTTAGACCAATGCAGGATGAAGGCTATCAATAAGACAACTCCTCTGGCATCTAGGTTATATCAAGCCTTCCTTCACTTCTCCAGACCTCTGGTGAGAGGCACAAGGGCCATCCTATACAAAAAGTTTACACTGAAATGTGGAAGTGAGGAGTTTTATAGTTAGTGGCAATGAGGTCTCACGCAGTCATATTGGTTTATTTCCTCCTTCCTTTTCCCCCTCCCTCCACCTCCCATGTCACAAGTTAAACAGCCACCATTCAAAGAAGTTGTATGGAAGGACATGTGAAATTTCTCTGGAGAATTTCAGATATATAGGAAAGAGTGGTGTTTTAGAGAAGTGCGTGGCCAAGGCATCAAAAGCAGGAGGAGATAGTATTTCTAGGTCAGAAATAGCATATGGAGAAAAGTTAGGCCCAGAGATTTTTCTAGAGTGCTACTAATGCATGCCAAAATTTCTGTGGGAAGGAAGTCAAGTCAGTCTGAGTCACCTCTCCAAAAGATTGTATTTAGCCATAGAAGCTGGTTCCTTGTGCAGCCTATCCCAAGTGGTTTGCCAAGAGAAAGTTCACATTCTTCTAGTCTTCCTGTGATTTCACAAAGTTATAAGCTTAGATAGAGTTGGATGTGAACAAGAAATATCTGGAGTTCATCTATCTTCTCAGAGAATTTGTCTAGAAGCCTAGAGTCAGGGAGCGGTTTAAGGGTCTACTTAGGGACTTTTTTGTCACTTTTTCCAAGAAGCCCATCCACACTTGAAAAGTAATGCTTTCTCCAGCTCAGTTCACACACTGTCACCTCCAGAATGCATCCTTCTCTCTCAGAGTGGTATTATCATTTCAGAGTATGTGGTATAAAATACTGAATTTGAAAGTCAAGAACACCAGTTTTCAATCCCATCTTGAACACTTACTAGTTCTGGGATGCTGGGCAGCTCCCTTAGCCTCTCTGAGTCTCATTTTCCTTGTCTGCAAGAAAAAAGAGATTGTACTAGATCACCTCTAAGGTCTCTTCTAGCTTTAAAGCTAAGATCCTATGAATTATACCCAATTGGTCTCCATATCACAAACCACAGGTCAGAGACATAGCAGTGTCATGTTCTCTTATTTTATTCTTGAAGATGAGATAGCATGTGATATATTGTACAGCATATTTAGGTATAGAAATGTGAGACACAAAGCATTTCAGTTTCTGTCAACCTGGAGAACATTTCCTATTATGTTGCAATAGGGATCTGTTCTTGACCCCATCCTCTTCAACAGCTTTATTGATGAATGTGAATGAAACTGTG
>NC_058132.1:163436394-163452282 GCF_016433145.1 Gracilinanus agilis
TCTCTCTCTCTCTCTCTCTCTCTCTCACACACACACACACACACACACACATTATATATATGAAAGATAGCAGAATAGTAGAACTATGTACTGCAGACTCATAAGGAGTAGTATTAAGGATGATGAATCTTCTTCCTTTCCTTCACCAGCCCCGACCCATTTCTCCACCCCAAGGAATAAGAATCTCCCTAGCACTAATGAATCTCTTCACATCTGCTCTACATATTTATGTTTGCTTTAGTTCCTATTATTTCTATCCTATACTAAAAAAAGTCCAATTTCTTTTTTGGTGCAGAAATCCATTCTATGGCATTCTGCCATATAATTATTTATTCACTGTAAGTCTTCTCAGTGAATTGAACATGTTTTTTTTTTTTAGGGTGTTGTGTTATACTGTATGGTAGTTCATCCTTTTATTAACACATTTCCTTAATTTAAGTCAAAACTCATCCTCATTCCCTCTCTTTACCTGCCAATCCTCCAATTTACTGATTTCAGTTGATGAATTTCTCTAGTTATCCAAGTTTGAAACCTCAAAGTAAGCTTTGTTCCCTCTTCCCAATTTCTATATTCAAACTGTTGCTAAGTCCAATACATTCCATTTATATACCATCAATTTTTTCTCCATTAACACAGCCATCAATCCAGACTATTTTAATGTTTCAGGTTTTTTTTCCTCTTTCTGCTTCTGTTTCTCAATTTCAAATACACCCCTCACACAATAATCCTATAATTGACAACTGTTTAAATAATTTTGGATATTATGGAATCTTAGCTTTTATATGAAAAAAGACCTTAGAAATTATGTAGTTTAGCTCTATTGTTTTAACAGAGGAGGAATCCAAGGAACAGGGAAGAGAGGAACTTTTGCCAAGTTAACACAGCCATTTAATGGTGGAGGCAGGATAAAAGCATAGGTCTCCTGGTTACTATTCCAATGTTCTTTCTATTATTCCATGCTCCCCAATTCTTCCATCTATCATATTTGATTAACCTTTATCATGTTGTACTATTTGAAAATCTATAGGGGATAGCTGGTTTGTTCAGTGATTTGATCTGCTTTTTCTCTATTTTATTGATGTAAGCATTTAGATATATAAATTTTTCCCCTAAGGATTGCTTTGGCTGTATCCCATAAATTTTGATATATTACCTCCTCATTGTTATTCTCCTTCATGAAATTATTGATTGTTTCTGTAATTTGTCCTTTGATCCACCCCCTTTTATAGCATTAGATTATTTAGTTTCAAATTAATTTTTGATTTGTCTTTCCATGGATCTTTATTGATTGTAATTTTATTGCACTACATTCTGAAAAGGATGCATTCATTATGTCTGCTTTTATTTGTTTGGTTGTGAAGTTTTTGTGCCTTAATGCATTGTCAATTTTTCTGTAGGTGCCATATGTTGCTAAAAAGAAGCTATATTCCTTTTTCTTCCCATTCAGTTTTCTTCAGAGATGTATTAGTTCTAACATTTTAAAAATTTTCATTCAATTCCTTCACTTCTTATTTTTTTGTTTCAATTTCTCTAGATCTGAAAGGAGGAAATTGAAGCCCACACTAATATAGTTTCACTGTCTATTTCCTCCTGATGCTCATTTAGTTGTCCTTTAAAAATTTGGAATCTATAACATATATGTTTAGAATTAATATTTCATTGTCTATTGTTCCTTTTAGCAAGATGTACTGTCCTTTCTTATCTCTTTTAATTAGACCTATTTTTGCTTTAGCTTTGTCTTTGATCATGTTTGCTACTTCTACTTTTTTACTTCAGATAATGCATAATAAATTCTATTTCAGTCCCTTCCCTTTACCCTGTGTGTCTTTCCCTGCCTCAAATGTGTTTCTTATAAACAATGTATCATTTGATTTTGTTTTCTTTAACAACTCTGCTATCCACTTCCATGTTATGGATAAGTTCATCTCATTAGAATTAACAGTTATGATTACCAATTGTGTACTCCTTTCAATCTTATTTTTCCCCTTTGATCCTGCCCTTTCTCTCTCCTTTCACTCTGTTTCTCCTCACAAGTGCTTTGCTTTTAATTATCACCCTTTAGTTTCTACTCCGTTCTATTACTGCCCCCCACCCTTGTCTTTTTCTCTTTCTACTTCTCTATAGGGTAAAGTAGAATTCTATCCTGAATGAGTACAATCGTTGTTCCTTCTCTGAGCCAGTTACAAAGAGAGTAAGGTTTAAACATTGCCTGTCACCATGTTCATCCTTCTCTCTACTGTAATAGTTTTTCATGCTTCTTTAGGTGAGAAAATTTATACCATTCTACCTCTCCCTTCCCTTTTTCTCTCAGTGCAATCCGTTTTTTACCACCTTATATCTTTTTCAAATCATATCCTAATCAACTTACCCTCACACCCTCTGCCTATGTATACTTCTTTTAATTGCTCTGCTACTGATAAAAATTTTGAGAATTACAAATATTATCTTTCCACATAGGAATGTAAACAATTTGCCCCTTCTGAATTCCTTAAATTTTCTCTTTCTTATTTACCTTTTTGTGCTTCTCTTGAGTCTTGTGTTTAAACATCAAGTTTTCTGTTTAGGCTTGGATTTTTCATCAGGAATTCTTAGAAATCTTCTATTTTATTAAATGACCATTTCCCCCTTGAGTTTTGCTGGGTAGGTGATTCTGAGTTATAAATCTAGTTCTTTTGACTTCCAGAATGCCATATTCCCAGCATATGGGATCCTTTAATGTGGAGGCTGCTTAGTCCTGTGTAATACTGACTTTAGTTCCATAGTATTTGAATTGTTTCTGTCTAACTACTTACAGTATCTCTTGGGAGCTCTTGAATTTAGGTATAATATTCCTAGGATTTGTCATTTTGGAATTTATTTCCAGAAGTGATCTGTGGATTCTTTAATTTTGACTTTACCTTCTTGTTTAAAATATCAGATCAATTTTCATTGATAATTTCTTGTATTTTGATAACTAGGCTTTTATTCCCTCATGGCTTTGCAGTAGTGCAAAAATTCTTAAAATGTGACTCCTGAATCAATTTTCTAGGACAGTTGTTTTTTCAATGAGAAATTTCATGTTTTCTTCTGCTTTGTTTCATTCTTTTGATTTTTTAATTGTTTCTTGATGTCCCATGAAGCCATTAGCTTTCAGTTGTCCTCTTCTAATTATTAAGGAGTGATTTTCTTCTGTGAACTTTTGAACACTCTTTTTCCATTTGGACAATTCTTCTTTTAATGTTGTTATTGTATGATTGCATTGCTTTAATTTCTCTTCCCCATTTTTCCTCTGCCTCTTCTAATTGTTTTTTTTAAAAAAAAAACTTTTTAACCTATTCTAGAATTTGAGACTAATTTATATTTAATTTGAAGTTTTTGCATGTATTTGCTTTGCTTTCACTGTCTGCTTCTTTATCTTAGTCTTCCTTGTTTTCATAAACATTTTCTATGGCTTGATGTATTTGTTTGTTTTTTTTTAATTTGCTCATTTTCCCAGCCTTTTTCGTGACTCTTACTTTTATCATAAAGATGGGTTCTGTTCTCAGGATAGAGGGGATATTCTCTTACCTTCAGCTTTTCCTTACTGGCACCCTTATCTCTATTTCTGAGTTTCTACAAATCTCAGTTCTTCCAAGGTGATATGATGGCCTGCGGGCTGGGAGTTCTGAGTCCCACTGCTAATTCAACCACCCCCTGTCACTCCTGAAGACTTACAGAGCTCAAAGTACTATAAACTACTCTGCGCTAGAGGTGAAGGTCTAAACTCAGGCTTGAGAAGAAGCTTTTATTCATATTCTGGGCTTGATCTGGTCAGGCACATGGTGGACTGCCTTGCTCTGGGACTTGTGAGTTCACCATGAGCTTTAGTAGGGGACTAGCTCTGGACTTACAAAGGGTGGGCTTGCTTTAGACTGCCTTGAGCTGGGGGTTCAAATCCTCCCTGTAGGTAAAACAGGGTGTAAATGACAGATGCAGAACTGAAACTCTGGTCCCCTTATTTCAAATCCAGAGCTTTTTTGTGTTATATCTCATATTGCATAAGAAATAGGATGTCAAGTTTAGGGAATAGCAAGAAGGCCAAAAATTTTATCTAGAAGGTATTTTTTTAAACCCTTATCTTCCGTCTTGGAGTCAATACTGTGTATTGGCTCCAAGGCAGAAGAGGGGTAAGGGCTAGGCAATAGGGCTTAAGAGACTTGCCCAGGGTCACATAGTTATGAAGTGTCTGAGGTCAAATTTGAACCTAGGACCTCCCATCTCTAGGTCTGGATCTCAATCTACTGAGCTACCCAGCTGCCCCCAATCTAGAAAATATTAATGCTAAAGAGGTATAGAAATGTTAGGCTAAAGTAGATTATGAATAATTTTTAATGTCAAACTAGAAAGTTTATGTTTTGCTCTAGAAACAATAGAAATCCATCAAAGGTTCTTGAACAAGTAAGTGACAGTTAAATTGGGTTTCAGGAAGATTTTCTTTTTGTGGGACAGGGGACAACAACATGGATAAAGGATTAGACTGAGAGAGACAAGAAGTGGGAGGTGGTATTTCAATATTCTATCTGAAATAGGTGGAAATAAAGCCTAATCTAAAGGATGACTATTTGAACATTGAAAAGGAGAAAAAGGCAAAATCAGCAAAAAATTATAATTAAATAATTCCAAGTATAATTATGGAGAAACAAGGATGTCTCTCAAGTTATGCATCTGTGTGACTGGAAGAATAGATAAATGCTTTACACTTGACTTAAAGAGGGACATATGGAAGGCAGAAGTAAATCAATGGTGTCAAACTCTTACAGAAAAGGGAGAGGTATTTAGACATACATACGGATTCCTGAGAGCAGAATATTGGTTTAGAAAACACATATTAACATCATTAATGCCTTATTGTCTATGTATTTATTTTCTTAAATGTTTCCCAATTACATTTTAATCTGGTTGCACATGCACTTGGGAGTGTTGCTAATAGTATGGACTCATGTTTGACAGTGGCATAGTAGATAGAGCTGAGTTTAAGTTCTGCTCTCACACATACTGATTGTATGATGCTAGTTAGTTCTCCTGGAATACTCTAAGACTGTAATTTGCAAACGTAGTACTGATTTGAATTGGTAGGAGAGATTATTGTACCTATGTATTTCCTTTACCAATAAAACCAATCCCATATAGTTTTAGGAATCATTATTAGAGAAGCTAATTGCACCCGTGAAAGATGATGAGACCAATTAAATGTGAGAGAAAATAGGGAAAAAAAGAGGAGTCAGAACAGAACTGTAAAAAAAAATACTCAAAGGTAGGGATAGAATATAGATAATGATATAACAAAGCAAGCAGAAAAGGACATAAGACAGTAAAGAAATAAGGGAAAACAATATTTCAAAATCAGGAGAAGAAAGTGTTCAGAAGGAAAAGGTGGTCCATAGTATAAAACAATGAAAAAAGACCTAGAAGGCTTAACATGCAAATCTGGCTGCAGAAAAAGTTTAAACCAGCTGGAAAACTGATTGTTAAATTTTCAGCATGATCATGTTTACCTCCAAAATTCAGCAAATTATATGAATTGGGGCTTAATTTATTATTTTATTAATTGTCTACATTTAAGAAAGTGATAAAAATGTTAATAGTGTAGATTAAATTTAAAAGTGTATTGTATTTATTTTTTTTTTATTTTCAGAGAGACAGATGTTAAATATTTATCAGGACATTCCAGTATAAAATTAGTTAGATTTAGAAATTAAAAGATCATTGTTAGGCTGGGTGAAAATAATGATTGAGTTAGAAGTTAGAATATAAAAAAGATTGAAAAGAGAGTAGGGGATATTATAGTGCAGTGATGGACAAACTACAGCCTGCAAGCCAGATGCAGCCCCCTGAAATGTTCTATTCAGCCTACCCAGCAACATTATTCCTAATATGATGAATACAATTGGTAGGATACAATACAATGAAACTTAGAAAGAGTTGCCTTAGAAACAGGCTGACAGATGAGCATTTCCTTTCCTTTGGCCCCCTCTTTAAAAAGTGGAATAAAAAAATTTATAAATTTCCCTTCTTCATTCTCTGATTTGGTCTGTGAAAGAAATATAAGAAAATCTCTTAAGAAAATACAACTTTTAAGTGAAGATTTTCTAAGGATATTTGGAAATATGGGAATTTTTGTAGATGAGAGGAAGGAGTCACTACTTAAGGAGCTATGAAGATGAAAAAGTGAAAGGAACTGTTTGAAGGGCTTAGCACAGTGACTGACATATCAAACTCATAGTGGGTGCTTTATAAAACAACAACAATCAAAACAGTAACAGTCAGGTCAATAGTATATTTTTGACTGCCCAGAATTTCCAATCTTTTTTTCTGGGCATTAAATTATTTTTTTTTACAGATTACACATCAATATAATTTTTAGTATTCATTTTTTAACATTAAGCAACCCATGCCCCACCTCACTCCTCCCCCAGAATGCACATAATATGGCATAGGTTGTATATATATATATCATATAGTACACACATTTACTCTTCATCATGTTGTGAAACATGACATACTATTTACACTAGCAAAACATTCACTGAGGAAATAAAGTGAAGAATGGCATGCTTCAATCTGCATACAGACTCTATCTGGTCCTTTTATGGTTGTGGATATCCTTTTTTTCAGCATGAGACCCTATGAATTGTCCTGGATTTTTGCCTTATTGGTAATAGTTGTCATTCATAGTTGAACATTGTACATTATTGTTGTTGCTGAGTACCATGTTCTACTTGTTCAGCTCACCCCACTTTTCATCACTTCATGTAAGTCCTTCTAGGTTTTCTTATCATCTTGTTTGTCATTTCTTAAGGCACAATAGAATTTGATTACAAGCAAATACAAGACTTGTTCAGTCATTTCCCTAACTGATGGATAATCTCCAGATTTCTAAGATTTCTATTCTTTACTATTAAGCATGAAATATGGTATTGTTAATTTCTTGACACCTGCCCTCAAAGAACTTACAATATAGGGAATAGTAGAAGAAATAAGATGTATTCCCCCAAAAAATATAATAACACTTAGAATATGACCAGTATATATGAAAAGTTCAATAAAATTAAATGAGAGTTAAGGAAGAAGATATTACAATTAGAAAAAGGCGTCATGCCAGAAGTGGTGTTAGAAACAAATCTTTATTATAAATAGCTTTTTAATGAGTGAAATCAGGCAAGATTGTGAAAAGGTGAAAGTTAATGGTTGGAAAATAATTTTATGAAATTATGTGGTCCCCAATATTTATTATATCTCAAGGCAGAAATTTATTTACAAAGTAGAGAGGAAATAATGAAGTAAAGAAATGTGAATGGGGATAGAAAAGTTATCTTTCCTAACTCAATCCAGGCAGAGATTAATTAGCTCTCAACCAGGAAGGTTGGTAGTGAGTAATCATGTGGCCTCCTCCAAGATGAAAGCTAGTCTCTCCAGAAACTAGGAAAGGAGTCAGCCTTTCACTCACACCACAAAATAGTCCTGGAGTCAGAGTCCAAGCTGAAATCGAACTCCAAGCCCACGATCCAAGCCACAGTCACCAGCTCAGCTTCCTCAAAAACACTCTCCAGTCAGAAGACTATCTCCACAAGACTGACTCAACCCCAGAACTCAAGGCTTTCTATGGTGACTTCTCATCCCTGCCTCTCTTTACAGGGGCCAATCACAATTCCAAATTATCTAGCACTGCCCACAGGGCAGTTTATGGGAACCAGTTCTGACCTTCTGGAGGGGTGAATACTCATCAAAAGGGTTCATAGATTCCTGGCTGATTGAGATTCTGAGGGTATAAACTCTGATCATAGGATTCAGAAGTTTGGGACCGAGTTAAAAGGGTGGAACTCTCTAAGTAAATGACTTGTGAATTCTCTAAGTACCTTGCTAGCTTCTAAACTACTAAGTAGGGTGTCCAATTTTTTGTTGTTTCAATTCAAAAGTAGACAAAGTAGAGTTAATCCTGTCTTCACAATTTAAGTAGGGATACTTAAGTTAGTGTTAACTCAAAATAGACAAAGGAAATAAAGGATTCCCTTTCACAAGTGTAAACTCAGAGAAAACAAAGAATTCCCTTTTACAGTAGGAAGGGTAAGAGCATTCTAGTCCTGTAGAAAGATATGGGTGTTTTAAAGTGTCAATTTGACCAAGTCATAACATAAAAAGCATTGTAATTTAAAGAACCCTAAAGGATTGGGTGGAACATAATAAGGTAAGTTCAAAAGGCTTTGAATAAAAAATAAAGAATTTAGGACTTCATTTGATAATTAACAGGAATATATATATATATATATTTTGATTGGGGGAAGTATCATGATCATAGTTATGCATTAAAAAGAGTGATAAAGAGCAATTTTTTAGAAGAATTTAATGATGTGGACACTGGAGGTAAGAAGACCAGGCTCCCCTATAAACTATTATCTGATAGAATAGTCCAGGTGTGACGTTTTACTTCTTCATTCTATATTCTGTAAGGTACCGAATACAGTAAAACACTCAATAAGATATAACTTGCTTCCCAGACTAAGTAAAGGTCCATGAAGTGCCATTAATTTTTTTCTTGGCCTTTAGTGTATTCTCTATATTAGAGTTCTTTAGTTATTGACCTCTCTGCAGCCTTTGACACTGTTGACTTCTCTTTTCTTCTTGATATACTAGGTTTTCAGGAATCTATTCTTTCATGGTTCTCTTTTCTCTTCCTACATGGTTCTCTTCCTGACTTCTCAGTCTTTGATGGATCTTCACTCAGAGAGTGCTCACTAACTGTGGATATTCTATAAAGTTTTATTCTGGGCCCTTTCCATTCTCTCTCTCTCTCTCTCTCTCTCTCCACACACATACATATATACACATATTTATATGTAATTCTATGAGATGATCTCATCAATTCCCATGGATTCAATTATCATCTCTCTGCCAATGATCCAAAGACCTATTTGTCCATCCATAACCTTTCCATTGATCCCCAGTCTCCCATCTCTAACTGCCTATTAGAGATTTCAAAATGGATGTTTCAGAGACATCAGCAACTCAAGATGTATAAAACATAATGCCCGATCTTCCTGCCTTCCCTCTAACAACCTTCCTTTCTTATTAATTTTCATATTACTATCTAGGCCATCACCATCCTCCTAATCACCCAGACTCAAAACCTAGATGTCATCCTTGATTTCTCATTCTTTCTTATTCACCATAACCAATCAGTAGCCATGTTCTACAAATTAAAACTTCATAGCATTATATATATATATATATATATATATTTTTTTTTTTTCTTCTCTTCTATGACATTGCAACTCTCTTGGTATAAGCTCTTTTCCCTTCATGCTTGGACTATTGCAATAGGCTACTTATTGTTCTCCCTGCTTTGGGTTTTTTTCCTATTATTTTTTGAATCTCCAGTACCTTCCTTTCCAAACCATTCTCAACTCAGTTGTCAAATTTATTTTCCTAAAGTATAAATCTGATTATGTCACTTTTCCCCCATTCAATCAACTCTGGTAGCTTCTTATTACTTCCAGGATCAATTATTAAATCCTTTGTTTGATTTTTAAAACCCTTCATAACCAGTGTCCTTTCTACTTTTCCTGTGTTCTTAAAACTTACTCCCCTTAATTTTGCTATGTTCCAGTGACTCTGATCTCCTTGCTGTTTATCTCACAGGGCTATTCAAGTCCTAATTCTCTGTATTTTCACTGGTCGTATCCCATCAATAGAATTCTTTTCCACTTTGTCTTCTTCTACTGGCTTTTTTTCAAGATCCAACTAAAATTCAACTTTCTATAAGAAGCCTATATACATTACCCCCTAATGCTAATGCCTTTCCTCTGTGTTATCTTCAGTTTATCCTGTGCATATCTTATTCATACACCAGTATTTGAATGCTGTCTCTCCTATAAGACTATAAGCTCCCTGATAGCAGGGATTATTTTGTTGTTGTTGCTGTTGTTGTTCTTTGGAGGATGTTACTGGGTTTTTTTTTCTTATTATGTTTTGTTTCAACAGTATTTATCACTGTGCTCTGTGGCACATAAACTCCTGGTGACTTGACTTAATTAGATGACCAAACTGGGACATCAAGGGAAATGTGAATTGGGTTTATAGGTTATAAACCACTCAAGGAAAGAAATTACCTATGTAATTCTTCAAGAACTGTCCAGTCCACTTTCATAGGTATTGTCTCAATATATTTAATGATCATGATAATGCTGACTTTCCTAAGACTATTGGTTCCCAGGCCATTCTGTACTTTACTCAACCCAGCCCAAATCATTACCTCAGCTGCAGTTACCTGGGCATGCTTTTTTTTTTTGTTTCATATATGTTCATGAACCAATCCCATGGGAAACATACTCCCACACTAGTGTGACATATACCATGACCATTTGCCCCAAGTAATTACATCCAAGGAGAACTTCTCTATGTTTTACTGTGACATTTGATTCGCAAGAGGTTATTTCAAGAATTGGTTTCTAGTTCTGGTTGATTAGTTCACAATTTGATTTGTACCCAAGCTGTACAAATGTACCAGCAGCTTCAAGAGGCTTGCTGGGATTTACAAGCAATTAATGAATTTCCAGAGTCATGGTATACCTCTGAAGAAGATCCCTACTTAAGAAGTGAAACATCATGCTGAGCTGAGAGAGCTATTCTCTTGTCCATTATCCTCAAATCTATGGAGTCAAGGTAAGAAGTTTTCTCAAAATTGATAAGATTTCACTTCCTAAACCAGGTACAACAAACAATACCTTGGGACAACCCATTACTAGAAGTTGTGAATTCATTATTGATCTTTTTTATCAGTATAGGGAGATCCAAGAAGTTTCTATAAGGTCAAACATGAGATTTTTTAAAGTATTTCCTTTAATTGTTAGGCTGAGTTCTTTGAAGTTTAGATGCAAACACAATGGAAGGTCAAGTAGGCAAATGATTGTAAGATTATGAGGAAGAATAAAGTATTTAAATACTTGGACATGGCATTCAACCTAAAGAGGATGTTGATTCAAACCACAAAAAGGTAAACAGATTAGGAAAATATGATAGAGGTCATGAAAAAAGAAAAGTAAGAGTCTGAGAGAATTACAGGAGGAAAGTAAATGCATCATTGTCAGAAAGTCTGAATTTAGACTCTCAGGCAAGTTACTTAAATATTTGGAACTTCCTTTTCCTCATCTTTAAAATCTGCAGTTTAGATTATGTTTTCTCTAGGGTTACTTCCTTTTTATGTCCAACAATCATATCTATGAATTTAATAAATTGGTATTCTTGCTGATGAGACACTAGTGAAAGGCTGAAGTAGAGTGGGATGAAGGTCAAACTGAAGAGCTTGTTGAACTATGAAGGCATCAGAGAAAATAATAATGATAATAGCTAGTGTTTCTATAGAACTTTAAGGTTTGCAGAGCACTATCCAAAATTTTCTTATATGATCTTTATGAAAATCTTCGGAAGTAGGTGGTGATATTGTTCCCCTTTTACACTCAAGAAAACTAAAGTAGATAGAGATTCATTGGTTTTTCCAGGGTGAGAAATTTAAAACTGATCCTGTATTATTTCTTATTGTTCCAGTTTACTAGTAATTGATTTTGTCCTGTACTGCTTTTGTCTTGTAACTACTTAAGTTACTTTGTTTCTGAACTTGGCTCACAATTCAACTGATTTATAATGGGTTAAGTTTTGAAATCTAGTTCTCCCACTAATCAATGATCTTTTCTTGCCTTGTGGAAGTTTTGCTGACCTTGGAGACTATGTGAAAAAGGAAAGAAGTTGGGCCTAATAGCTCTAGCCACCAAACTATCTTTGAAGGATGTCTTCTGGTTTGCTGTCCAAAGTCTGGCCTGCTATCTTGCACCAGGACTCGAACAATTAGCTTTTCTTAGTTTCATGGGAGAATAAAGTGGGGAGAGACATTGATAGTCCCCATTACCAAATTTTCAACTAATCATGTTCTTCTCTGTGCCTCATCTGTAACCAATCATTTTGTACTGTCATTTACCCTTTTCTGCTCTTTGTTCTATACTCCCCGAAACCCTATAAAAAGGAAATATGTCTACTCAGGGTCTTTGATGTAAACAGAGTCAAGCCACTGAACCATTTATGATGGTTAGAATATCCCTACTGATAAATATTATCTTGCTTGGACACCTGCCTCAGTTAATTGTATCTTTTTGTTAAAATTCTACCTTAAACGGAATTCCGGGTTAAGATGGTGGCAGAGTAAGAAGCAGCTCTTAACCTCTCCTGACCGAAACACACAAAACTCCTCAAGGGGACATAAAAACAAGTCCAGACGAACAGAGGAACCCCACAACAGGGCACAGCGTGGAAGGTACTTGGAATCCAGGCATTTCCATGCTATAAAGGGGTGAAATAGCTCTACCTAAATCACGGGCTGAGCAACAACCCCACCCCCACCCCCTCCACACACAACACCTTATAGCGCCGAAGCCAGCTAAAAAGAAATAGAGCACGTTTGGGGCACCCATTGAGTCATTGGCAGCTCCAGGGCCTGTTCCTGAGAGCAGCAAGATTTAGGACCCCAAAAAGCTAACAAACGCACACAAAATCTGAGCACGGGAGCAGGGTGCCGAGAGCGTATACAGGGCACAGAACACAGCTCAGAGCCCAGACTCGGGCGGAGGCGTGGGTGGAGGCAGACACAGCCACGAGCTAAAGTTCTGAAACCCTGAGTGGGGAACCAGTGCAGACAGGTATACGTCTATGGAAGCAGCGCCCTGAGACTTGTAAAGAAACCTCCGGCAGAGGATCAAGCAAGGGGGTCCACCAGGGGGCTTGACCTTGGAAAAAACCAGAACTCAGACCTCAGGAGCCAAAAGACCGCAGACAGACCCTGAGCGCGAGGATAAACCTGAGAAGCTGCTGGGCTAATGATGGCTACCCAGTCTCAGGAAGTTCACAAGAGAAAGATTAACAACAAGAAAAAGAAGTCTTTAACACTCGACAACTTTTACACAGAGAAAATCCAGACAACCGAGCAAACAGAGGAGGAGAACAAACAAGCATCTGGACACTCCTCAAATAAGGAAAACTCCTTACATGCTATGGAAGAGTTCAAAACTGAGATTTTGAGGAAAATGGAAGAGATATGGCAAGAAAATAACAGTTTAAAAGGTAGAATCTTGCAATTGGAAAGTGAGGCTCAGAAACCAAATGAACTGATGAGCAAATTGAACACCAGAAATGACCAGATTGAAAAGGAATACCAGAAGATTATGGCGGAAAACCAGAAGATTATAGCCGAAAACCAATCCCTAAAGGCTAGAATTGAGCAATTAGAAGCTAATGATCTCTCAAGACAACAAGAACAAATTAGACAAAGTCAAAAGACTGAAAAAATAGAAGGAAACATGAAATATCTCAATGAGAGAGTGACAGACCAAGAAAACCGGTCTAGAAGAGACAATTTGAGAATAATTGGTCTTCCAGAAACACCAGAAATTAATAAAAACCTGGACTCCATACTAACAGAAATAATTCAGTAAAATTGCCCTGAAGTCTTACGACAAGAGGGCAATATAGACATTGAAAGGATTCATAGAACACCTGCGACATTCGACCCAGATAAGAAAACACCCAGAAATATAATTGCCAAATTCAAGAGTTTCCAAGCAAAAGAAAAAATCTTACAAGAAGCCAGAAAGAAACAATTCAAATATAAAGGAGCACCAATCAGGATCACACAGGATCTGGCAGCCTCCACGCTAAAAGATTGCAAGGCTTAGAATACGATATTCAGAAAAGCAAGAGAGCTGGGCCTACAACCACAGATCAACTACCCATCAAAATTGACTATATATTTCCAGGGGAAAGTATGGGCATTCAACAAAATTGAAGAATTCCAGGTATTTGCACAGAAAAAACCAGGGCTAAATAAAAATTTGATATCCAACCACAAAAATCGAGAGAAACATGAAAAGGTAAATAAGATACAGAGGGGAAAGAAAGAAAACTTATAATTTTTAAATTTGCCTTTTTAAGGGCCTCAGTGAGATCTAATTATCTGTATTCCTATGTAGAGAAATGTTATGTATAATTCTCTGTAGTGAACTCTATTCACTATTATAGTATTCACTATTATAGTAATCAGAAGAATAATTCACAGGGGGCGGGTAGAACACTAAAAAAATCTAAGATGACATGGGGGATGGGAAGGAGGGGGTGAATAGCAGGGGACACCAAGAGAAACTTGAGTGAATAAGAAAAATAGGATATTCTATTACACACAAAGAGGGCATGGGAGGGAGAGGGGACAAATACTATTATAAAAAGGAGAGGAAGAGAGCATTAAGAGGTAATAATCAAACCTTACTCTCAGAGTAATCAACCCGGAGAGGGAAGAGTAGCTATACTATCCATTGGGACATAAAACTCTTATCTAACCCTTCTGAGAAAGTTAGAAGGGAAAAATCAAGGGGAGCAGGGGAGTGGGGAGGTCAAAAAAAGGGAGGGGAGAAAAGGGAGGGAATTCATAAGGCCTTTAAAAACAAAAAGAGGGAGAAAAATAAGGGAGGGGGTAGAAAGGGAAGTTAATCAAGGGAGGGGATAAGGGATAGCGGCTCAATAGCAAACCACTGGTTTAAAAGGAAAAAGTATAAGGAAAAAGGGGGTAGGAATAGGGGAGGATTTGAAAATGTCAGCAAATGCACAACTGATGATTATAACTCTGAATGTGAATGGGATGAACTCGCTCATAAAATGGAAGCAAATAGCAGAGTGGATTAGAAACCTAAATCCCACCATATGTTGTCTACAAGAAACACATATGAGGCGGGTAGACACACACAAGTTCAAGGTTCAGGGCTTGAGCAAAATCTTTTGGGCGTCAAATGAGAAAAAGAAGGCAGGAGTGGCTATTATGATTTCTGAAAAAGCCAAAGTAAAAGTAGATACGATTAAAAAAGACAGGGAAGGTCATTACATCCTGACTAAAGGCAGTATAAACAATGAGGAAATAACACTGCTCAATATGTATGCACCAAGTGGCATAGCATCCAAATTCATAAAGGAGAAACTGGCAGAGCTCAAGAAGGAAATAGATAGTAAAACCATACTAGTGGGTGATCTAAATATTCCTCTTTCAGATCTAGATAAATCAAACCGAAAAATAAATAAGAAAGAGGTAAGAGAGGTGGATGAAGTCCTAGAAAAATTAGATTTAATTGATATGTGGAGAAAAATAAATAGGGACAAAAAGGAATACACCTTCTTTTCAGCTGCACATGGCACATTCACAAAGATTGACCATGTTATAGGGCATAGAATCATTGCAAACAAATGCAAAAGAGCAGAAATAATAAATGTAACCTTCTCAGATCGTAATGCAAAAAAAATAATAATTAGTAAGGGCACCTGGACAGGAAAATCAAAAACTAATTGGAAATTAAATAATATGATTCTCCAAAACCAATTTGTCAAAGAAGGAATCATAGAAACAATCAACAATTTCGTTGAAGAGAATGACAATGATGAGATATCCTACCAAACTCTGTGGGATGCGGCCAAGGCAGTACTCAGGGGGAAATTTATATCCCTGAGTGCATATATTAACAAATTAAGGAGGGCAGAGATCAATGAATTGGGCATGCAACTCAAAAAATTAGAAAGCGAGCAAATTAAAAATCCCCAGATGAAAACTAAATTAGAAATACTAAAGACTAAGGGAGAAATTAATAAAATTGAAATTAAAAGAACTATTGAATTAATAAATAAGACTAGAAGCTGGTATTTTGAAAAAACAGATAAAATAGACAAAGTACTGGTCAATCTAATAAAAAAAAGGAAAGAAGAAAACCAAATTGATAGTATCAAAGATGAAAAGGGAGACCTCACCTCTAATGAAGGGGAAATTAAGGCAATCATTAAAAACTATTTCGCCCA
>NC_058132.1:163452354-163452685 GCF_016433145.1 Gracilinanus agilis
AAAGAACTCCCTAAGAAAAAATCGCCAGGGCCTGATGGATTCACAAGTGAATTCTATCAGACATTCAAAGAGCAACTAATCCCAATACTATACAAATTATTTGATATGATAAGCAAAGAAGGAGTCCTACCAAATTCCTTTTATGACACAAATATGGTACTGATTCCAAAGCCAGGGAGATCAAAAACAGAGAAAGAAAACTACAGACCAATCTCCCTAATGAACATAGATGCAAAAATCTTAAATAGAATACTAGCAAAGAGACTCCAGCAAGTAATTAAGAAGATCATCCACCATGATCAGGTGGGATTTATACCAGGAATGCAAGGTT
>NC_058132.1:163453185-163472799 GCF_016433145.1 Gracilinanus agilis
GGCAATCTTATTGTACCTCCCTTATCAACTCATTATGTCACTCTCCACAGTTGCTTTCTGAATTCAACAGTTCTTTCTCTGAAGGTGGATAGCGTTCTTCGTCTTAAATCCCTCAGAATTGTCCTGGATTATTTTATTGCTGAATTTAGCTAAGTCTTTCACAGTTGATCATTCCACATTATTGCTATTACTGCATATAATGTTCTCCTATTTCTGCTTATTTTACTCTGCATTAGTTCATGTAGTTCTTTTCAGTTCTTTTTGAAATTATCCTGTTCGTCATTTTTATAGCACAATAGTATTCCATCACTATCATATTCTACAATTTTTTCAGACATTTCCCAATTGATAGATATCCCCTCAATTTCCAATTCTTTGCCACCACAAAAAAAGCGCTACAAATATTTTTATATAAGTAGGTCTCTCTCTGCCCCATTTTTTATCTTTTAGGAATACCTAGGGATACAGATCAGATTGCTAGGTCGAAAGGTATGTACTCTTTTATAGCCATTTGGGTTGAGTTCCAAATTGTCCTCCAGAAAAGGTGGATCAGTTCACAACTCCAACAACAATACATTTATGTCCCAATTTTGCCACATCTCCAACATTTATCACTTTCCTATACTGTCATATTGACCAATCTGATAGGTATGAGGTAGTAACTCAGAATTGTTTTAATTTGCATTTCTCTAAACACGAGTGGTTTAGAGCATTTTTTCATATGAGTATTGATAGCCTTGATTTCTTAATCTGAAAACTGCTAGTTCATGTCCTTTGACCATTTGCCAGTTGGCAGAAAGGTTTATATTCTTATAAATTTGACTTAGTTCCCTATACATTTGTGAAATAAGACCTTTGTTAGAGAATTTTGTAATAAAATGTTTTCTGTTTGTTATTTCCCTTCTAATCTTGGTTACACTCATTTTGTTTGTACAAAACCTTTTAAAATTAATATAGTTAAAAATTATTTATTTTATATCTTGTAATGTTCAATATTTCTAGTTTGGTCATAAATTCTTCCCTTCTTCATAGATGTTCCCCCTAATTTACTTATAGTATCACCCTTTATGTCTAAATCTTATTCCTGTTTTGACCTTATCATGGTATAGGGTGTGTGATATTTGTCTATACCTAGTTTCTGTCATATTGTTTTCCAGTTTTCTCAGCAGGTTTTATCAAATAGTGAGTTCTTATCCCCCAAACTGGGATCTTTGGGTTTATCAAACTCTAGTTTGCTGAAATCATTTATCCCTAATCTATTCCATTGATCCACCATTCTATTTCTTAGCCAGTACCAGATTGTTTTGATGATTATTGCTTTATAGTACAGTTTGAGATCTGGTACTGCTGGGCCAAAGTACACATTTTTTTTTCAAATCATTTGTTCTTCCAGATGAATTTTATTATTTTTTCTAGTTCTATGAAATAATTTTTTGTAGTTTGATTGGTATGGCATGGAATAAGTAAATTAATTCAGGTAGAATTGTCATTTTTACTATATTAGCTTAGCCTACCCATGAGCATAATGTTTTTTGTTTTGTTTATTTAATTAATTAATTAAGAGTATTTTGCCATAGTTACATGAATCATATTCTTCCCCTCTCCTCCCCCACCCCTCCCATAGCCAATGAGCAATTCCACTGGGTTTTATATGTGTCACATAATGTTTTTCTAATTGCTTAGATATGACTGTGAGAAAAGTGTTTTGTATGTTCCTAATCCCTTTCAACCTTACTTCCAATTTTATCATAACACTAAAACTGCTTTCTCCAAAGTTACCATGATTTCTTATTTGCCAAACCCAATGGCTTTTTCCCAATCCTCATTCTCACTGACCACTCTTCAGTCTTTAATACTGTTAATAACCCTCTCTTCTTGATGTCTTCTCTCTAGATTTTCAGGACATCATTCTCTATTTTCCTCCTATATATCTGCCTAGTTCTTCTCAATCTCCTTTTCTGGATCCTCTTCCATATAATATTATTTGACTAGTAGTGTCACATAGGGTTTTGTCCTTTTCCTTTTTCACTTTTCCCTCTATAGTGCTCTACTTGGGGATCTCATTAACTTCCATGGATTTAATTGCTATCTCTATGCTTCTCAGATCTACCTTTCTTGCCCAGTATCTTTGGTGACTTCCCCTTTTCATACTTCCAGCCTTCTTTCAAACATCTCAAACTAGACATCTTTAACTAAACACTTCCAAAATAGAATTCATTATCTTTTTCCTTATAGCCTTCCCCCCTCCTGCCTTCCCTATTACTGTAGAAGGCAACATTATCCTCCCAGTCCCTCAGGCTCACAAACTAGGATTATCCTTTCAGCTTCTCATGATCTTTCACCACTCCATATCTAAGCTGTTGCCAAGGCCTATAGATTTTACCTCTGTAAAATCTCTCATATATTCAGCCTTCTCTCCTCAGACATTACCACCACCCTAGTGTAATCCTTCATTACCTTATTCCTGGGTTATTGCAATAGCCTAGTGGTGGGTCTGTCAGAATCAAATCTCTCCTACTTCAATCCATCCTCCATTCCACCACTAAAGTGATTTTACTAAAATTGCAGGTCAGCCCATGTCACTCTCCTGCTCAGTAAACTCCAGTGTCTCTCTTTTGCCTCCAGAATCAAACACAAATTGCTCTGTTTGGCATTCAAAGCACTTAATAACCTTGCCTTCTACCTATCTAATCATCTTATACTTTACTCCCTGCCGCATATTTCTCAGTCCAATCCACTAGCTTTCTGACTATTTCATGGACATCTTTCAGCTTTTCTCTGACTGTCCCAAATGTATGAAATGCTCTCTTTCATCAGCTTCACCTGTTAACTTTCCTGGCTTCCTTTGATTTCCAATGAGAATATTATCTTTCTCAGGCTTCTTAATTGTAGTGTCTTCCCTGTTTATTTCTTCCTATTTATCCTATATATATCTCACTCTGTATATATTTGTTTGCATATTGTCTCCCTCATTAGGTTTAAGTTCCTTAAAGGTAGAGACTAACTTTTGCCTCTTTTTGTAACCCAAGTACTTAAGATATTGCCCAACACAGTAATTGATTGAAACTCCAAGATCTTATCCTGATGAATTCCTATCTAACCAAGCTTGCCTTATCTTGTAAGAATTTGAGCTTTTTGAATCCAATTATACAGTTTTAATTTACCTGCATATAAGGGCATTAAAATGTGTTCCTTGGACCCAAATATTTAACCAGCCACTAATCTACCTAACCATATAATTTATTCCATAATTCTCTATCTTCAATTTACTAGACTTTCTCCATTAGATTTTTAAACAAGTGACACACACCAAACTAATACGTAGTTGTTTTTTTAACCTACCAACTTCTAGCATATGTTTTGGGACCAGTTCAGACATATCTCCCTCTTCAATATCTGAGTATCACTGAATAATGATGCCAAATGTTCATGTTGATTTTTCTGAGCCTCGTTTGTATCATGTTACCATGGATACTTACCCTACTTCCTTTTCTTCCCTCAAAAAAAATCATTGCTCAGTGACCAACCTTAAATGATGAGTCTCTATATTTAGTTGATTGGGCTGTTTCTCAGACAATAGACATATAGACTGTTGCCAAGCTCATTTGGGTTTTTGTGACCTATTGTAGGTGGAGCCATATAAATTTAGTAAAGCTATGCCAATTAAGAGTACAGTGGTACCTTGACACACGAGTTTAATTAGTTTCATGGCCAAGCTTATAACTCAATTTGCTCGTATGTCAAATTGAATTTCTCCATTTAAATGAATGGAAATGCAATTAATCTGTTCTGGCCCCAAAAAACCACACAAATGTTTTGTTTTATATGCTTTTAAATATGAAAATATATTTCTAGATAATAAGAAAGAATGTAGAGAAATAAACTTGCTTACGAAATGTTATTCACCTTCAAGTTCAGAAGATGCTGGCAGAGAAGGTTTTCATTTTAACATAACTTATTCTCTACACACGTAATGCTATATTTAAATGCAAAATTGACCTTACACATTACTTTATTGCTATTTTTTACTTTACTTATCATCATTTTCTTCATTGAATTTTGGCTATTTTGCCACATTTTCCTTGATTTCACTTAGAAGACATTTCAACAAAAACTTTCCATGGAAGTTTTTTTCTTTCTCCCTTTCAGAATGTTTGGATAACGTGTGAAACAGGTGCTGTTATATAGCTCCAATGCATGACCTGTTGCAACTTTTTATGGGTGTGTCTTTTCAATAAATTGTTTAATTTTTTCCCAGATCCTCAACATTTCCTTAATCTCACTTGTACTGATTACCTCATCTACCTGGGGCTCCTCCCCACTAATTTCCTGCAAAACCTCTGTATGATGCTGCTGCTGTAACTCCTTTAATTCCTCTGTCGTCAGGACCCATGGTTAAAAGTTAAGAAATTTGCCCCTCAAAAAACCTGATAATAAAGACAAAAATAAAGAAGAAAGCAAGAGCAATTCAATGCAGATGCTCGCATGGCCAGATAAACACTGAACTAAACAAGGCAGCCTGAACATTCAGCAGTTTATCAAGTGGAATGTAATGGAAGCGTGTGATCCACTCGGTCCTTAAAACAAAAAATCTTGATCGTGACTGCTCTTATCTCAAATTGCTCATGACTTAAGGTGCTCGTATACAAAGTACCACTATAAATAGGTCTGGAGGTTTTTATCTTCATTAAGTTGTGTACTTTAGTGATCTAATTTTTGATATTTATTATAGCCTCTCAGAAAATATTTTGCTTGTTTTCATTTTGTTCTCATAGCTATGGTCTATGTTGTTGAGGTTACTTGATGATATCTGACAATGTGAGATATTAGAGCATTTAGTTAAAGTATACAAATGTTTTGCATTGTGTAGATAAAATATGTAGGAAGTATGGAATTTTTCAGTTTTCCTTTAGACATCTAACATTGTAATTCTTCTCACTCTTTTTGACAGCAAAGTGTTCATTCTGTTTTGCAAACAGAGAAAGTCTTATGAAACTTACAGAAAAAGTCTTCCAATCTCATTACCAGGCCAGGAACTGATACAATAAGGATGTAGGAAAAATGAAATATCTAACCTTCAGCTACTATACAGTAAATAAAATCAATTCATTAGAGGCTTATTTGAGGATTGTGAGCTAGGCATGTTGCCAAAGAGTGCAATTAGAGCAATGACATCAGGGTGTGTAAGATAACAGAAAATAGGGGCAGCTGGATGGCACAGTGGATTGAGAGCCAGGCTTAGAGATGGGAGGTACTTGGTTCAAATTTGTTCTCAGACACTTCCTAGCTGTGTGACCCTGGGCAAGTCACTTAACTCCTATTGCTTAGCCTTTACTGCTTACAAAACACAGTATTGATTTTAAGATAAAAGGTAAGTTTTTTTTTTAAAAAAAGATAATAGAAAACAAGGTAGAGAAAGTGCAGAGGGTATGGTATACAGGTGACATAGAAGAAAGCATGAAAACATGGGGTGCTATTTGCCTGTATGAGAGAAAAGAACAAGGAATCAAGGACAAACTGATAAATACTATATAGCAAAGGAGCAAACTATTACAGCCGAGACCCTGTGAAACCCTCAAATGATATTATCATTAAAGCTGGAGTGAGAAACGATTAACCAATAAATAGCATATGTCTCTCTTGTCCAATCAGTGGGAACACATACTGAGGAGAAGGAATGCCACTGTGAAAGTCCTTAGTTTGTGTTCAGGAAACACATTTCAAAATGTTCATTTTCTCATTTACAATTCTGGTTATTCCATAGTTCAGGTATGTGTAACCATATATACAATAGGTTGCTTTAAAAAATCTGGCATATAAAAATGTAAACCTTAAGGGAGGTCAAACCTGTATTTCAGCTCACACATTTAATAGGACTGTGAAATTTAGGAATGCATGTCCCATTGGTGATGAGTAATCATAATTCTCTGGGATGTAATAAACTATTTTCTTATTAAATCTATTCCTTCCCCTTAAAAAAATACTCCTAATAGATCTCAATGGAAAATTAGCGGCTTAAGTGGAAAGAATGCTGGATTTGTTGTTAGAGAAAGCTCAGTTCAAATTCAAACTCTACCACTTGGGGTAACCTTGGACAAACCACTGCTCTACTGTGGGCCTCAGATTCCTCATATGTGAAATAGGAAATTAGATTAGATGATTTTTAAGATTCTTTCTAGCACAACATTTATAATCTTCTGGTTGTAGAGTTTCCAAGATGTCATAACCTTCCTGATCAAACCTAATATATTTTGCTGGTCTTGTCTTTTTTGTGGATCTCTTCAGACAACAGTTTATAATGTCTCCTATATTGCTTTCTAGAATTATAATTGGTGGTGTGGATATTTATCAGTATTGAATGGGTTATTTTCCTCTAGTTCGGTGGTGGCGAACCTATGACGCACGTCAGCACTGACATGCGTAGCCATTTTCAATGACATGCAGCTGCATGCAGCCTCATATAGAGAAGTACGGGGCTGCATGCCAAGGATGAAACATTTGCTCTAGTGTAGTGTAGACATTCTGTGCACTATAGACGGCAATTCTGCCTATATTAATTTTCCTGTTTTAGTTTATTAAATACAGTTATATATTACAATTATACATTTTAGTTATTTAAACTATAAATATCATGAAATTACATTTTTTTCTCGAAGTGACACACCACCCAAGTTATGCTTGTTTTTTTGGGAAATTTTGACACACCAAGCTAATAAGGTTGCTCATCACTGCTCTAGTTCATCAGTTAACACTTGATCTCACAGATACTTCTCTGCCACTTTCAGCTTGCTCTAATGGCCTCATTAAGCTTCCTTTCAATTTATTCTGGATTTGCATTATGCTACTTTGATAAGACAAATAAAGAGTTATTTTTTCTTATAATAATATACCCTTTAAACTCTATTATCACTCCCCTCCAATCATAGATATTGACACATGTCTAATGATAAAACACTCAGATCTTAGTTCCCAAAGGGTGAAGTTTCTTTGCACTCATTTTTTTCACCATTCATCCATGGCCTGAGATTTCCTGTTTTCCCATCATTCTAATCAGCTACTAGGCCGGCAATGGCAAACCTTTTAGAGACCAAGTGCCCAAATTGCACCCTCACACCACATGTGAGCCACCCCCTTATCCCAGATGGGAGAGAGGAAGTGCTTTCATTGGCTGCTGGGCAGAGGGGTGGAGCATGTGAGAAATGCCCTCAGGCATGTGTAGAGAAGGAGAAGATCAGCCCCCTCTGGCATGTGAACCATAGGTTTGCCAACACAGTATTATGCTTTTCCCAGTCCCCTTTTGTGGGACCCTTTGTGCTATGATTACTCCTTCCTTGGGTAACATTTAATCCTAGGGTACTAGAGTGCTTGAAGTTCTGGTCTCCAGTGTGTGGATTACCAGGAGTAGAAAAATCAAGAAGAGAAGAAATAAGATCATTATGCCACAATTTGATAAGTGAGGAGTTTGTTGAGAATGGTCTCAGGATCTCTAGGATATAGCAATGTCCAGGGTGAGGGTGAGGGTGAGGAAGGAAGAGAAGGGTTAGGGTTATTGTCCCTTCTGACCTAATGCCACCTCATTTCCCCCTCAGTGATAATAATATTAGGCAGCTATATGGCATAGGGGCAAGAATTCTGAACCCATAATCAGACATTTACTAGCTGTGAGACTAGGCAAATCACTCAACTTCTGTCTGCTTCAGTTTCCTCATCTGTAAAATAATGATAATAATAGCACCTATCTACTTGTAATACTGAGAGGAAAAGTGAGATAATATTTGTAAAGTGCTTCATAAACCTTAAAGGGCTACATATATATTATGTACTTACTATTATTATAATTATTAGGTATCTTAAAATTAATAAAGCAAAGAAAACTCTAAGCATCATGCTATTCTTGAGGTTCACAGTGTATTTAATCTATTTGCAGTCTGTTGGGTATACTGATAGCATCTCAAACTCAACAAGAACAATATAGCACTTGTTATTTTTCCTATTGAAGTCATTCTTCTTCTGAACTTCCCTATTGCTGTTCAGAATGCATTTATCCTCCTATTTTCCCAAGTAATCAATCTTAGAATCATCCTTTACCCTTCCTCATCATGCTATCTGTCCTAATACCCATTCAGTTCCTAAATGTTGCCGAATCTATCTCCATAACATCTATTCCATAAGATCTCTTCTATCAGCTAACTTAATTCATGCACTCATCACCTCTCACTTAAACTATTACAATAACTTCTTAATCATTCCTCCTACTTCTAGTGTTACCACTTCAATCCATTTTTTACACAGCTACCAAATTAATAGTTCACAAAATGGTACAATCATGTTATCAATCTACTAAAAAGTTATTAGTAACTAATATTTCTAGGATAAAATAAAATAGCTTGGCCTTTGAAGCCACCTATAATCTGACTCACTTATCTTTCTAGATTTGTTTCATATTATTCACCTTTGTGTACCCTTTTTATGGTCAAACTGAATTACTACTTTTTTCCTAAATTTAACATTCTATGGCATTTCTCTGTGATTTTACTTTTTTTGTTTAAATTTATTTATTTATTTTTATATCAATATATCCTGTTAACTCCCTCTCTATTTTCTATTTACCAGTTTCTTTTCTGAAGTGGACATACACAAGTCATTCTTCAAATAATATATTTCTCTTGCTGTATGTAACGTTCTCTTGGTTCTGAAATGTTTCTCTCCTATGGGGTAGAAATCTTCAAATCACAGCTCAGAGGCCATGAACTACATGAATTATTTCTTGACCTATGTTCCTCAATTATTAGCACCCAACCCTTCTTGATATTATTCTCTAATACTTTGTATTGACTTATTGTGTACATAATATACTCCTCTGATAGAATGTAAGTTCTTTGGTGGTAAACACTGTTTTGTTTTCAACTTTGTATCCTGAGTACCTATTCACAACTTCTTGTGGATAGAAAGCACATAATGAATGTTTGCTGAATTGAATTTTGGAATTGTGAAGAATGTTTTTAGGAGGAATGAGGAAATGAGAGAGGTAGACTGACAGGAGATTGTGATAAGAGAAGGGGGGATTTCATATTTCAAAATCTTGTAGGTAGATAATTTTCAGGTTATGTTGAAAATTAAGATGTGTCATTCTTGTGAATAGCTGAAGCAGATCAGAGATGGGGGTCATGGGAAGTAGGTGGCCAGGATGTTAGAAGGAGCATAAACATGAATATTGAAGTCACCAAACAGATATTGGCATTATTGAGGAAGGAAGAAGAGCAATGAATAGATAAGAATGGTCAGAATAATTTGAACAGGGCAATCTAATCAGATGGTATGTACTTCAAGGGGTTAGATTCAATATCGCATTACCTACAATAGCATCTTGGGAGCTATAGTGAGAACTGGACTATCTTCAGCAATTTAATATTCTAGTAGATTGTTTCTGGATATTGTCCATTTCTGTTTTTTCAAAGACATATTGTTGCTTTGGTGCTTTGAAAGGTCCATCATCCCATCAGTATAGATGCTTTGCTCCACCATCCTTCCCATGCCTTCTTATTCTGTGTGTTTCTTGTTCATTTCTTCTATAATTTTTGAAGGCTTCCTTCTGCTTATTTTATTATCTTGGAAGTACCAATGTACCACTGGAGTTGTTCTTTTACTGTCTTTGGTTTTCACACATCTGACCATGTTTCTTTTTTGCTTACATTTATTCTCAATATTTTCTTGCTTGTAATTTCTCTCACCAGCATCTCTTGCATGTCTCCTTCTCTCCACACACACAGCTATAATCCTAGTTCAGAGCATTGTCTCCTCTTGCCTACACTACTAAGATAGCTTCTTGATTGGTCTCCTTGCTTTGGTTCTATATCTGTCCTTTGTATAGCTGTCAAAATATTCTCATAAAATACATCCTGCCCTGCCACTACCAATAAATTCCAGAGGCACCTTATTATCTCTGAAATGAAATATACACTCTTCTACTTGTCCTATCCTGGTTCCTTCCTATTTTTGTTGTCATTCAATCCTTGCAGTTGTGTCCAACTTCATGACCGTATTTGGGATTTTCTTGCCAAAGATACTGGAGTGGTTTGCTATTTTCTTTTCTGACCTGTTTTACAGATGAGGAAACTGAGGCAAACAGGATTAAGAAAAGGTTCACTAATGCTGGAAAAGATACTGGCCCAGGCTCTCTGGAGTCCACCCACATTCCTCAAGGATAGCAGATTTCCTTGAGGCAAGAATAGAACAATTATTAGCAGGAAAACTGGATTTCTAAACTTAATTCATAGAATTTCTACACTAGGTTCAGAGAAAAAGAACCAGGACAAACAGTAACAGGACAAAAATTAATTAATTATAAATAGGATCTGATACAGAATCAATTCTGATCATTTCAATTCATCGAATATAGTTATAATGAATCTTATACTTGTCAAAATCTTGTAATATATCAGGTGACATTTCTCAAAATTTTTGGTTTCTGGATTCCTTTGCACTCAGAAATTATTTAGGGTCCTAATTAGCTTTTGTTCATGTGGGTTCTATGTACCAATATCACATTAGAAATAAAAAATTATAATATTTAAAATATTTATTAATTTAAAAATATTAAAAATAAACTTACTACATATTACAAATTACAAAAAATAATTAATGAGAAGAATGGCATTGTTTAGGCATTTTTGGAAGTCTCTTTAATGTCTGGTTAAATAGAAGACAGCTAGATCCTCATATTTGCTGTTGAAGTCAATCTGTTACAATCTGTTGTTTTTACTGAAGTGTATGAAGAAAATCTGGCCTCACACAGATTTGTAGTTGGGAAATGAAGGAGCATTTATATTATTATAATGGGCAGCTAGGTGATGCGGTACATAGAGTGCCACATCCATAGTCAAGGAGACTCATCTTCTTGAATTCAAATATGGGCTCAGATACTTACCAGCTGTGACCCTGGGCAAACCACTTTGCCTCAGTTTCCTCATCTGTAAAATGAGTTGGAGAAGGAAAGGACAAACTACTCCAGTATCTTTGCCAAAAAAACACCATGTAAGGTCATGAAGAGTAAGAAATGATTGAGAAACAACTCACCAAAAAGAACTAATTATTTTGATAATAGTTTCAACTTTGTGGATCCTCCAAAAGTACCTTACACTGCCTTTTGGGGGTCTTCAGACCATACTTTGGGAACCACTGATATAGAGAAAACATATCTGCTTATTGTCAATAACATAGAATTTTCCTTAAATAGTCAAACTGATATAGTTTATTCTGCCCAGAGTAAAAAGTAGAAGGCTATGATTTGAGACTCTTTGGAAAGACATTCTTAATCATAAATAGCTCCTCTCTTAGTACTTGAAATTCAGTCATTAAAGGTAAATTCCTTTTATTCAAGTTTGGGGGACTTCCAGAAACTTTTTTTAGAAGGAAAATACCTAGGAAACTAGTAATTCCTTAAGCCAATAGTTCTCTTTCATTTTTAGTCACTGTACACCTTGGGTTTCAGTAAACCTATTTAGGACCCTCTCTTCAAAATGAAAGGGAATAATTTCTAGAGTTTATCACATGCAGAACTTTTAGTAAAACTTCCTGTATGACTATTCTTTTTTAAATTAAATTTTATTTTTTATTAATGAGCAAAATCTTATCTCTCTAACATTTCTCAACTCTGACAACCAAAAAAGAAAGAAAAGCAAATCCCCTGTTATTGACATGTGTGATCAAGCAAAACAAATTTTCTGTTCATCATGTTAAAAACATGTTTCATTCTTTATTCTGAATTGTTTTATCTATCAGGAGATATATGCAACATGTTTCATCATTACTCCAATGGAATCATGGTTGGCCATTATACTGATCAGAGTTTCTAAGTTTTGAGTTATTTGTCCTTATGACATTGTCATTGTAGAAATTCTTCTGGTGTCATTCCATATCACTTCATACAAATCTTCCCAAGTTTCTCTGAAATCATTCCCTTCATTATCTTTTATCACACCATAGTATTCCATCAGATTTATGTACTGTAACTTGTTCAGTCATTCCCCTAACTGATGAGCACTTCTTCAGTTTACAATTCTTTGCCTTAGCAAAAAGAGCTATATTTTTGTACATCCTTATTTAGTGATTTTTTTTTGCTTAAGACTAATCCCTCCCTTGATTTACCTTCCCTCTCTTCTGTCTAATTTCCCTTCTCCTTCCTCTTCTTTGCCTTCTATTTCCTTTTTGAGTGAAATATATTTCCATACCCAACTCTTATGTGTTTGTATTCTTCTCTCCTTTATCCAGTTCAAATGAGAGTGAAGTTGATCAAATGTCAGCCACTGTCTTCTACCTCTTCCTCCTTGTCTGGATAGACATTTACTTACTTAATTTATCAGATTATTAGATAATTTTCCTTAAATTTCCTCCTTCCTGCCCCCCCCAATATATTCCTCTTTCCTTCTCTTTTCATTCTTCTGTTAAGAGCAACAAGATATGACAGAACCATTTCCAAATCTTCTAATTAGACTCCCTCTCTGACGCTTCATTATGATAGGGTTCAAAGGGGTACATGTGTCATCTTTTCATAATAGAATATAAGCAGTTTTTCTCTTATTTAGTCCTTTATTGTTGTTCATTCACATTTACCTTTCTATATTTCTCTTGATTCCCTCTGTCTTTACTTCAAAGTTTTTATGCAGCTCTGGTCTTTTTATCAGGGAAGTTTGGAAGTCTTCTATTTATTTAATCAAAGAACCATTTCCTCCCCCTGTAGTATTCTACTTAGTTTTGCTGAGTAAATTATTCTTTTTCAGAATCCTTTATCCTTTGCTGGCTGGAGTATAGTATTCTAAGGTCTCTGCTTCTTTATAGAGGTGGCTGCTAAGTTATTTGTGATCCCTATTGTAATTTCTCAGTCCTGAAATTCTTTCTTTCTGGCTGACTGCAAAATATATATTTTTTGGTCTAGATGCCTTGGATTTTGTTGGTGATATTCCTGAAAGTTTTTGGGGGGTTAGTTTTATTGTATTGTCAATAAATTTAATTATTTTATCTTGCCCAAATTAATTTGCACACAACTCTAAATCAATTATTCTATGAACTATTTGTTCATATATCTTTTGACCATTGGCAAATGACTCAATTAATACAACATATTTATATTAAATCTCCATATGTATATCAGATCCTTATCAGATATATTTCATTTTCTTATAAAAATACTTTTCTTCTAAACAGAAGTTTTTCTTATTATCTTAGCTGCATTTATTTTCTTCAAAAGCTTTTCAGCTTCATATAATCAAAATTATCTTGCAAAGATACCTCTATCCATTATCTGCCACTTTAAAAATGATATGTTATTTTGTATTTAAGACAACGTCTATTTGGAACTTATTGTTTTAGATTGTATAAAATGCTGGTTTCANTCTTTTGACTTTGTTTTATTTGTTCTTGTTGTCTTGAGAGATCGTTACCTTCCAATTGCTCAATTCTAGCCTTTAGGGATTGATTTTCGGCTATAATCTTTCGGTTTTCGGCCATAATCTTCTGGTTTTCGGCCATGATCTTCTGGTTTTCGGCCATAATCTTCTGGTTTTCGGCCATAATCTTCTGGTATTCCTTTTCAATCTGGTCATTTCTGGTGTTCAATTGCAAGATTTTACCTTTTAAACAGTTATTTTCTTGCCATATCTCTTCCATTTTCCTCAAAATCTCAGTTTTGAACTCTTCTATAGCTTGTGAGGAGTTTTCCTTATTTGAGGAGGGTCAGGATGCTTGTTTGTTCTCCTCCTCTGTTTGTTCGGTTGTCTGGATTTTCTCTGTGTAAAAGTTCTCGAGTGTTAAAGGCTTCTTTTTCTTGTTGTTATTCTTTCTCTTCTGAGTTTCCTGAGTCTGAGTAGCCATCATTAGCCCAGCAGCTTCTCAGGTTTATCCTCGCGCTCAGTGTCTGTCCGTGGTCTATTGGCTCCTGAAGTCTGAGTTCTGGTTTTTTCCAAGGTCAAGCCCCCTGGTGGACCCCCTTACTTGATCCTCTGCAGGAGGTTCCTTTACAAGTCTCAGGGCGCTGCTTCCACAGTTGTATACCCGTCTGCACTGATTCCCCACTCAGGTTTTCAGAGCTTTAGTTCCTGGCTGTGTCTGCCTCCACCCACGCCTCCGCCCGTGCCTGTGCTCTGCTCAGCCTGCGCTCTGCGCCCAGCGTCCACTCTCTGCTCCAGCGCTCAGATTTCACTTGCGTTCTTTGGCTTACTGGGGTCTTAAATCTTGCTGCTCTCAGGAACAGGCCCCGGAGCTGCCAATGACTTGATGGGTGCCCCAAACTTGCTCTATTTCTTTTTAGCTGGCTTCAGAGCTCTAAATCTTGTGTGTGGAGGGGTTGGGGGTGGGGCGGTTGCTCAGCCCGCGCCCTTTATAGCCTGGAAATGTCTCGATTCCACGTACCTTCCACGCTGTGCCCTGTTGTGGGGTTCCTCCGTTCGTCTGGACTTGTTTTTATGTCCCCTTGAGGAGTTTTGTGTGTTTCGGTCAGGAGAGGTTAAGAGCTGCTTCTTACTCTGCCGCCGTCTTAACCCGGAACTCCTGTAGAGCCCTTTTTTTAATCAACGTTCTCACTGGGGTCTGTGTCTAGTAGTGGAATCTCAGGGTCAAAGAATATGAACATTGTAGCCAATTTACTTGCATAATTCCAAATTTCTTCACAGAATGGTTTTGCTAATTTGTCATTCTGCTAACAATGCATTAATGCTCCCATCTTTTCATAAACCCTTCTTGACTAGCTCCATATTTTGTTATTTTTTCTTATTTGTTGCCTGTGAGGCAAAACATAAGGGTTGTTTTGATTTGCCTTTTTTGTTTTATTATTAGTTATTTGGAGCATTTTTTCATATGGCTATTAATAGGTTGGAATTCTTTTGAGAAATATTTAACCATATTGTTTGACCATTTGCCTATTAGAGGATGACTTTTGAAGATCTCATTTCTATGATAAATGGAGAAGTAATATGGGAGTGTCTAAATTAAAGAAATGAATATATTTCTTTTTCTTCACTCCCAGGAAATTCCTTAGTTATAGTAGACATTTAATTGAACTTTGAATAACAACAAAATAGCACTGTTAGCTAATCAGAGCAGCCTTAGTAGGAAAGGAAATTAGATTTAGTAAAAGATTTAAAAAGGGATCAATTAATATTTAAGGTAAGGCTACATTAGACAAGCACCAATGAATAACACTTTGCTCCTGGCATCATTCTAAAAGGGGAACACAGAGTTAAAGAATTTTATACATTAAAGAGAGCATTGCATGGCCTCAATAAATTTAAAATCTAAAGCTGTGATTGACAAACCTGGATGGGATTATACTTGCTCAGAAGATAGTAGAGCTGAGATCAATTATGTATTGGGCATAAGAAATATCATAAGTTCAAAATCATTCTCATGCTTAATTCCTTTGTGACTTTGGCTATGTCCCTCATCTTTTCTGGATTTCTTATCTATAGACAGAGGAGTTGGGACTTGTTGACTTCTAAGGTCCTTTTGTTATAAAAATAAAATGTATAGATAGATAGAGAGGGAATAAACTAAACTGGATACTACCACTGGTAATTGTGTGACAGCAGTGGAGTCCAGATAGGTGGCTAGTGCAAGATCAACTGAGGCTTGTCACCTAGCTAGATGATGTAACACCTCCCTCCTTCATAACAGTGTCCAGACAGGATCCTTCAGGTCAATGAATGGTATCCCTTCAGGTCCCAACTGGGGTTGATTGATAATGGATATTGGGCTCTATTAGCTTTGGTAATGGCTTATCTGACTGCGTATCTCCCTTCCCAGAGAAGTTATGAAACAACCACTCTAGGAAGGTACTTGAAAGGCTTTATCTATAATTAGCAAAGATGGGGTATTGGGAATGGATAGAGGACTTGGGAAACCCTAACTAATTCAATAATAATAAACCCTCATTGCTGTAGGCAGGTAATTGATTCTAGATAGCTAGCTTCTCTGGTTCAGCCTGGCCACAGCCAAACCAGAGTAGGTAAACTGCTGCTTGATGTTTCAGCTTCTTCTTCTTTCTGCTAGATGTTATGCCTAAACAGCCTTCAGGTATCCACCCTTTCCACCCACTTCTTCTTCTACTGCCCACTTCCAGGATCCCTCCCAGGCCCTGGGAAACCTAGATAACTACAGATGATTTGATTTCCTAATATCTAGGGGCAGTAGAATCAGAAGAGTGATGGTCTGGGTACAGGTTGGCAATGCTAGTCAGGTACAAGACAGGAGGATCTTGCAAGGTTGAGTCCAGCAAGTCACCAATCCCCAAAAGACCAGGATCCACAGATCTCAAGTCCATGGGAAGGAAAGGAACCAAAAGCCAGAGCTGCCAGGGTATTTTTATACCCCTTCCCCCCCAGGCCAACCGCTTTCTCCCCTGTCCCCATGGCCCCTGGGAATATTCTAAGATCCAATGGTCCTCACCTGTCAATCAAAGGTGAGACTCTCTGCTCCCAGAGTTTCAATATAACACTTTCCAGTTTAAATATATAATCTATAAATGTTTTCTATGTGATGTGCTATGTTTGTGAATCTTAGAATATTGAAAAAATTTGCAAATGATCTGAAGGACAATGAAGAGATATATTGAGATCATGCAAAGGGCTAAGGGATCGTGCCAAGGAAATGTATGATTAGATCTGATCCTATGGTGAGAATAAAGCATAATTTATGGACAGTCCATGTTTCTCAAAATATTAGACCTTGAGCAGGAAATCCCATCCTTCTCCATTCCCATCTCACCTTTGTTTTCAGTGAATCTTCCCATATTTCCTGTAAAAGGAAATATATTCTAGAATTTAAATTGTATATAAACTGAAGAATTAAAATAAGGAGATTAGCTTTTATGAAGAAAACTTTATTAGGTACATAAATTTTTAGAAACACTGTCCTTAAATTTCTATTAGAATAATTTAGTTATCCATAGCTATAGAAGGAACTATCAGAGTATGAATGCAGTTTGAACCACACCATTTCTTCCTTTATTTCCTTCATGAGTTTTTTTCTTACATGTGTAATAAACATCTTCTTTCATAACATGAAGAATAAGGAAATTTGTACTGCATGACAACACTGGGAAAACCTATATCAGATTGTTTGTTGCCTGGGGATGGGGATGAGGAAGGAGGAAAGGAGAGAATTTAGATTGCAAAAGGTCAGAAAGCAATTGTTAAAAAATTGTCTCTACATGTAATTGAAAAAATAAAAGGAATAGAAAGTGCAAAAAAACTGTATATGGATGAGAGCAGAAGGAAGTTCAGAAAAGACAAATGTTGAACACAGTGTTGAAACCACCCTGTTAGATTTTAAATATACTTAAAAAAACCAAGAAGTGTATACTTAGTGAAAATTTTCAATTTCATATTCAGTCCTCTTTTTTTCTTTTTTTTTAATATGGAGAGATATTCATGTCTGTTGATGTTTATAAAGTTCATTATAATAAAAGACAAACATTTCAGAAAAAAGAATATAGGGGCAGCTGGGTAGCTCAGTGGATTGAGAGTCAGGCCTAGAGACGGGAGGTCCTAGGTTCAAATCCGACCTCAGACACTTCCCAGCTGTGTGACCCTGGGCAAGTCACTTGACCCCCATTGCCCACCTTTACCACTCTTCCACCTAGGAGCCAATACACAGAAGTTAAGGGTTTAAAAAAATTTTAAAAATTTAAAAAAAAAGAAAAAGAAAAAAGAATATAATTTAGGGATCACCTTGATTCTATTTGTCAGTGCAGTTTGGTTCTCATTCCTGTTTTTGAAAGAGATACTTATATATTATTTATTTCTTCCTTCAGATTTAATCGAGAACAGGATTGAAAGAAGTTTGTTTGACAGAGAAGTATAAAGGGAATTAAAGACTTGTGAACATGTTTAGAAAGAATGGAATATAATTTTTCAAGAATACCTCCAAAATTTTGTCATTGATAGGAAATCAATTCAGATATTCTGGCAATTGTGGAAATTGATTAACTCGTCTTTTACTGGGTTATTTTTGCCTTTTTTCTAGCTCAATATAAGAAGAGTTTCATATCCAAATTTCAATCACTTGATTTTAGTCAGGAAGAATATTCCTTCAACTTTCTTTCAAATATTTATTTATTAGTTCCCTCTTTTCCCCACAAATTTTTCAGCAGCACAAAGCCTGAGTGCCTTGATAAATGACAAGGCCTCCCTGGGGGTCACTCTTTTCTGTACAGGTTGCACTTTCACTTATTCTCTTTGATTCATTGGTTGAGCAGGGGGAATTGGGAAACTTCTTGCTCTCTAATGCCACTTTCTAGGTTCTTCCCCAACCTCCATTCACTCAGTAATCTCAATTCCCTTAAGGTTCAAGATATTTGTATTTACCACCCAATCAAAATGTTGGTAGCTATTGTCTACAGACCCCACAAGTCACTCCTCTTTCCTCCTCAATGAATTTAACACTGCTCATAATTTTTCTCTCCTAACAAATCCTGCCCTCATTGCTAGAAGATTTCAAAATACATATTGATTAGCCTATTCACTAGACCTGAACCACTTTTCCACCTCACCTTAGTCACATATAAAAATGGTCATACCCTTGATCTTAACATTGTAGAAATGATAATAAATAATAATGGAGACACCAGGGATGTTACAATAAATCTAATAGTTGTGGTTTTAGGAGAGCCTCGACCAGGATAAGGAGTTCACTGGATTTATCACAGGAATGGCAGTTGGTTTTAATGTCACCCTGCTCTCCCTAGGCCAGAGTCTAGAAACAAGCAGGCAAGGTAAAGGGGGTTTAACAGCTTTAATTTTGTTTAACTGAAAGGTGGGAAAGGGATTTCTATACTTAAAATCTAAAGGGCAAAACCACAGGGCAAGGGGAGGACTTATTTCTACACTAATCTAAGTGATCTAACAGGCAGGGCCCAAGAAGCAGTGCAGTCTCTGGGAGCTGATTCAAGCCTGATGCCAGCCAGACTTGAACAGCGCAGCTATGGATCAGAGGGGTGGCTTTGAGGGTTCTCACAGTTTTCCAAAGAGGTTCACAGGATGCCAAAATCCTAAGTGGTCCAAGATATCCAAGAAGAAAGAGTGTGCTTGAGAAACTGTCCACCAGATCCCAAACTTCTCCTCTTCTTGGTGCTGTTCTGTTGTTGCTGGAAATCCACCTCCACTCAGGGTCCCAAGGAAATCAGGAAGCAGGGTCTGAGATCTCCCTGGGCTGGCAACAGTTTGCCCACCACTAATGGAGTCTCTCTCTCAGGGCACACAGCATCTACTTCCTCCTCCTTCATTCCATCATAGAATGCACCAGCTCCAGCCTGCTAGATGAACCTTAATTCTTAATTAATTACTACCTAATCTTCCTCACAACAACATCACTCACAAATATACCACCTACAGTTTCAAAAATTCTAAAGTCCCCTTATTCAACCATAATCCGTTGGCTTTTCATATCTCCTTTTGCCTTCCTTATAAAACCCTATTCTTCATCCACATGGTGACCTCCAATCCCTTCACATCTTGCACTAGCCATTCTCTCCTCTTTTCCCATCTTGCCCTCTTGGTGAACCAATTCAACTTTACTCTTCTTTTGAATCTTTAACTCCTTTATGATGTTGCACCCAGCTTCAGC
>NC_058132.1:163473299-163538109 GCF_016433145.1 Gracilinanus agilis
AGAGCACAACTCTGAAGACCTGGCCTTGTTGTTCAAATGCAAATGATGTTTGCCTAAAAGATGATTTTATGAAAAACTCCCATAAGACTTGTGCTCTCAAGGTCTCTCTGAAGAACTTTGGCATCGCTTGTGAGATATGGGAGACTCTGGTATAGGATCATACAGCAGGGCATGTCTACATAAAAGAAGGCACTATATTCTGTGAACAAAGCAGAATTGCAATAGCTCAAAATAAATGTCAGATGAGCAAAGTTAGAGACACCTCTATCTCAAATGTTCACAGAGCCTATTTGTGCCTGACCTACAGTAGAACCTTCTGAGCTCATATTGGTCTGATCATCCACAATGACCTCCAGATAGTGCTGTCACTTGATCCTCTTCAAACATAAAGGACAACAACTATGCAAATCAGAATTTATCACACATTATAGTGAGAATAAGAACAATTTTCTTAAAACAGAAAATATCATGATATCAGGAAAGCATCAAAGGATGGCTAGCATAAAGAACATTAAGCACAAAATGTGTTCTAAGCCACCTCCTCCCTCACATGACCCCTAGGCTTTAGGTAGCTAGGGAGATCAAAGAGGATGATATTACAGATACCATTCCTGCTCTGTCTGGTTGAGTGGCTATGTTAAAACTGCTTTCAGTCTGTGAGGTAATAGGGAGGGATGGTAGCACTTGCCAGAGACGACATCTTAAGATGCCACAGATGCTGTGTCTTGATGGCTGGGCTGGAAGTGTCTCTTGGCACTACATAGGTGAGTCCCTGGGGATCTGCCACTGCAACATCCCACACATAGTCCTTAGGTCTGCCATTGGCAAAAACTGGAAAAGACCAGTCTTTCATAATGTTGCTGCACTCAGCAACAGCACTTAAATCAACCCATTAACTAATCAAAAAGGATTTATTAAGGGCAAGGTATTGTGCTACAGTATGTAAAGTCAAAAATGAAACTGTCCCTATCCTAAAGGAGTTCATGGTCAGTCAGGGAGACAACAGAAACATACAGAAATAAATATATGAAAATATATGAAAAATAAATGCAAGCTAATTTTGGGGAGGAGGCACTAGTACCTGCATGCAATGTAAAATTAGGAAAGGTGTTATTTAAGATGTAATACTTGATAAGAGCTTTGAAGAAATCTAGGATTTCAAAGAGGCAGAGGAGAAAAGGAGGTGAAAAAAGGGCAGCAAGTGCAAAGGTGCAGTAACTACACTACCTTGACAGGATGGAAACTTATCATGGCAGTCATTCTTCTTTCTTCCCATTTCCATTTTCTTTTTTAATTCTGGTACTTCTGGCTCTTGTGTTTCCTGGGGAAAAACAAACCAACACCATTGCTCAATTTATAAAATGTTGGTTTTGTGATTGTGTTAGAAGCATCTAATAATGACAGTTGCTGGAAAATATGATTTAAAGAAACCTAGGGACTTATGTTAATTTGGACATACCTCTCACATATAAGTGGCCCTGCTTAATTTCTTGAAAAAGCTTAGATCCAACGCTTCCAATGCCTCACCAAGCTTTAGCTTTTCAGCTTCTTGCAGTCTTGTGTTCATCTACATTAGTCTAATGAAACTTGTTTTTCAAAGATCAATAATAACCTCCTAATCATCCAATCCAAGGGCTTTCTGCTCATTGTTTACCCTCTTTGATCTTTCCAAAGTATTTACCATTGTTGCTCATTCCTCCTTTTTTAATATTTCTTCTTCTGACTTCTGGGATACCATTCTCCTGCTTCTCTCCCTTCCTTTCCTAAATGCTTTTACTCTGTCTTCTTTCCTTCAATAGTTCCTCATCTTTTCCCTCTCCTTTTAAGGTGGGCACCCCTTAAGTTTCTGTCCTTCACTCTTCTTCTCTAGCTGGAGGCAGCTGATGGTGCAATGGATGGAATGCTAAATTCAAACCCAACTTGAGACGCTTAACTAGCTATATGACCTTCAGCAAGTCATTTTACCTCTGCCTCAGTTTCCTTGACTGCAAAATGGGCAAAATAATCACCTATCTCTTAGGGTTGTTGGAAGGATCAAATGAGATATTAGATAGGCACTTAGAACAAAATGTGGCACGTAGTATGTGCTATATAAATGCTTTCCCCCTCTTCCCTTCCTTTCCTCTGAGAAACATTCAGTTCTATAACTTCTATAATAATCTCTATGCAGAAGACTCCCAAATCTCCATTCTTAGCCCTGATCTTTCTCCCTAGCACTAGTAAGTACTACCTTTATAATTGCCTGTGAGACACTACACCCTATGTCTCTCACAGATCTTCAAACTCAATACACACCAAATAGAACTTCTTATCTTTTTCTTACAACCTTCCCCTTTTCTTTTTTCCATCTTTGAAAGTTTTTGTCAGTGGTACCAAGGAATAGACAGTTTGCCATGTTTGCTATGTTACTATTGCTTTGGACTCTTTCCTTTCCCTCCTCTTTCATATACTCGTAGTTACTAGGTCCTGCTGATCTGCCTCCTTAATAGCTACTGAAAACCTCTCCTTCTCTCTGTTAAATTGACCATACTAGAATAGGTCTTCATTACCACCTGCTGATTCTATTATAATAGTCACGCAGTAGGAACTTTGCCTCAGAGACTCCCCATTCAAAACTCAAATCAACAATATCTTGAAATTTGTCTTCCTCATGCATAGACCTAATTACATCACTACTCTGCTGGAAGGAAGGGAAGAAGAGTGAAAGGAAAGAAGGAAGGTAGAAAAGAAGGAAGGAAAAATTAAAGAATGGAAGGAAGGAAGGAAAGAAGAATGAAAGGAGGGAAGAATGGAAGGAAGAAGAGAAGGAAGGAAAGAAGAAAGAAAGGAAGGGAAAAGGGAAGGAAGGGAGGAAGAAAGAAAAAAGAAGGGAAGGAAGGAAAAAGGAAGCAAAAAGGAAAAGAAGGAAGAATGGACCTTCCCTGACTTTCTGACTAATCTTTAACCACCTTGGGCTAGTATTCAGAGCTTTCTCCAATCAATTGCAGCTCCACCTCTACACACTTATCTTATACTTCTCTGCCAAACTAGATTATTCATTGTTGTTGTCATCCATGCCCCATACACAGTTTCACTTTTTGGCTTGATCTACTCTGCTCCCTATGCCTGGAATGCTCATAGCACTCTCTATATATTCTTCTTATCTATTCATTCTAAAGAGGCCAACTCAAATGTTACCTCTTCTATGAATCTTTCTTTGATCTTCACCCCCACCACCTGTCCAAGAAAATCATGCCTTTCCTACTTCTTAAATGCTTATTCTAATGAACTTATCCATTTTCTGCATTAGAATGACATGTGTATGTATTATATTCTCCTACTAGGCTATATACATACTCAATAAAGGAAAGGAACAAGTTTTACCTGAACTCTGCCTCACCTGGTACCTAGAACAGTGTTCCATACAAAATAAGGTGCTAATTAGATGTTGTTATTACAAGAGTAGATATCAGTTTGTTTCTTTATTACCCTCATTTTCTCTATCAAACAATTAGCTTTCTCCTGCCAGGGCCTTTGGAAGGTCTAATTTTGGGGGATGAAATCTCACTTTCTCATAGAAGTACTGATCCCTCATTAGTTCTCAATATTTCTTGCTTGCACACATGAAATATATATGCATATATACATATATATACATATGTGTACACAAACACATATGTGTATATATATGAATTACTGGAGAAGTAGCATAATCTAAGGGGAAAGATTGTTTAAGAGATTTCTCCCATAACTAAGAATGGGGTCATAATGGTGTGGAGCAATAGCTCTCAAATTCTTTATTCTCATGACTCCTTTATATTCTTTTTAAAACATTTTTTTTCATTTAGAATATACATGATTCATGATTTTCCCCTCCCTCTTCCCTCTCCCCCTCCTAGAGCTAACAAGCAATTCCACTGGGTGATACATGTATCATTGTTCAAAGCCTATTTCCATGTTATTCATATGTGAAATAGAGCAATCTTTTAATGCCCAAACCCCAATCATATTCCCTTCGAACTATGTGATCAATCATATGTTTTTCTTCTGCATTTATATTCCCATGGTTCTTTCTCTGGATGTGGATAGCGTTCTTTCTCGTAAATTCCTCAGAATTGTCCTGGGTCATCGCATTGCTGCAAGTACAGAAGTCCATTACATTCGATTGTACCACAGTGTATCAGTCTCTGTGTACAATGTTCTCCTGCATCCTTTCACTCTGCATCAATTCCTGGAGGTCTTTCCAATTCACCTAGAAATCCTCCAGTTCATCATTCCATTCATCACAATAGTATTCCACCACCAACAGATACCACAATTTGTTCAGCCATTCCTCAAATGAAAGGCATTCCCTCATTTTCTGATTTTTTGCCACCACAAAGAACACAGTTATAAATATTTTTTGTTCAAGTATTTTTCCTTATTATCTCTTTCAGGTACAAACACAGCTGTGGTATGGCTGGATCAAAGGGTAGCCATTCTTTTAAAACCATTTGCACATAATTCCAAATTACCCTCTACAATGATTGGACCAATTCACAACTCCACCAGCAGTGTATTAGTGTCCCAGTTTTGCCACATCCCCATCCAACATTAATCATGTTCCTTGGCTTCCATATTGATCAGTCTTCAGAGTTGTTTTAATTTGCATTTGTCTAATTAGGAGGGATTTAGAGCACTTTTTAATGTACTTATTAATAATTTTGATTTATTCATGTGAAAACTGCCTATTCATGTCCCTTGACCATTTGTCGATTGACTTCTTTATATTTTTAAAAATTATTGAGCCCCACCCTAAGAGCTTTTGTTTCTCTGGGTTATATACCTGCCAATATTTACCATATTCTAAATTAAAAAATCTTAGTATTATCATAAAAGTAGATTGACCTTGCAGACACCCTGAAAAGATCTCGAGGCTCCCCAAGGTTCCTGCACTTTGAGAACCTCTTTATGAAAAAAAAATCTTATCTCTTCTTTCTGCCATTAGGCTTCCCCAGGTTGAATATATTTCAGGTTCTTAGGAAATTAAATCCCTTTTCTGGGAAGCTTTACTCTGGGCCATAGATGACATAACACATTAGAAAGTTAATTTGTATAACTATTTGTTTTACTGAATTTAGGTCACATTTATATAGTATATGCAAACTTTTTGCCACTTGTTGATGAATAGAAGACCTTCATTTATAGCATCATAAGACCACAGAAGTATCCTAGATCTGGATTTGGAGAAGAACCTAGAAATCTCTGTTTAACTCTCATTTTACAAATATGAAATATGAGGCTGAGAAAAGCTATCAGTTGCCCAAAGTAACAGTGCTTTTTAAGTCAACTAGGTGGCACAATGAATAGAATGCCAGGCCTGCAGTCAGGAAGTCTCATACTCCTGGGCTCAAATCTGACTTCAGATACTTACTAGCTGTGTGATCCTGGGCAAGGCACTTTACCTCATTTGTCTCAGTTTCCTCATCTATAAAATGATCTGGAGGAGGAAGTGCCAAATTGCTCTAGCATCTTTGCCAAGAAAAAAGAGTTGAACATGACTGAGCAAAGCTTTTCATTTTAGCCAGCATTCAGTTTTCTTCACTTATTTTTTCCTCATATTAATATTTTTATAAGCATTTTCTCATTTTACAAATTACTCTAGATCTCAGGACAATTCTGAAGGTCTTATGACAAAGAATGCTATCCACCTCCAGAAAAAAAAACAACTGTTAGAGTTGAAATGCATATAAAGCATACTATTTTTCACTTTAATTTATTTGTGTTTTTATTTGGAGGTTTTGGCTTTATAGGAATATTCTTTTATAACAATGGTCAATATTAAAGTTTGGCTTATATGATAATACACTTATAAATAACCCAAATCAAATAGTTTACCATCTCTGAAAGGGAAAGGAAAGGGGGAGCAGGGAAACAATTTGGCTCTTATAATTTCAGAAAACATATATTGAAAATTGTTGTTACCTCTGGGAAAAGTATTTAAAAATGATAATGCTAGAAAAAAGAAGTAAGAAAAAACAAACAAGAAAGGAATTTGATCAGTTCTCATCTCCACTGACAGTACATTAACATATCTGTCATTTCACAGCTCCCTTAACATCTTTTTGTTTCCTTACAGCTTAAGTTTTACACTTTTCTTTGATGCATAGTTCTTCACATTATTTTAATAATGCCTTATTGTTTGGGTATACTACACAGCGTAATGGGGCTCCTGGCCAAAGATACTTAGACTTCAGTATTGCTAAAGATGGAGGATTATTTATAAGCAAATCTCTATCTGGAAGAAGGAAATTTCCTAATGTATATACTAAAAAGTATCCTGGTATAGCACATGGTGCTCAAGTGGTCTGTCATCGCTGATAATGATGACATCCCAAATATTGAAACTTGACTCCAAGAAAATGACCATGATTTCTGAACCTTGCTTTAGATATTGCTTCTCACTTTATAATAGCACTGGATTGAAACTACTTAAATAGTCTTGGAATTTCTTCTGTTTCAATCAAACTATATTTAAGTATTCCTCAACAGTTTGACTGACTTGACATGCATGACTTTACCAATTTCAATGCATCTAACAAGATTTTCACTAAAACTCACATTTACCAAGATGAATCAGAAAGATCTGAGTTCAAAACTTGCCTCAGAAACTTAACTAGCTGTGTGATAGGCAAGAACTGTAACCTCTCTTAGTCTCAGTTTCTTGGGGATAATGATAGCACCTACCTCTTGCGTTGTTGTGAAAGTTAATGAGAATTCATTAAATGCCTACTATGTGCCAGACAGTGCTTTGCAAACCTCAAAGTCTAGCTAAATACTAATTATGATGTTGATATAGGTAATAATATGCTTATCTGGTTGTATGTGTAGGTTACATTGTTAAAACTATTAGAGAAGATTTGGGGTCTTGTGTAAATTAATGGCAAGATTATCAGAAAAACAATAAAATTGACAGATGTTTGAATGAAAATGTCATAAATTTTTATTGAACTCTACTCTCATGTAGTTCAGTTCATATCAGGATGAAATAAAAATCCATAAGCAGCAGTTAACAAATATTGCCACATGTATTTAAAACATTATATGCTTCACAATCACATATTAAGAAACATGAGTGACGAACTATGTAGAATTTTTCAAGTTGCTGCAAGAGTAATCAAGTTTATTTTAAAAATCCTTAATTATTAAAAGGAAGATTCCAGCAAAATTATGTGATAATATGGGAGCAGAACATAGGCCCTCCTCTAGTCTGGCAGGATACTTTGTCCTTTTCATGCCTTGATAGCAAGTCATTCAGAGAGCCAAAAATGGAACAAAGAAAGAATGACTAATCTTTTGTAGTCTTAGGCCATTCTTGTCTCCCTGCAGCAAACATAACTATGAGATAATCACTGGTGAACGTCATGAAAATATCAATGTTCCCCTTATAGTTAAGCCAATAGAGAGAGAAACTTCTTTGAAGTCTTCAGGACTCTGTGTTCTTCCTTCACAGAACACCTTCACCTTCTTCCTTTATCTATGTCCTGATCTTTCTCCAAGTCCCAACTACTCTATGTACCATGATCAGTCTAGTCTTTCTCACTCTGCTTTCTTTTGGACAAGCACTATGAAGGAAATAAGCACTAATATTCAGGAAAGCTAGGTCTAATCCTGTCTTTGCCACCAGACTATGCAAGTGTGGACAAGTCACTTAAATGAAACAAATCTGAGACTTTCTTTCCTTGACAAAGAGGGGATTTACAGTGGGAGTTACATCAAACAGAGGCAACAGACAAATAGGATATGTTAATTTTTCAAGAATTGTATGTTTTCAGGGAAGTTCACTATTTTAAAAGCTCCTAATGGATGGTCAATAATTATATAATGATGATGGTGACTGTGATGGCAACAGTGAAGATAGTGATATCATGGACACCAGTAATTACTGAAAGGTCACATACTTAGTGATTGGTCCAAATGCAAAGAAAGATTCATTAGTGCAATACATTACTGCCAGTTACAAAAACTGAGACCCTTGTGAATACCCAACAAAACATGATCTGATAGCTAGCAACATATAGCCATAGTTCACCAACTTTTATGGGCTGACAGTAAATTTGTATACTACAAACATAGACCTTAAAATATTCTTAAGAATTCAACTAATAAATTGTCTTAGATTTAGAGCATTTTGAAAGACTAAATTCTTGTTCACAATTGCCAGAATGTAACATTGTTCTATCTATCTATGTATCTATCTATCTATGTATCTATCTATCTATCTATCTATCTATCTATCTATCTATCTATCTATCTATCTAGTCATCTATCCACATATATATGTATTTTTTTCCAGAGAATACTCATAAGCTCCAAACTACATGGAATGAAAAGTTTTCAAAATACAGAGATCTAGAGAAATCAAACTCATATGAGAGTAAGGTGTCACATCTCCTCCTCACCAACCTCTCTGCCAATAGAGTTGTACTAGGAGATGTTTTCAAATTAGCCTGAGACGGTGAGCTTACATCCAGATATTTTTATTCAACTGTAGGGAACAGAAATTTTATATATCTGTGTAATAACCCCTAGAATACTAAATATAAAGTAATTATAACAAGTTAGCAACTTATTCTAATAACATTTCTATCTGAACCCCACTGGAAAAGAATGAATGAGATAGTAATATTAGTAACAGTTTAAAGAGATGGAGACATTTATGATGCCTATCAAAGATCAAGTCATTACCACCAGAAATCGCAGTAAGATTTTTGTAAAGGAGCCTTTACTCAGTGATCAGTGTAGATTTTGATAATAATAGCTAGCATTAATGTAGTGCTTTAAAGTTTTCAAAATGCTTTACCCATTTAATCCTTACAACAGAAGTTAGTGCTATTATAATCTTCATTTTACAGATGATGAAACAGGCAGATAGAGGTGATATGACCAGTCTAGGGTCACATATCTTTTAAGTGTCTGAAGCAGGATTTGAATTTTGGTTTTCTCAATTCTGGTCCCAGAGCTCTATCCATTGCCACCTCTTTGTACTGGAAATTGTGTGACACATTATTACAATTTGCAAAAATTTATCACATACTGCCCATATCATACTGCCCATGACCCAAGGGCAGGGGTGCATTGGAAACTGTTCAGACTGGCTCCATTATAAATTTTCAGTGTGAGTATTTACATCTCTAATATCAGCAAATGCTAGCAATCGGGTCTTGATTTATTGTTTTTTGCCTAGATTTAAGAAATTGATGAATAAAATGTTAATAATGCAGATTTCATTTAAAGGGTGACTTTGGTACATTTCTACCCCCTAACCCCTAACTGCGAAGAGCCAATTGTTAAACATTTACTAGCACACCTCTGCCAAGGAATTAGAATTATATGATAAATTCCCTTACTACAATTGATGACCTTAAAATACCCTTAAGAAGGACATATCCAGGAAACTGTCCTGAAACACGACTATCATCATCAATAAAACCATTGTCCTCTTTTACCTAGACATAACATTGTTAACTTGGGAAAAACACAGAACTATTAGATAGTCGGAAAACCCGTCTTTAATCGGGATAGGAATAGCTTCAATATTTGGCTTCCATACAGAACCCAGCCTCAAAATCTACATAGGGTCTACACCCTCGGGACTCTAGGGTTGTATCCCTGGGAGAAGTCACTGCGCTAGATGCCAGCTCCGAAGAGGGACAAAACTTGGGGGGTCTTTTATACCCTTTGGAGAACTTGGTACAACAATCCTGCATAGACAAACTGTAAGCAGGCCACAAAGAGGCTCAGGGGAATCAGGGAGTGGTCAGCTATAACAATTACAAAGGAAAGGGTACAACTAAGAGCTGGGCTTCCTGAGAGGACTTTAATACAATGGTAGAAACTTTTAAAACAAATAAAGACACTCAACATTTTGACTATGTCCACAGATCCCACCCATGCTAGGGTCCCCAAACAGTTTAAGGTCTATAATTCAACCCCAAACAGGTGTGCCTTGTCCTGGGGTTTCTCAAAGGGCAGGGGTAAACTTGAGGTGTCCAGATTTCATGCTGTCAACATTAATCCGTAACACATTAGTAACATTATTAATAGAGCCATACCAAGTACAATCTCATATGCATAATCTCCAAAGATATGGGGAATGGAAAGAGGTAAGTAGAAGAAATCCTTATCATCTAATCTACTCTTACAATTGTCCTGATGATGCTTTAAGTGAGTCTACAGAGGATGAGCTTATATTCCCCATCTTTGATCCTTAGACAAAAATAAGATCATTTTAGCCACCTTTTCAATAATCTGCAGTAACACTAAATATAAAAGTGATATCAGGATAGCAACTTGTCCAGGCACCACCTTTTTTACCGGAACTCATTAAAAAAGCCATAAGAATGGGATAATAGAAATTGTCATTTACATAGTGCTTTAGCATTTCCAAAGCTCTTTGCACATATGTCATTTTACTCTCACAACAACATTGTCAGATAGTCACTATACATACCGGCACCCCTATTTTACATATAAGAAAGCACTGACTGGTTAGAAATGATCTTTGTAATAAAATTTGATCCTAACTTTCCTGTTAGGAGAAGGCTCAGGGATAGCTGAGACAAAGGGGAGAGTGTAGAAGAAAGGATGCATTTTTGTTCCTATATGTACTTGAAAAGACATACAAGTTCAAGGTGGAATTGCAACAACCCCCAACCAACTTGCTCATTGGGGCACATATAAAATGTTAAAGAAAACTGTGCCAAATATTTCCATTATAGTGCCCAAGTTACCTAGTGCTCTTGGGTCTTGATAACTGGAGAGGGTTCAGAGCCAGCAATCATCTCTAAGCTTTTGTTTCTTCCTCTATAAAATGAGGGGTTGGGATTAGTAGTTCTCTAAGGTTTCTCCTAGGGATAATATTCTAGGTTTCTTATTATAAGATTGAATCTTTAGTGCTGCCAGACTGGTATCCCCAGCTAGGGTGCCAGTCCTTTAGAGGAAAATACCTTATCTTAAATGTCTGTATTTCCTAGAACATAACATAGCTCTGGGCACCATAGATGCTCATGAAATATTCAGTGAAATAATCAGATGATGATTCTATCCTTTTATATCTCTGAGAGCAAGAGGCCCTTAGGAAGGGAGATAGGAAAAGTGGAGGTGTGGGAGGGGAACCCAGAAGAGAACCAGTTAGAAAGAGCTTAGATTGGCTCTCTCTCTGCCTGCTCTCCTCCCCTGTCCTATTGGGCCACTACCCACAGCCTAAGGAGTTATAAGTTCTGGGCTCCTAGAAAGTAGATCTCTCTCAAGCATTGCTCTAGGATCTGCCCTGATCCAAGTTCTTTCTGGTCACCCTTCCATTGAGCTCCCTACTGGCTCCCCTGCTAGGAACCAGCTGAGGCATAAAATGGACAAGCTGTTACTCTTGGGCCTCTATGTGCTTTTCCTCTCAGGGGGTGAGTCTTGGGATGGGATATTGGAAATGTTGCCTTTGACTCTTCCCTATTTTCCCCTTAGGCCCAGGCCTGACCTATTAAGTCAAGGTTGATAATACATTAATATTCCATCTTTCTCCTCTCTCACCTTCTCTTCTCTTGGTGACCCTTCTCTTCTTCCCTAGTCCTGAATAGAGACTGAGTCCAGCTACATATAGGAGTATGACAGAAATGAGGGATCCAAAGTTAGTAACATAATATGGTCTGTGTTGTCTTCAAGATGGGGAGTCAGGGATCGGTGCTCTGAAGCAATATGATGCAATGGAAGGTCTAATATGCCATGTCTGCAAAACATTTGTGAATGGCCATTGTTTGGAAGGTGAGGACACCTGTTTGATGGATATGATCTCTGGATGTGAAGCTAAAGTGTTTTTCAAGACTTACAATAATGGTAAGGTAGACATTACACCAGTTCATACTGCCCTGGGCCTGGGTGGGAAAGAAGAATCTTCTTCCCTATATGAGATCTGGGGGGATCTTTGCCCTGGGGAGGGGTGGTGTTGGTAACTATAGATCTCTACTCCTGTTAGCTTAGGTAAACTGGGTTGGATTCAAGGAATTGCAAGGGAAATCCTCAGAAAGAGCTTCCTTTCATGGAGACACTTATTTCAGAACCAGGGCTTTCAAGAACTGGGGTCAAATGTTAGATTTTAATTCCTTTCTCTAGTTTATGGTTCAGAGCTATGAAACCTCTTCCAATTTGGCTCCTTCTCCTTTCCCAGTATGGTATAATACTTCTGCTTCACTGAATTGCAACACAAGATGCCAAGAGAATAATGGTGTAGTCCAAGGAAGAAATTTTAAAGTTTTTTGCTGTGACACAGACTACTGCAACAAACCTCAGCTTGGACTCATATAATTGAACAACAGAAAACTGAGTATCATCTGGATGGTTTTGCTATCCCCACTTTCATATCTCCTTTATTCTTCCACCTATTTCCAGTCCCTGCTCCTTCCTCATTGGGCTTATGATGGGTTCTGGAGATGGAGCATGCATTCCTGTTAGGAATGGAGGAGGGACTATTCCTTCCCACTCCATCCACATTACATCATATGGACACTGTGAGGTTCAGAGACCCAAATTGGGCCTCTATTTCCCTTCTTTGGTCAAGAAAGAGATGTCCAAGCCAAGGCTATGGGAGAAATCTCACCATGACTTTAAAGAAGCCACGCTGCGGGTGAATAATTTTTATCAATAAAAAACTCCAAATAACTTTCCTATCTTGGCTCCAGCCTTCTTTGATTCTATTTGTATTTACGAATAGCTTCTATTCATATCTATCAGAGCAGAGAAACTATTATGGGAGAGATATGGAGTGGGATAAAAATTCAGAGTTTATATGATTGATGAGTTGTTTGTGGTCCTATCAGAGTGGCTGTACTATTAGCCTCATTATCTCTGTTTACTACCTCATCCTTATCTAGTCTCACCCTTGACTGGGTAGGGTCTCATGATCTTTGAGAAGTATATACTAGAGAAAATTGGGAAAGATTCAGGAGTTATTGTCAAGAATGCACTTATCACTTACTTGGTAACAGTATCATCACTTAAGCAATCCTTTGTTCTACACAGTACCCAAGACAGGAAGATTTTAGAACTGTCCAATGCACGATACTTTGGAGAAAATCCAGTTCACACTCTGGGCTTCAAGGCTCATAATCTATCTCCTTTTAAATCCCCCTGACTCAAGAATTTATTGAGGGCAGTTTGTCCTGATTAGGCTGATATCATGGGTTTTTAAAGAAATAACTGCAAATGAGAAGTGGGCTAGAACTTAGCTTCTCAAACATAGAGCTTTTTGAATATTGCCCATGAAAAGGTTGTCTTTGTTCAGTCAAGCATGGGTTGGAGTCCTCTTCCGGGAAGAGGGTCATTGGCTCAATTAAGATTCATGCAAACGTAGAGCAAAAAGCTAGATTGGGTTGATGCCAAGATTTTTGGAGTGCCCCCAGGAGCCTATGATAAATGGGTGCAACTGTACAGATTCAATCAAGATATTAAAACTGGTTCAGAAGTCAAGATATGGGCTATATCAGAGGAGTCTATCTGATTCAATCTATTTCCCTAAGGTTTCATTTTTCTATCATCTCTACTTGTGCTCCCTGAGGAACCTGGGGTAATGTATTAGAGCCAGATTTACCACATTTAATCCTCAGTAATAGAATGGAGACCCCGCCTCCTCAAATTGTCATCCTTGATATCAAGCCCAAAGCTTAAGGAAATGATATTAATTGAAGACCTTTATCAATTTTAAGGTATACATTAGTCTCCCAAATTTTTCTTATAAGCCTAAATCATTTCCAGTACCAGTACTTAGAACTACATATTTGTTTCTTTCATTATTTTTCTCCTAAGCAATGGATTATTCCTATCTGGGGAAAAATTCTCCATATTAATAATTGACTGAAGGAAATGTGGTGCATGAGGTGAGTGCAATAATTAAACAAGTGTAGAAACCATACTTTATGTAGAAGGGCATATTTTGGACATGAATAGAATATATCTGGTTTACAGTAGGATGGTCTGGAAATTCTGTTGGCAGGAGGTATAAACATAGAAATACTGTTCTAAGGCTTAGCGTATGCTCTTTGACTACTGCCATCAAGATGAGGTAAAATATGCCATGAAAAGACCAAGTTTTATCTGGAGAGCTATGACTAGTTCAGCCTGCAGATATGAGGTAAAAATGAGGACTCATATTAGCGGTGATATAACAAGGAAGATCAGAGAATCAGAACATTTCTCTCAGGAATAACAAGAGAGCTTTGACTGTGATGAGACATTCAGCATAGGAGAGGAAGCCATTTTGATTAAAACAACTATTTCTAACAGTAGAAGACCTGGATCCACTACCTATCAAGGCAGCATTGTATCTCCAATATGGAGGCAAGTCCATAATGAAAAACTGTATCTGCCATCCAGGGACAGAGTTTGTGGTTTAACACAAACCTTCTGACTATTCCAGTGAGTCTTTGAGTTGGGTATATAGATTATGTGATTAGATATGTCATCTAATATTATATTCTAGCCATAATCACTAAAAGTCACATATAGTTCCCCAAGTATAAGAATTACCACTGAGGGCCATATGATCTGGGATTGAAACAAAGTACTACCCAACAAGCTTGGCAAGAGAAGATATGTAAGCAACCATGGAGGTGCAGGTATGGGCAGGATTAGATGGCCACTGAGGTCTGTTCCAACACTGGGATTTTGGAATTCTCAGATTTTGTGATTATAGACCTCAAGACAACAATGATACATCCCTCTCAGTGACAGACTATTTCTATGGATCAGGACATATCAAAATTAGGGCAACAGAAACATCAGGATCAGGTCAGCTTGGTCATTATCGTGTTATTTATGAACTCCACAGTTATTATTGCCATGGGCTTCTCATTTCCTCATCAATTTCAAAATAGTATGCTAAAACTATGCTTTAAGCCATTTCCAGTCTTAGAAAATGGTATGACAGATAAACTAGTGGCTCCGATTCATCACTGGCACCACATATCCAAGGTCATTAGTCATGGGAGCTCCTACTTTTTTAAGAGAAATCATGAATATACTGAAAATGACTCATTTTCCTCCTTCTTCTCCTCTTCTCCTGTGGGAGGCCAATAAGAGAAACAGAGTCTTAAATAGATAAAAATCTGAGACTCCTCTTTTGATCCCTTTTGTGATCCTTGTGATTTCTTGTTGAAAAGTACTGTGGCCTTATTGAAGAGTTTTAGGTTCCTAGAGGGCCAGCATTTAAAAGGTTAACACTCTCCCCCTTTGGCCAGGAATGCAGCTGCCTGGTATAGCCAAGGCCAAAACCTTAGCAGGGGCAATTTAACCCTGAGAAAAATATTCCCCAACTTGGCTTTCTGATAAGAACCCAGTCAAAATTCAGCCTTGGCCTTGGTCTGTTCTGAAGCCAATGAGACCTTTTGTGTTTTGATATGACATAATTTATAACTTCTATGCATCTGCAATGTTTCGGGGGGGGTTCTTTTGTGTGAAATGAGTCTTGAAATATATATAAAAAATTCCATTCTGCAAGAGAGAGTTGGAAGCATGAGCTAAAAGACAACCCCAGTGTCCTGTTATTTCCTTATCAACTAAACTGTCCTTATAAGATTATCAGAGATGATAAATAGATCTCAAGACTCTTCGTCACCCCAACCACTGCAACTATTTAAATGTATATAAAGAAAATTACTTTATTCCATCATGATCTCTTGTTGAAGACAAATTGACCCTCTGTAATCCTGACTTCTTTTCCTCAATATTCTCTTAACATCATTTAAAAGATTGTATTCTAGATTTTTCTAGAAATTGAAGTCAAAGTTGTGGGTCTATAGTGTGAAGATCACATACTATTCCTTTTTTTAAAAAAATTTAGATATTTTCCATTCTTCTGAGCTGTGATATCTCAGTTCAATTACAGGTGTTTAAACAAATATCTGAATGGAAACCAAGCACAGTGTAGAAAGATAAATAATATCCTTGTCAAGTAATTTATGATTTGTAAGGGTATTACAATGTATTATTATTTGTTTTTGAAGGGGAAGGGAGCAGACCTGGGACTTCAGTGGTATAGGGAACTTGTAGTGAGGAAATTCTTTCTACCAATTCAGACTGGCACCTATTCTGCAACTTGTCATCTTAAAGAGTTGACTCTATAGATGCATATATATATATATACATATATATATATACACACACACACACACAGCTATATAACAATGTAATTTTAAGAAAGAACCATAATGATTGGGAGAGAGGTCAGGATAAGTCTTGTGTGGAGAGTAGCACCTGGTTTATGTTTTGATAGAATTTTGATATTCTGCTAGGAGAAGGGAATTTATACTAAACATGAAGAACCATGACAGGAAAATAGGAAATGCAATATTTTGTATGTGTAACATATCTAGAAGGCCAATTAGACTGGAAAGGAAGGACTTTGAAGGGGAATTGTATGAACTAGACTGAAAGAAGCTGGATAAACATTTATCAAGTATCTTATAGTGGGAATTCTTGTAGCCCCCAGTAGTGAGAATGGACCCCAGGAAATTCAAAGCCATGGTCTGGCCAGAATCACGCCTCACTTGAGGCCCCCAAACCCCTCCTTTCTATCCCTCCCTGCTGTACTTGGCAACAACTGGCAACAGCTTGTTCTACCCACTGAAGCAAATATTTCCCTGAGAATCTGGACTAGATGGTTACATATTTACCTGTGATTTCTTATCCTATAGAAAATTCTGTCTATGTTTTGGTGAGGCAAACTAAGTCATTGTACTAAGATTATAAATCATTATTAACCCTTGCCCCTGTAAAAAGCTTACCGAATCCCTTAGCCTACATCACTTTCTCTGTAAAATGCTACCTGAAATCAATAAACTTTGTCATTGACCAGCAAGTGGCCTTAAGTCTGTCTGTAAGTCTGTCTGTGACCCTCCTGATCCCAACCTCATTTCTCTTATCCCCATTACATGACCTGCAAATTTGACAAATGGCGACTGATGCATGGCATTTGAATCGGCATCATTCACAGGTTGTAGGTAAGAGAAACCTTCCCCTTTTTGTTTGGCAGGAAGCATTTAAGGGAGGCAGGGGTAGTGGTGGTGGTGGGGTGGAGAGTGCATCTTATAGTCAAGAGTAAAAACATGGGACAAACTAGCTTCTTTTCTCCCCCCACCTCTTCTTTCCATTTTCACTGCTGTCTCCCCACCATCATCTCCAAACCCCCCCTTGCCCCCAGTTCTCAGAAGACAAGTGTGTATGTTGATTAGGAAGCGTTCAGAGTCTGTTGGAGCATGAAAAGTAATTTAGAACTGAGATTTGTCAAATATCAGCCTTAACTTCTTACAAAAAGTTACCTCCTTTTCTGACTAACTAACTCTTGAAATGTAAAAAAACCTGTTCAAATTAATCTTTCTCAATGCTGCCCCAATATATAACTCAGGGAGCAAGAATTAGATAACTACATTGACAATTCCAATTTTCTTACCCCCCCAGGCATTCTTTTATTTTCTCTTCCTTCATTATTAATGAGCCTCCTTTCCCCACAGATTTCTTTAGTCATGCAGCTATTTTTTGTAACAATTAGTCTTTATGCCAGGATGAAAAGAAGAGTCTATTAATCAGTTGCCATAATTTTATGTTCTATGTTGTCAGAGAGTGTATGATCCAGGATATGTCTCTGATATCTATGTTGTCTGTGTTATCAGTCTATGTTCTATGTTTTGTCTGTACTGGGATTTTTTAATTTTGGGGAAATTCCCTCTCTTTCCTTTTTCCATTTGTTCCAGAAGAATGGAGGAGACAGACTAAGAATGTTTGGGAAATTAAAAAAAAAACATTGTTTATGGATTTTATGGATTTTTGGTTAAACTCTAAGATAATTTAATTGGTTACACATAAAGGACAAATACACAAAATTGTCAGATGTCTCTTCTCTCCTCTCCTTAATGGCCATGAGGGAGGAAGGGTAAAAATGATAAAAACAAGAAAGGAATAATTTCATCCCATAATTACAAAATGTCAACAGAGAACAAAAGCAAAAATATATGTTTAGTATGTTTTTTTCCCCCTTTCTTGGGTGGGCCCTTTAAGGAAGGGAAGGAGAAAAGAACAGAACAACAATAAAAAAGGGAGATTTGATCCCACAATTGGCTCATTATTTGATCTGATTTTAAATTAGATATGATATTAAAGATTGATATATATAACTTTAAAAATATGCTAATGATTTGAAGATTTGAATATGTACTTGAATATGTATTTGATTTGATGCTAATGATTTGAATATGTAATTGAATATGATGGTTCAGTATAAAGTCATTCATGTGATAATTGGCCACCAGCTAAAAATAAAATTTTAGCAAAATTTAAGAATGTACAAAACTTATAGTGGAAAGATTATTTATTAAGACTTATAATGTATGATTACAGATTTGAATGACTAGATTTACCAATAATGCTTGTTAAACTAAATTTGAGAATTGACAAAATGCATTTAATAGACAGGCTGATACAAAAAAGTTTTTTTGTATGATCTAAATTTTGGATAAATATATGAACATATAAAATTGTTACTTTAAAACATGTACTATTATGTTAAACAACAAGTAAAAATATAATTAACATTGGGGTTTCAAAAATTGGAAATATAAAAATGATATATGCATTAAGAATTTTGTATATTACAAATTGGAAATTTAAACAGTATTGTACTTGATTAGGATACCAAAATTACTTTAAAAATATGTACAGTGTATAAGAAGAAATTGACGATCTAAGGATTAACATGTAATTTGTTAAAATGTAATTATATGTAAGAACAAAGTATGCAGACAGCTACCTGTAAAACACTGACTGAGAGAAGTACAGTGATCACATGGGTATATACTTGCTTAAGAAACTTGTGCCATCTCAAGCTCTGTAAAGTGTATAAATAATATTGTTCATAGAATGCAGATTTCCATAATTCACCACATTTGGAATGCAAATTTTTTTAAAAGGGAGGAAACTGCAGATATTATTAATAAATGGTAAAAAAAGTAAAATATTATTAAATATTAAAAAAGAATTGTTTTAAATTAAATATTGGTTTAAATTAAACATTTTAGGTTTCAAAGTTAGAAAATGATGACTCATCCTATACAAAAATTTGGTTCAATTTAAGTGGTTGTCTTTATTTAAAAATATTATAAAAAGCAAAAATTAATATTTATTGTGGCAGCTTAAAACTAAACTTTTAGATACTAAACCTTTGTTAAATAATGCCTACTGTGTTGATTGTCTGACACCATACCTAAAAGGCTATTTAAGTAGACTAGAATTGTGATCAAAATATGAAAATTAAAGATATTAAGGAAAACAGTTCAAATATTATTAATCTGCAATTGTGAAATGCCTTTGAAGATTAACATGCATTAAAATACAATTGCCAATAGGTAATTATCTGTAAAAATGAAATATGTATGCAGCTGTACTTTAAAGAAAATTTATTTTTCACCTGAATTGGATAAGGACAGATGTACACATATGATATGCAAACTGAGTAAATGAATAATGAATTTGACTAGAAAAATTTGACCCCCCCAGAAATCTTATAGGACTTGGAATAAGATTGTTGATTATAGACAATTAAGTGTAATTACTCTTCTCTGTTTGTTATAAGGGTAAAGAGGAGACAAGGTTCGAAAAATCTAGTGCAAAATATATACAACAAATGTATATCAGAAAATAATTGGTGAAATTTAATCAATTATGGAAAAATATTTCAGGGTATCCATTTGAAAGTTCTGAGGTTTTAAATCAATATCCATTGATATAATTTAATATCAAGATTAAAACATGCAAGTTCTTAAAAAAACTTAAAAATTCATTTTTTTAATAATGGAGAATGTGAAAAAATTAATTAAATTAATTAATTAATAATATTTTTCCATGGTTACAAGATTCATGTTCTTTCCCTCTCCTCCTCTCACCCCCCTCACATAGCCAACAATCAAGTCCACTGGGTATTACATGTGTCATCGATCAAGTCTCATTTCCACATAATTAATAGTTGCATTAGGGTGATCACTTAGAGTCTTACATCCCCAATCATATCCTTATCCACCCATGTGATCAAGCAGTTGTTTTTCTTCTATGGTTCTACTCCCACAGTTCTTTCTCTGGATGTGAATAGTGTTCTTTCTCCTAAGTCCCTCAGAATTGTTCTGGATCATTGCATTGCTGCTAGTAGAGAAGTCCATTACATTTGATTGTGCCACAGGGTATCAGTCTCTGTGTATAAGGTTCTTCTGGTTCTGTTCCTTTCACTCTGCATCAATTCCTGGAGGTCTTTTAAGTTCACAAAAACATGCAAATTTTACAAATATGATAATCTAAATAGTAAAAGAGAATTAGAAAAACAAGGTTGCTAGTAATAAAAAGATTTTTTTTTCTTATTTCCCAAACAACATACACCTACTAGGATACAAAGCTATAATAAATCACAATCAGGATGCCTTTTAGATAATATTACAAAAGATTTAAAACTTCCTACAAATTTATTGACCCCTTCCTCAGAGTAAATTTAAAACCTAAGGTGTTAATTACCAGCTTCATTGAATTTTGATCTGGTCTGAAAAATAATACTGCAACCTAAGCAATCATAAGTATTGGATTTCTGACAAAATTATTATATATTGAGTGTTACCAAAATATGTACTTTGTGCAAATATGATTTTGAAAAAACTGAAAATATGTGTTTAAATGTAATGTATGTATGTATGTAGAATTTATGTAGAAACGTATGTAGAAGAAATTTGTTAGAATTTGATATTTACTTGCAATGATATATCATTTGTATTGTAAACCAAAAGTTTAAGGTTAATCTGGTATTGACAAGATACAAATGTTAAGTATTAGGATAATGTTGATTCTCTTCCAAGCCACTAACGCACTCCTGCTACATCAGCCATCATTAATCAAGATAATGTTAATGGAAATTTAACTCCAAAAAAATTATTAATTTTTTTTTGTATAAATTGGGAAGAATGCCAGATAGTTTAAGCTTTGTTAATGAGTCCTGAAATTCAGAAAAGACTGGAAAATTATTGGAAAGAAAAACTGGTTATCATGACTTGTAAAATTAAAAGTTTTCATTGTATATATAAATTTTGGAAATTTTTCAGTTCCAAGCTTCAATTGGTGTGACTTGCTGTTTAAGGTAAAAGCTTTTGAGATTGCAACTAATTTTATTTTTTTGTTTCGAATTCAAGAATAGTTGTCTGATAGATCAATGAACTGTGTTCAAAGGATAGAATAACCCTGACTCTTACCTGAAGTCAAACAGTGTTATAATACTTTCCCTGCTTTTTCCTTTCAAAGCAAATTCAAAGCAAAGTGAAATAATAATTGAAGCCCCAGGAATTTGAATGTGCAAAGCAATCAAATATCTTCCACTACTTACTTAAGAAACTGTACCCTCCTCCAAGTTTTTGTTTCAATTGGAGTTACAATGAATCTCTTGTAAGTTAATTCATTTGGATAATCACTGAACATGAATTGGATTAATCTATCTACAAGCACAAACAAACCTCCCTCCCCCAGAATTATAATATGGGGGTTGAGGTTTTGTTTTTATTTACACAGGAAATGAATACCTATAGCAGAGAAACTTTTGAGAACAGCTGAATATGAAAAACCCAGATGAACACTCCAAACATCCGAGTCACTGAAACCCATGATTTGGAGACAAGCCAAAAAAACAGTTCACATGGCAGAACAATTCCTGGAGGTGGCAAGCCTCCCTAAGACTGATCAATCTTAACTAAGTCATTTCTTTAAAAAAATGAACAAAAAACCCCATTTACCCAATTTTATTTTAATAAGTGTCTGCCTCACCCTTTGTATTAGCCCTAGCCCAACTATTACTATCATTGTTCAGTTACCTTGAAAAATGTAACTTAAAATGATGCACAGTTTTGTATTCTGATATTAGGTATAATTATTTCTATATCAAATGTAGGTTTTCAAAGTGTATTTCTCCTTCTATTTCTCTATAACTGATCACATTTGTTCCATATGTTATACTCCCAAACCTTGGTACTTAGACAAAAGTTAACCTGACACTTATTCCACCAGAAGATGGCACAGCACAATCAACCCACATTTAATTCACAATTTAAAAGACTTAGCACAAACATCTTATACCAAACACTTATTACAGATTTTATTAGGAAGAAAAGATACATATCAGACCCTAGTATATTCCCCCATAACAGAACATAATCCTTAGCAGCATAATCACATGGACACTTAGAAATAAAACAAATTTGACCTATAAATAAAGGAGAAATTAATATTTGCTTGGTTTATGGAACAAAGAATTGTATGCTAACAGAATCAGGCTAATAAGGGTAGCTCTCTTAGTTGTGGTAACCCTTGTCATAAAGGCAAAAGGACCTTGAGTTTCAATGAAAGCCATAGCAAGCCTAAAAATCCAACTAAGTCTATGCAAAAAGCTCAGAGGAAAAGTCTTATTGGGGAAGCAGTCTTAGTAACCCTAGGATTGGATCACTTGATTTGAGACCAAAAAAATTCCCTGAGTAAAAGTCATTTTAGCTCCTAAGCTAAAGTTGTGGAGAAGTGTCTACCTGCGACAAAACACTATGGTCAGTACATGCAGCATATTTTGAGACACACTCTGAAAAAAGCCCTAGTAAAAAGTGAAATTTCAAAAGCTCCATTTCCAAGCAAATAGAATTGGAATTTAGTTTTCTAACCTTACACAATCCATACAAGCCACACACTCACTTCCTTGTTTTCATTTGTTTAATTTATATAAAAAAGGAGCAGATGTAGCCCCCAGTAGTGAGAGTGGACCCCAGTAAAATCAAGGCCATGGTCTGGCCAGGATCACTGCTCACTTGAGGCCCCCAAACCCTCCTTCCTATCCCTCCCTGCCATACTTGACAACAACTGGCAACAACTTGTTCTCTCCAGTGAAGCAAATATTTCCTTGAGAACATGGACTAGATGGTTACATATTTTCCTGTGATTTCTTATCCTTTAGAAAATTCTGTCTATGTTTTGGTAGGCAAACTAAGACATTGTACTAAGATTGTAAATCATTACTAACCCGTGTCCCTGTAAAAAGCTACCTAATTCCTGAGCCTACATCACTTTCTCTTTAAAATACTACCTGAAAGCCTGTCTGTAAGTCTGTCTGTGACCCTCCTGATCTCAACTTCATTTCTCTTATACCTGTTCCATGACCTGCAAATTCGACAGATTCATTGTCAAGCATGAGTTGGAAAAGATGGCCACAAAAGTCCTTTTCAGCTCTAAAAATCTGTGATTAACTGATTCCTTGAAGAGAGACTAAAAGCCATATTATGAAAGGTTTAGATGCCAGCCTGAGGATTTTGTGTTTTATTATACTGGCAATAGGGTGCCACTACAAATTTTCGAGTAGGGAAGTAATATGGTTAAGTCATTGTTTTTAGGAATATTAAGGTACCATTTAGAATTTAACCATCCTTGGTTGGAGAGGAAGGAAGGATATTAATTGGGAGGTTATTGTTGTAATCTAGGCAGGAGGTTATTTTGGACTAGCATGGAGATTATGTGAATGGAGAGAAAAGAATCAATGCAGGAAATGTAAAAGTGGAACCAATAAGATATAACTAAATATAAGAGTTGAAGAAGATGGAAAAATCAATGATGACAACAGAGTTGCAAACCTGGATGATCTGGAAGGATGGAGGTAATATAAACAGAAACAGAGAGTTAACTGATCTTTTTCTTCTTCCTCTGGTATTAAGTATCATTTCTTAAGTGATCTTTGAAAGACTGTGAAAATTGGAGAGATACTATATAATTATAGAGGGACAAGTGTTGCAATTTTAAAAACAGAGAAGAGAATTGAATCTTAAAATTATAGGCAATTAAGAAATAAAATTAATGTAGAGTGATAAAATTAAAAATATAATGGTTTCAAAGGGTTTATTGAAAGCCATTTAGAAAAATGAAGCCACATGCCTATTGAGTTATTTTAAAGGGATCCACCATTTACCTGCTCCTCCCATCCTCCTGCTCCACAAAAGAGGAAGTACCAATGCCATCCTCACTCTTTATACTCTTAGTTACATAATTACACTTCCTGCCTACCTCCACAAGAGGAATCATGGGAAATGTAGTTTGAAAGAGATGTAGATATCCACAGGAAATTTAGAACAGGGACTGCAAAATTAGTTCAAGGACCTCCAAATTTCCAATATCACATTCCCCCTGATGATCTTTGAGTGCCTAGTCACCCCAAGTGATCACTTTACATAATCATCTTGTACCCACCAAGGTCTAGACTATGGTAACCTGTCATTTATTGTTAAATATTATAAGACTGTGATTAATGATTCTGTCTGATTCCATATGAAGGGAATAATAGAGCCACCACACAGTGCAAGAAGTATAAGGTCATGGAGACCAACCAATCTCATTGGGATTGATGAGAAACTGCACAGTGCCATGGAGCACAAGATAAAAAAAAAACCATACCAATACAAGTAGGATTGTTGAACTTTTATGCCAACACTAAAGGACTTGAACCTAGTGTGAGACTAGAAGTTGCAATGCTTGACAAATATATTGAGTTGTAGGACACTTCGTACCACAGTGCCAGTCAAGTACCGAAGGTTGGTCATCATTGTGGCTTCCTTATCTCTGAGAATGAAGGTAAATAATACCTGGGAATGACACTTCCCTTTTACATAAAAATCTAATCCTTTCTTCTCTTATGATAATGCAACTTGCTGTAGTCTTGGCTGCCAATGGGTAAGTACAATATTACTGCATTTTGTCCTACAGATTTATGGGTAAGAATTTACTTTAATTGGATTCTAATACAAGGGCCTGTTATGAATTTATTCTTGTTTAATCAGAAAATCTTATATACATAGATTTTTGATATTTTGATCCTCATTTTGAAATTTTTTCTTTTTCCCAAACATAAATTTTTCTTCTATTTGTTTTTCTTTTTATGCTTTTGATTTTTCTTTTGATAACTGATTAATACACCCCATAATTCAATGATGTATTCTGAGCTCATCTGGGTGTTGGTCAACACCCTCTTTGGGGGGGATTGTATTTTATAAAAATCCAAGTTTTAAAATTTTGTTCGAGAAAATTTTCAGGAAAAGAAGTCTGCTAATGCTTTGAAACCAGAAAATGGACTATTTGCCTGTAGAAACCTATACTGAATCAAGATGATCCAGAAAAGGTGACTGCAGAAATCTACACTGAATCAAAGACAATCCAAAATGAACTTTGGGATATAATAATTGAATTTAAAGGGACTGAATACAATTATTTTGAAGCGTAAACACTTATGCCAAAGGGGATTGCCCCCTAATTGGCCTTTTGTCAATACGCCTAGAAAAACATTGGTTTTGCTCTCTCTCTATCTTTTCTACTTACCTCTTATCTTTAACTATTGTGGTTAGAATTTTAAGGGTACACTATAATTACATCAAATGATCAATTGGGGTGACCAGTCTCCCAAATGATCAGAGGGGGGATTGTGATAATTAGATGAAATCTACACTGCCCATCTTTAGATTTAACCACAAAAGGTGAAAACATCTCCATTTTTGGGTGGTCTGTAACCCATGTGTGCTAACAAATCAGAATTTACTGATTGCCTCATGGGCAGTCCTAAGAAAAGCATCTGTTGTGATTGGACATGTAAACTAAGAGAAGGCCACAGGAAGTGATGCAAAAGAGGCCCCTTTAAAAAGACACCTCAGTCATCTGGGCTTGGTCTTCTGGTTTGTGAACAGGACCTGAAGGAGCTCTGTTGATTTGTGACTGGGGTATTCCACATGGAATCTTCCTGAACTTCTCTTAAGGAACTTTCCTTTTAATAGAGACTTTTGACTGAAGTTTTTGCTTCATTTGCCTCTGGGGCCCCCTGACCCTCTGGGCTTCTGGCCCTCTGAGTTTCTGGCCTTGGGTTAATTAGATCTACCTGGATTAACTAGGGGATCAGAGCAAATTACCTACTGTGTTAGATTCTTATTTCCTTATTTCTTCTTCCTTTTCTCATTTGTAAATAAATTTCCATAAATATTATTTTAACTTGAGGTTACTCTTTAATTGGGGATTGATAATTGTTCAATCCCCTAGTGACCTAACCTCTTATTATATTCAACCCCCAAACCGCTTTTTTACATTACAGAACTTGACTTTGTTTCCTAGCCAAATTCCAGAAGGTATTAATGAAGATTAGTGACCATTCTTGAAAGATAGGTTCAGGTCACAAAAAAGCTATTAAGGCTACATCTGTTAGGTTGCACCAGATTAACCTGATTTTCTTCATCTCTCTCTTTCTCTCTCTCTCTCTCTCTCTCTCTCTCTCTCTCTCTCTCTCTCTTTTGAGAATGACTAAACTCTTAAGTCAGTAAAATGCTCGATTTTAGAAAAGCCTTTGTTAAAACAGAACCATACCATACCTTTGATCGAATCTTATCCTCATGGTCATATGACTGGAGATGGGTAATAGGTCAAGCAGTGGATAGAGTAATGGGCCTGATAATATGATGTTATGAAACTACAAATTGGCCCTTGTTCCTTATAATCTGTGTGTAGAAACCATACTGACCCTTGTCCCAGATTGAACCATAAACCTTCAAGTACTCTTTGATTACTTTAGGTAGGATTACCAGGTTAAGTTTTAAGTCTCATTTTTATTTTCTTAGTTTTTCATTTTGTATCTAGGCTATTCCTAGGTATCTTAGCCTTTGGCTATTATATCTAGGACTCTCACAGTAATTTTAGACTGTGGCTAGTGTGGGTCCCAAGTGAGGGACAGGGCAAAAGTCCTCTCCCTTCTCCAAAATCTATGTAAGTAAGTATACTACATTCTGTAGTTCAGTGGAAACCCCAGGACTGAGTTTCTATGCATTTGCCCAGATTAATCTTTTTATCTTGATAAAGACTCTTATAACTATGTTGTTAGTTCTTTGCTTTTTCTTTTAGATTGATGGACCTGATCAGGAAGACATCTTTCTGAGTTCAAGTCTGGCCTTAGACACTTACTAGCTGTATAATACTGGCCAAGTCATTTAACACTGTTTGTTTCAGTTCTTTATCTGTAAAATGAGGGGGAAATGGCAAACCAATTCTGTATCTTTCAAAGAAAACTCCAAATAGAGTCATAAAGAGTTAGACACACCTAAAATGACTGAACAACAACAATATAGCTAGATGTAATACATCCCTCTTAAGCCTAGGGCAGTGATGGTAAACCTTTTAGGGATGGAGTGCCAGGCCCTGCCCCCCTTACCCCAACCCCCAGACCAAGCCCTGTGCCTGTCCCCCAGAGACCTAGTGCTATGCCCAGTCCCACCTCCTTACCTCCTATCCCCCTCACCCCTTATCCCAGACAGGGGAGGGGTGGTGAGAGGCACATGTGGAGAGGAAGAGGAGATTAGACCTAGCACTTTGCTCCCTTCCAGCTATGTGCCATTCTGTGAGCTCTTCTCCCCTCAAACCTAGCTCCTCTCTAACCCCACCACAGGAATCACTCTCACCACAGACTCAACAGGCTGCCACCTGTGCTGCACCCTCATACAATATGTGACCCGACCTCCTCCCAGTGCCTTGGGGAGGGAGGAAGTGCTCCCATTGACTGTTGGGCATAGGGGCAAGGGAAGTGAGGAATGTCCTCAGATGTGTGTGTGGAGAGGGGGAAGGGAGCAGCTCCCTTCATCCCCCCAGTCCTTCTGGCTTTCTAGTAATGAATTCTGGCAGGCAATGGCACGCAGAGAGAGCTCTGTGTGCCCTATTTGGTACATGTGCTATAGGTTTGTCATTACAGGCTTAGGGATTGTTAAGATTAAACTTCTCTGGAGGCTGTATCTTAATTTATAATTATTTTTTAAATGTTAATAAGTGGGCCAGAGAAAGAGACATGTGGCTGGTCATTCCCTTAGAAAGCCTCCAATCTGGGAGCAAGGAACTGGACTCACACACATCTCCTTACTCTGAATTCCCTGGAAAATACTCTGGATTCCCTTATTTCTTCTCAAATTTATGTCCCTTTTCAAAGGCCCTCCAACGGGGGGACTCTGACCTTATCTGCACAAAATAGGCTGGTATTCTGGATGCTGTGATCACATGGGAGAAGAGACAAAGGCTTTCCAGATGTCAAGTCAAGAGACCTTCACAATGGCTGTAGAGTAAGCTTGCCCACTCCTCTCTACCCCAAGTATCTTTCTTTTACCCACTATCTTAAGGGGTTATTTTCAGATGAACAACAGACTTTGTCCACATTCTTAACAATCAAAGGATGGGTTAAGTTGCTACTCAATTCAATCAGAATGTGGGCTGAGTTGTAACTTCAAACTTAATATCAGAACTCACCCTTTTTAAAATTCAAAGTTAATCTTGGAGTACAAAAGAAAGTGGTATAACCTGGTGTTAAATTTTCACAGGATCCTGTCCCTTCTTACAATATACTTTTTATACTGAGAATAATGAATTCTCAAGTTTTCAGATACCATTTCCTCATCGGCTGATTCTGAAATCCCCACTTTTGGAAGAGGTGGGTTTATAGACTATTTAATGTATCACTGATAAAGATGACACCTTTTTTTTTTTTTTGTCTTCATCTGGGCTTCCAATCTTTTTATTGGGGCCTAGTCTTGAGTGTCTCTTTCTTCTGCAAAGTTCCTAAAGAGAACTTTTTAAAAATCATAGTTACCAACAAGGATATATGGGTATATCAAAATGTCATTAAAGTGTCACCCTTCTCCACCCAGCCCCACCCCCTATCAAAAAATTAGGTAAGTTTATTTAATTCTAAGCAGAAATGGAACCTTCATTTTCTAATCATATGCAGTTTATTATAAAAGAAAGGAGACAGTGGGGATAGTGTTATGGAAAAAGGATTATTCAGAACAAGGAAGTATTTGCTTCTGGATTTCCTGATCCCAAAGGGCTTGAGTGTCTAAAAGGTGAAAAAGACCCTCTCTTACATGAGGAAAAGGGAATAGAGATGGAGGTTGGAAGGAAGAAGGTGAAGGAAAGATTATATTGAAGGACCCTGGACAGGAGCTTTCTGAAGTTCTATCATCGGAAAGCTGAAAGGGGTAAAAAAGGATCATTACAGAAATTCTGATGTTTGCAGCAGTAGGTCACAGTTAATTGTGTTGCAGAAGATTTCTCACTGTTCTTGCAGTTGATTGCACAGCCTGTCTGGATCATCTCATATTTTTCTAGGGGGTGGGGTATAGATGGAGTAGAGAGAAAGAGAGGGACAAGTGGGTAAGGCTTTCGAAATCAAGGGTGGTACAGTGGCTAGAACCTGGAGTCAGGAAGACCTGAGTTCAAATTGGGCCTCAAACAATTACTCTGTGATCCTGGTCCAGTCACTTAACTACTGCCTCAGTTTCCTCATCTGTAAAATGAGTTGAAGAAGGAAATGCAAGTCTATTCAACTCTCTTTGTCAAGAAAACCTCAAATGGGTTACAAAGAGTCAGACATGACTGAAATAATTGAATATTTCTGCTCTTTTCTATGGCAAAGATGATATATGTGCAGTCTTACTATGATAGGGTATCAAAATGAGAATGAAATCCACTAATAACACTTATCTTAGCCAAGCCTCCCAGGATTCTCAACAATGCTCTCAGACTGTAGAAATTTTTCCTTCCTGGTATTCAACTGACCATGCACCACAATCACAGGATTATAAATGTAGATCTGGTAAGAACTTTTGATGGTATTTATTTTCAATTCTCTCATTTTATTGATGAGGAAGAAGATCCGAAGAAAGGTTATGCCCAGGGTCGTACAAGTTGTAAGTGCTTGAGTCAGGATTTAAACTCAGATCTTTCTGACTCCAAGGCCTAGCTTTATCTATTCTACCACATAGAAGTAAAAGACAGTGAGTTCAGGGCCAGGCCCTCCTCCACTGCACCCACCTAGCAGGTCTAGTTCCCATAAATACTTTCTTCAGTATGGAACACTGACTATGCTCCTTCCACCCCACCCCTCAGTGGTCTAGGGTTTTCAGGAGACTTTGGGAAGGGACAAATCAATGAGAGGGAAATATCCACAGGGTTCTTACCTCCCCTATTGGTTGACTTGACTCCAACCCACAAGACTATTCCAGAGACTACCAATACACAGGATTCAAACACTGTCCATCCTTTTCATTCTTGATCCCCTGAGTGGAGTTACTCAATACCTCTCCCTAGAGCACCTCTTCAGGATGCACTATCTTCCAAGATGAAAATACAGATTCCCATTGGTAATCTATATTTCTTCAGAGATACCCTCTGGGAATACCATGTAATGGGTGGAACTGCTTTGGGCTATAGTCTTGGAAGGGAGAAGAGGAAAGGATAGGCAAGACCCCATCATTAACTTCCACTTTTGAACTAGGATCCCCTTCCCATACTCCTATCCCCACTCAGATACTACTTACCTGTGGTTAGGGGAGAAATGACTCTCTTGATCATGCAAGACTCATTATTTTTCAGGTCGCAGTAGTCATTACTTTCCTTACATGTCTTCTCTTTGTAGGATGAACATTGTTTGCATCTAATGGCTTCAACTATGGGACAAAAAATTCTGATTTTCCTCCAACCAAAGGGGAGGGTGGGATTGCAAAGGAGTAGACCAGAAAAGAGTTATTGGAGAGTTCATCTGATGGAGATAAATGATTTATTCATTTTCATTTCATTTCATTCATTCATTCACTTAGTGCTCTAGATATGGTTGGATCTCATATGAACACAATCACATTTTAGGTTAGAGGGAACAGGGAACAATATCCAAGTATGATGCAATAATGAATCTTGAAATGTTGGAACTGAGAGGAACCATAAAAGACCTTAAAAAATCCAACTCTTTCATTTTACAGAAGGGAAAGTTGAGGCTCAGAGTTATATAGCCAAAGCAAGGACTGAAACCTCAATTCCCTTTTTACAGAAAGGGAAATATGCCTAGTTAACAGAAGCAAAGTCAATGAGGCCTCAAACTCCAATTCTTTGACTGCTAGACTGCTCTTCTCCTTGGAATTTTCTCTTCCCCCCTCTCCCCCCAGCTCCTCTCATTAACTGGTCATCCAAATTCATATTCCTAGCTGTAGTAGGCAGGACCCAAGGTGATCTGGGCTGTAAACTTCAAACTTGTTAGAATGGCTGGTCTGAGCTCTGCCTTCACACTATTATGTCTTGTGTATTATGCCCTGTTCTTAGAATGTCTTTTAGAATCTCCCAGCTTGAAGTGACTCTACTTTCCCTCTGTTTCCTCTGAACTATCATAGCTATCTGTGCCTTTTCCAGGTATTTTTTAAACTCTGCTTTGTATTTTCCTTATTTGTACTTATGTCCTTGATTAGACTATAAACTCCTTATAGTTAGGACCTATGCCTTATTCATCTCTGTATGCCACTCAGTGTTTAGTTTAGGGTGGTCCACTCAGTAAGTGGTGCTTAATAAATGTTGGTTAAATAAATAGAAAAATAGGAGACTATAGGACAGAAAATGAAAGAATCCAAATTCTTAGTGAAGCCTGAAGGAGGAAGCCCAGCAACTCCCAGGGAATGGATAAGAATTAAAGGAAAGGAAGGCTCTGCTTTCCGTGCTACTTCTGATCTGATGTCCCAGCTAATCTCAGGGAGATGGAAGGAAAACCCAGGAAAACATAGTCCCTTTGGAGGACTTACCCCTTAAGAAGCAGAGTAGAAGGAGGCCTAACAGGAACAACCTGTCCATCGTTGGGAGTGGTTTGTGGCAGAGGAGCCAAAGGAACTCAAGGGGACAGTGACTGAAGCACTTAGGTGGGACAGAGGCTGGAGTAGTGATACTGAAGACCTACCTCCTGGGGGCTCCACCTTTATAACAGTCTGGGCTGTGGGAAGCAGCCAATTGGGGCAGTGGTAGGATAGTGGAAAGAAGAGAACTCATATAGGTACTCAGGGTCCCCTTCATTTCCTCTCTCAAATACTCAATCCACCCCTCTGCTTTTCCTAGGGTCTGCTCACCTCAGAGCCACAGAGTGTTCCAAGTGTGAGAATGTCAAAGTGCATATATTAATAAACACTTAAGGAGCTGCTACTATATGCCTAGCATTGTGCTAAATGACATGTAAGGGAATCAACAGTATAAGGCATGGTCCTGAGGAAGTAATATGGTGAAATGGAAAGAGGACTGACTATATTTAGAGTTCTGAAGTTGAAGTCATAGAACTTGAATTCAAATTCTGACCCTGCCACTTACTAATTATGTGACTGAAGACAGCTCATTTACCTCTCTGCCTCATCTGTAAAATGAAAGGATGACTTCAAGATGACTTCAAAAATTCCTTCTAGCTCAAAGTCTCTGATCCTCTGAGTGGGTCTTCAAGGACCTCACAATTTAGAAAGACACACAAAACAATTAAATGTTCAATTGCATGGAATAAGTTTACAAATTATAGGTACCTGTAGGATTAAAAACTCTATAAGGGTCCAGGTATTGCCTTGGACTATTGTTCTAGTAGTGACAGAAGGCTCTGGCTACTTGGAAAGGTATGAAATTTTCTGGACAAGGTTAAATCCCTGAGAAGTTCTGAATCTCTGGTCTTGTTCTGCTTATTGGACCTTGGACATCACATTGATGATTCAATATTGATTGAATTTTTTCAGATCATTTCAAACACCTGAACTCATTTCTTTAGGACTGGTCTTTCAAAAAAACAAAACCCATAGACTTAAAGTTTTAGAATTGGAAGAAGCCCTTAATGGTCATCTATTCCAACTCCCACATTTGAAAGAGGAGGAAACTAAAGCCAAGGGAAATGAAATGAATTGATCCAGGTCACTCAGGTTGTAAGAGAAAGAAAAAGAGGTGACAGGTTAGAGGAAGCTGAATCTTGGGAAGAGGCAGAGATAGACACAACGAAGGGCAGTTCTATAAGAGACATTTACTCAGTTCTGTGGAGGGAAGCTTTTTCCAATCTATTCTCCATTCTTTTTCCAGTTTATCCTTAGCTATCAAAGCAGAGGAAGCACTGACCATACCACCTCTACTTCAGTAGCTCCCTGTTATATCTTCTGTTTGTATCTTAAATCCCTTGATTACCTGGCTTCCTCCTATCTTCCTGGTTTTATGCCATCTTTTTGTTTAATTTTATTTTTTATGAAGATATTTTATTTTGCTAATGAAATGTAATAACAATTTTCCAGATAAGTTTTTTGAAGTTATATGATCCAAATTGTCTCCCTTCCCTCCTCCTCCCTAAGATGGTTAGCAATTTGATCTGGGTTATATATGTATTATCATGCAAAACAGATCTCCATATTGTTCATTTTTATGAGAGATATTTGTATAAAACCAAAACAGCAAAATAAAAAGCCAAATGAACTAAAGTAAAAAATAATGTGCTCTGATCTGTATTCTGACTCCAACAGTTCTTTTTCTGGAAGTGGATAGCATTCTTTGTCGGAAGTCCTTCAGAATTCTCCTGGATTATTGTATTGCTGATGGTAGCTAAATCTCTCACAGTTGATCATTCCACAGTATTACTGGTACTGTGTACAGTGTTCTCCTGGATCTGTTTATTTCACTCTGCATCAGTTCATGTAGGTCAGTCAGTCTTACACCATCTTGCAGCCTCCATGATCTGAATGATTCAGTTACACTAGCCTCCTTGTTCTTTCTCTAAAATAGCACATGACTACACATTTTCACTGGCTATACTCCATGGCTGGAATTCTCTCTTTTGTCATCTCTGCCTCTTGGTTTTCTTCAAATTGCAGATAAAATCTTACTTTCTACAGGAGGCCTTTTCAAATACCCATTAATTTGACTTCCTGAAATTATTTCCAGTTTATTCTTTCTATATCTTGTTTGTACATACTTTTTTTGTATATTGTCTTCCCCATTAGATTGTAAGCCCATTGGGTAATGGACTATTTTTATTTTTTTTGATCCATAGGGCTTAATTAGTATAGGGATACTACATATCACTTAATAACACTTGTTGACTGACGATGACTGACTGACATTGGTCCAGTCAACTTCTAAAAACTTAGTGACTTTCTAGGAGAAGGAGAACAATGAGGACACAAAGATGACAATGGAGATAGGCAACAGGAGACCCTGGACTAAGGAATTTTAATACCAGTGGAAGAGTTTCTGGAACCCTTCTCCTGTATCAGGAGACCAGTTCCTAGATGAAGTTAGAGACAGACCTAAGGAACAGGGATGGTAAATGATATCTTGAGGAGGAACACCCCCAGATCTTGACCTTTGCTAGACTATGTAGGTTCAGGGGAAGGCTGTCTAGTATCCATGCAGGACAGAACTATGAGTCTTGAGATAGTTCTCCCTACGACTGGAAGGCTGACCTTAAAGAATATCCTAAAGCATGGCAGACTACACAGGCCTCTGGAAAGTGGGACCCTAAAATTTTCCTTGGGTTTCTTATTCAGGGAACTACAATGGTAGAGTAGAGAAGGAATGCTTCCAGCCTGCCTATGCCCACCTCTAAACAATCACAACCACCCCACCTCTCTGAAACATAAAACAACAAAAATGCCTCATAATGAATTCTGGAGAGGCAGAATCAAAACGGACAAGGTGCAGCACTGTTCCAGCCCAGGATGGTATAGAAGGAAAGCAGGAAAGACTTGCCTCACTGGGGAAGGAGGGGAAAGTGTTCTAGTATATGTGGCCCCTAGAGAAGACAGAAGTGGGGGAATCAGAATCTAGTACAATTGAGCTCATGCAGATCCTGGAGGAGCCAGCAGCAGGGAGAGTGGAATCTAGTTCAATCCATGGCAACCAGCACCCAGGGCAACCATCAGACGGGGGAGAAAAATCTAGTTTAATCCATCCCAGGCAGCATCTGAACAATACAGCTGCAAGTCTCCCCACAGCATGCTGGACAGGCCACTCTCTTGAAGAGCACACTGCAGGACCCAAAGGCAGCCAGGTTTGACCCCTGGTATCTGAGTAGACTGCAATAGAAGCTTCGGATAGTATTCCTTCTACTCTAGGAAGAGAGTTGAATAGCAACATACAGTCAGGGTCATGAAGTAGAGTGGAAAAATCAGCAAAAGACAAAGAAAAAACCTGACCTTAGAAAGCTACTTTAATTAATAGGGAACATCAAAAGACAAACTCAGAAGAGGACAATAATGTCAAAATGGAAACATGTAAAACTTTGAAGGAAAGTGTGAAAGGATATCAGACCCAAAAAGAACTGGAAGAGCTCAAAAAGGATATTAAAAACCAAATGATCAAAGTGGAAAATGGAGCCCATTGAAAATGAAGATGACTTGATTTTCTAGCAACACTAAGTGCTTTTCCAACTTTGGAGAGATCCACTTCTAGTAGTATTATAAATTTGGAGGATTTTATGGAACTCCATTATGTGGGGGCTTATAAAAGAAGAAAGAAAAAAATGTTTGCTCTTTATAGGCTCAGGTGCAAGACCTTTGTAAATTTTTTGTTAGTTTAAATAAAACCTGTCTCAACCAAATAAAATGAGTCTTCACTCTTAAGGAATTTTCCTTCTATTGGGGAAATATACAGATAAGTGAACATAACACACATGCAAATTATAGAAAGTAGTTTCCAGAAATAAGCAAGGCTAATAACTAGGGGAAGCAATAAGTTGAGGTCTTATTCAGGAGATGACATCTGAGCTGTGCTTCACAGAAAATTAGACATTTTAAGAGGTAAAGATGAAAGGGCCTAGAGACAGGAGGTCCTAGGTTCAAACCCGGCCTCAGCCACTTCCCAGCTGTGTGACCCTGGGCAAGTCACTTGACCCCCATTGCCCACCCTTACCAATCTTCCACCTATGAGACAATATACCGAAGTACAAGGGTTTAAAAAAAAAAAGATGAAAGGGCAACACATTCTAGGCATGGGGACAGACCATACAATATCATGAAAGTAGGAGAATGTCATTGTGTGCAGAGAATAGAGGAAACACTGATAGGCATGAGGCAAAAAGAAGCTCCCAAGACTGAACCTGGTCTTTACAAATCCAGAGCTTCGGTTCTGGGCTATCATAGAATCATTCAATATTTTGACTAGAATTATTCTTTACATTCATTCTGCACAACACCTCTCATTTGGTAGATGAGAAAATTGAGAATGAGAATGAATTCCCCCCACATCATGGAACTAGGTTGTAGTAGAGCACATTATAGAAACAGGGTATCCTTAATCTTAGTCTGGTTTCTAGCCCAATATTACCTTTAAGAGTGAAATCAGTGTGTGGGGGTTTACAAGGAGGATTCATAGAGAAAATAAGACTTATACTAGGTCTGAAGGAATGGACAATGAGTTGGGCAGAATATTCCAAAGAAGGAGAACAAAGGCTCCCAGAGGGTTAACATTTGGGATCCTTGCTGGCTAGACCATAGTGGGGAATATCCTATTTTCATGGAATTAACTCTATTTTATGATGGGGTGCCATAGTTATTACAAGAGAATGAAGGTGGCCTGGGATTGAGGGAATTTGGGGCTACATTTCCATGTACCACTTCTGGCGTCATCATTGACTTGTAAATTCAGGTAGGGGAGAACCTCCACTCTCACGGCTCAGTCACCATATTTGGAAGAATGGACTTGAATGACCCCAAGAGAAGATTGGAAGATCAAAAATGAGATGATATATGGGACTGTCCCTTGCCCTTTTGTGGGGACAGAGCCAAGTACTATTATTAGCCAACCAAAACTTAACTAATGTATGTCCCACTCACTCAGCTGAAGGGAACTTGCTAGCCTGTTCTGAACATCATGCCTCCTTCCTCATACTTCATGTTTTTGTCCAGATACTTTCCCTTCCTAGAAAAATTACCTTTTTCTTTTTTATTGAAGTATTACCTAAATGATTAACCATTTCTTGCACTCAAGAAAGGTTTATGGGGTGTTGGGTCTGTGAAGAAGAAATGATAGCAAGCCTCAGACAGCTGTAGCTTAGAAAGGCTGCTCAAACTCAGAGGCAAAACCTGTGACCCAGTAGAGATGATGGATTTGTTAAGAGAGTTTTTTTTTTTAATTTGTCCCTTTTTATATTTAAAATAAAAGAGAGCAAAAAGGTTTCTGAGTAAGAGACCCACTGCTGTGCAAACTGTCAGTTAGTGACAGTTAGAAGGGTGTGGCTGAGTTAGTCTGTTACAGCTGGCAGTTGGAAGAGTTTTTATCTCTGGATCCCCCCCCCCCCCCCCCCCGGGGGGAGAGGGGTGTGTGGTTCGCCCTCTGGGACTGTGAGGAGTCAGAGAAACAGATTTAAGGCATTATTCATTATTGATTATCTTGGGTAGATAGGTAGACAGATAGTGTGTATATTCTTAGAGAGTGTAGAAAAGCTGCATGGCAAATGGAACAGGGAGGAATTCTCTATTTCTTCTATTCCTCTTCCTCCTTTCACCTAGTACCATGAGGTTTCCACTACAGGCAATTCACCAAGATAAACTCATCACAAGAAACAGTTTTCCAACAATGAGAGTTGTCTGGCTTTGGAATGGACTGCCTCATAGATAATGATGTCCTTGCTACTGTGGTCTTCAAGAAGCTAAATAATAAATTATTGGAAATCATCAACTTAAAACTTTCATGATAGCTCAAGTCATAGGACCAGAGCTCAAATTTCATCCCTAATCATTACTACATATGTGACCTTGAGTAACTAACATTCGTGGCACTCAGTTTCTTGATTTATAAAATAGGGTGATGGACTAGATGAAATCTAGAAGAGATCCCTTCCAGCTCTAGGTATATGATCCTATAAAATGATTCAGGATTCATTCAAGAGGAGAATGAAAGCTAGCCCACACACAATAAGGGAAGTAAATTTTTAAAATTTTATTTAGAATATTTTTCCATGGTTACACAATTAATGATCTTTCCCTCTTCCCTCCTCCCTTCCAGAGCTGACAAGCAATTCCACTGGGTTATACATGTAGCATTGTTCAAAACCTATTTCCATATTATTACTATTTGCAATAGAGTGATTGTTTAAAGTCAAAATATCCAGTCATATACCCATTGAACCATGTGATCAATCATATATTTTTCTTCTGCATTTCTGCTCCCACAGTTCTTTCTCTGGATGTGGATAGTATTCTTTCTCATAAATTCCTCTGGATTGTCCTGGGTCATTGCTTTGCTGCTAGTAGAAAAGTCTTTCATATTGGATTATGTCATGTAATGCAAGGATGCAACAGAGGCTTTTGCTCTGGCAGGAGTCAACTGTAAAACATCCTGGCAGTTAAGCCTTGGAATTTTCAGAGAGAGTCAGTTGGAACCTGAGGCTTGAAGAGAGCAGAAGGTCCAACTCAGACTCTGCTTTTGGCTTTTGCCTTTGCTTTGGCCTGTGCTTTTTTGTCTCTGGCAATTTGAACTTAGGTGATTTCTCTGGACCTCTCCCTCACCTTCTCCATATTATACCCCTATTATCTTACCTCATTTTCCCTTTGGGCTTTGGGAGTAAGGGTGGTTGTCGTTTTGGTGATTAGACTTTGTGGGTTTAGTTTTCTGTAGGCAAGTAGGACATCTTTGAATCAACCTTTCCCTTATTTTATTGATCTAGTATATACTTTACTTTAAGGCAGCCAAATCTTTGGCCTGGGAGAGCAGCCTCTCCCTCAGTCTAACTCTCTCCTGACCCTTCCCCCAGCTTCAGTTTCTCCCTAGTGGCTAATACAAAACCCTAAACCCCCCTCTTCTTTATGATCAACCCTAATATTAATAAACCCCCTTTGTTACCTACTCAAACCCTCTGGTGAATCATTGTGTTGAAAATTTAAGAAAGGGTTGAAGAGGGAAGGAATTTTTTTCTCTTTATTTCTTGAGGAACAGTGGGTATCCATCTTGGTAAGAAGTCCTTACCGGAGACTTCCTGCCATCAGTTTGACTGGCAGGGAGGAGCCCTTCGACTCCTCCCTCAAGGGACCTGAGAAACTAACAAAGGAAAGCCCACAAGGCAGATTTAAACACTTCTGACTGGCCCAACTCCTTGTGTCCATAGGGATACCTTTTCTGCCTTGAAGTGTTCAGCCTACTCCCCAGTGTCCTCTGTCTCTAGCCTCCTGTGACTAGCCTGTTTTAAGTTGCCTCTCCTGAATACCCCACCTATTCCCTCACCATCCAATATACCACCTCATTCATTTTTTCCCTACATTCAGCCATCCCCTTCATTCCTTCTCCTAATATCTACCTCACCTTTATCCCTACATTCAACCAAAAGAGTCACAATGTTTCAGTTTCTCTGTACAATGTTCTCCTGGTTCTGCTCCTTTACTCTGCATCAATTCCTGGAGGTCTTTCCAGTTCATATGGAATTCCTCCGTTCATCATTCCTTACAGCACAATAGTATTCCATCACCATCAGATACCATAATTTGTTCAGCCATTCCCAAAAAAATTTTTTTTCCAATTTTTTTGCCACCATAAAAAGTGCAGCTGTAAATATTTTTGTACAGCCTTTTTGTTTCTCTTTGGGGCACAAACCCAGCAGTAGTATGGCTGGATCAAAGGGCATGCAGTCTTTTAAAGCTCTTTGGACATAATTCCAAATTATCTTCCAGAATGGTTGGATCAAATCACACCACCAGCAATGTATTAGCATCCCAATTTTGCCACACCCCCTCCAACATTTATTATTTTCATTTGCTGACCTATTGGTCAATCTTCTAGGCCTGAGGTTGTTTCAATTTGCCTTTCTCTAATCAGGAGGAATTTTGAACACTTTTTCATAGTTTTGATTTTTTTCATCTGAACATTGTTTATACATATCCCTTGACCATTTGTTAATTGGGGAATGGCTTGATTTTTTATAAATTTGACTTAGTTTCTTATATATTTGGGAAATTAAACCTTTGTCAGAGTTTTATTATAAAAAATTTTCCCTCTGTTGCTTTCCTTCTAATTTTGGTTGCATTGGTTTTGTTTGTACAACCCCTTTTTAATTTAATTTTATCAAAATCATTCATTTTATATTTTGTCATGTTCTCTATTTCTTGCTTGGTTTTAAATTTCTTCCTTTTCCATAGATCTGACAGGTATACTAGTCTATGTTCACCTAATTTATTTATGATTTCACTTTTTATATTTAAGTCATTTACCCATTTTGAATTTATCTTAGTATAGTGTAGGATTAGGGAAACTGTAAGATGACAGGGGTCCATGGCAATGAAGTCTCCCTAATCCCTGGTCTTGGGAGAAACACAGGCAGGCTTGACTGGATGGGAGGGGCAGGAGCCCGTGGAGTACTTCTTCACCTCCCCCCTCCCTCTAAACAGTTGGAAATCAGTTGACTGACTGGTAATGGTGGATATTTCTAGCTTGATAACTTCTGGGCCAAGATGGTAAGTGGATGGAGACTAAACCCTTTGTGATAATATCTTTCTCTGTGTTATTATGAACTCCTCTCAGCAATATGGATCCCACAGTAAGGTGTAAGATGTTGATCTAAACATAATTTTTTCCATATTGTTTTCCAATTTTCCCAGCAATTTTCGTCAAATAGTGAGTTCTTGTCCCCAAAGCTGGGATCTTTGTGTTTAACAAACACTAGCTTGCTGAGGTCATTTACCTCAGGTCTATTCCATTGATACACTCTTCCATCTCTTAGCCAGTACCATATTGTTTTGATGACCACTATTTTATAGTTTAGTACACTAAGTGTCTGGTATACTGGTTATGATCTTCTCTACACTTAGTTAGATTGGTACTTTGAAAGAAGACATTTAATCAGACATAGGATTAACTTTCCTATAGGTTATCACACTACCATTTGAGGAGAATGCAGAGCATATGTATCACAAAGGAATATACGAAGAGCTCACATATGTCTAGAGCACTTATTAACCTTTAGGTTAGACTAGACCTGTTATTGCCCATATTAATTAAAAAACTAAAAATTGAGGAGTTCTTTCAAAGTTCCACTAAAATTTTCAGGAAGACTAGTGATATAGGAATTGGGTAGGCTAATAAGTGAAGTAGACTGCTGACACTTGATCCCAGGAGAAAGGGGGCTAGATCTCTTTGGCAGGGACCCAGGACCCCAGGACTGAGTTGTCTTCTTTCTATATGCCCCTAGAATGTGGTGTTTTCTTTGACCATAGTGATCTTCCCATTTTAATACATAAGCCCACATCATCCTTGCATGGTGAATGTGTGGTTGGTCTACAATAGCTGTAACAAACAAGATTAATGAGAACTGAAAAAGGACATTATGTTTTCAAAGTTTCTGCATGTCCCTAAAGAGTAGAGCAGAGGTCCTCTCCATGCCCAGAAGCGAGTCAGTTGTGCTCAGCTATGGCATGAGGAACCTTAGAGAGTACATATGAATGTGTTCTTAAATAACATCAGAAGTGTTTTTTTTTTTAAGGTTTTGAACAATGATACATGTAAAAACCAGTGGAATTGCTCCTTGGCTCTGGGAGGAGGGAGGGAGAAGGTGTGGGAAAGAACATGAATCATGTAACCATGGAAAAATATTCTAAATTAACTAATTAAATAAAAAAGGGAAAAAGGTGTTTTTTTCCTTCTCTAGATACCAAATAACTACTTAGGCTCTCATTGGACTCAGTCAAAGATACATGATTGCTGAAAGTAAATTTTGTCTACCACCCATGGTTTTTGGAGCTGACAAGACATGAATACTCATAAGAAATTTGCAATAACATTGGATCCAATTGTTTTTGAGCACCCTTCTCCATAGTGCTGGGATCCATCTGATTGTGCTATGTCCTTCAATGAATAACACTTGAACTTCCAAGTTGTGTATTAGACTCTGCTTTTATTTTTTGTGGGATGGTGATAGAAACTTGTCACATAACAATATTTTTTTATTTGTCTGTTTATTTATTTATTAGTTTCTAATGTACTGTTTTAAAACAATTTTTTTATTTAGAATATTTTTCCGTGGTTACAATGGTTCATGATTTTTCCCACCCCTCTTCCCTTCCCTCTCCCGGAGCTGACAAGCATTCCACTGGGTTATACATGTATTGTATCATTGTTCAATACCTATTTCCATGTTATTCATATTTGCAGTAGAGTGATCTTTTAATATCAAAACCCTAATTATATCCCTGTCAAATTACATGATCAATCATATGTTTTTCTTCTGTGCTTCAGTCCCTACAGTTCTTTCTCTGGATGTAGATAGTGTTCTTTCTCATAAGTTCCTATGGATTGTCCTGGATTATTACATTGCTGCTGGTAAAAAGTCTATTACATTTGATTGTGCCACAGTGTATCAGTCTCTGTGTACAATGTTCTCCTGGTTCTTCTCCTTTTACTTTGCTTCAATTCCTGGAGGTTTTTCCAGTTCACCTATAAATCCTGCAGTTCATTATTTCTTTCAGCACAATAGTATTCCATCACCATCAGATACCACAATTTGTTCAGCCAATTTCCAATTGACAGACACCCCCTCATTTTCCAATATTTTGCCACCACAAAGAGCATAGCTATAAATATTTTTATACAAGTATTTTTCCTTATTATCTCTTTGGGGTACAAGCTCAGTAATAAGTAGTATGACTGGAGCAAAGGGAAAGCATTCTTTTAAGACCCTTTGAGTAAAATTCCAAATTGCCCTCCAGAATAGTTGGAACAATTCACAACTCCACCAACAGTGTATTAGTGCCCCAATTTTACCACATCCTCTCCATCATTTATCATTTTCCTTTGCTGCCATATTGGCCAGTCTGCTAGGTGTGAGGTGTTATCTCAGAGTTGTTTTTATTGCATTTCTTTAATCAGGAGGGGTTTAGAACACTTTTTCATGTGCTTATTGATAGTTTCGATTTCATCATGTGAAAAACTGCCTATTCATGTCCCTTGACTATTTGTCAATTGGGTAATGGCTTGATTTTTTGTGAATTTGACTTAGTTCCTTATATATTCGGGAAATTAAACCTTTGTCAGAGATAACTGTCCATTTAGAGAGCATTAACTATTAAATGTTGTAAGAAGAGGGAGCGAGTGACTCTCTAGTCTCTTAACTTACTTTCCTAACATTCTTCTAGGCCTGTACCTCTTTCATGAAAATTTCTTTGACCACCTCAACCACCAGTGCAAATCCCCTCTTCTGAAAAGGTAAATATTTACCATTCATTTGGCACATAGTATATGTTGTCATGTTATTACTCAGGTATATGTGCTGGCTTATCAACTGGATTGTAAACTCTTTCAAGTCAGCTTCTGTGTCTGATATTTCTTTGAGGTCTAAGCATCTGCCACACACATGCCATAGAGCAACTATTAGACCTACACCAAACATGTTCAATAAATTTTTGTCACTGATGAGACTGGCCCATTGAGGAAGAAGGTAGCTCTTTTCACATTTATGAAGAACCTATTTATCTGGTAACTTCTGTCTCTCTGATATTGTTAGATCATAGATTGTAAAAATTAGAAACAATCTGAAGAGATTCATTAGTCTGATGCCATCATTTCCACTGTTATAATATTTTCAGTCCTAAGACTGGCTAGATACTACCCCTTCTATATATCTACATATATTCCATATATATATCTATATATCTATATATTCTATATCATTAGAGTTATCTTCAGGATATATAGACTTTGAGAAGTTCAGTCTTTATTTTGTTTTATTTTCATGGAGTCATTGAATATTAGAACTAAAAAGAGACCTTACCAATTATCAGAGCTGATCTTACTAAATTTTACAGCTAAGGAAAGATGAGGCCCATAGACAAGATAGGAATTGCCCAATACTACGTAGTAAGTTGGTGGGAGAATCAGGTTTAGAACTCAGGTTTCTTGACTTCTAATCCTTTGCTCTTTTTACTATAACATACTAACATCAGGGGAACTGTGTATATCAGGAAGGGTATGAAATGACCACAGATATATTTCTCTACTAACTGTACTTGCCCAGCTCCCCCACAGCCTCTACTCCTAACACCTCCTCTTCTCTACCACATTTCCTTTCTCAAAGCAGGTCTGAGGCATAGATTGGCCTCAGCACCAGGGGGACTAATGAGAACTGAGCTCTTGGTGTTTAAGTTATGTGACTTTTATTGAGAAAGAAATCAGACAGCATGCATGAAGAGTTGACAAGGGGATACATGGGGTTATTTTTTTTTTAATACATGGGGTTATTTTGTAAATGTAGGGATGGAATTTTCTCTGAGTCTTCTAATACTAAAGGGTCTGAGTAGTTAATAGAAGGGGACGAGGGAATTAATAGTACTGACACTTAGTGGAAGAGGCAGACATGAAGATTAAAAGTGGAAGGGAGGAGGTAGACAGTGTTGGTGTGGGGTGAGCAGACAGGGAATTGGGTGAAGTTCCCAACAGGGACCCATCACTCTGAAACAATTCAAGAAAGGGAAGGGTCATTGCAGAAACATGTTTTACAGCAGCTGGTTATAAACACCTGCTTCTCAGAGATGTCCTCACCACTGTTTCAGTTTGGCTCACAGCCTGCTTGGATCTGCTCATACTCCCTCTCTGGGGAGCAAGAGAGACAGGTGCAGAGAGCTCCCTCCCTGGGGTCTGGAATATGGGTTCCACCCCAAGGCCTTAGAGTGTCATATCTCATTGACCTCCACTGTTATTATCCTGGAAAGGCCTACCCACATGAAACCTACCCATACTTAGATCCTAGAATGAGATCAATGCCCACTAAGAGCCTCACTCTGACTCCTGCCAGGTTCTTAAAGCCTCCCTAAATCCCCACCATTGTTCCAAGATAGCTCAAAGGAATGAACAGGACAATGACCACAGTTCATTGCAGAGGCAGCAAGTCACTGAACTGGTACATTACCACCACCTGATATGTTAGCCACTGCTCCACTGTGTCCACTTAATAGACTTGGCCTTTTGCAAGCTGGGTGCAAGCCTTCAAAGAGTGAGCTGAGGTCCTCAAGTCACCTCTGGTGGATACAAACCAATGACCAAGAGTCATCCAAGGTTCTCTTGGCTCCCTTGATGACCTGTATGCCCTAATAAATGTGGCTCTATGACTCGGTCTCCCTCCATCTCCATCAGGTTTCAGATACTGTTCACTCATGGTTTCTCAGCCTCGCAAATGAGGGAGCTCAACTCTTGCTTTCCCCATAGTCCCTCAGTTCCCTTTCAAGATAAGGTCTTCTTTATATTTTGATTAAAGTTGACTTGGACCATAGTCTTAAAAGGGAAGAGAGAGGGAACATATAAAACAGCAATAACCCAGTGGGTGTTTCTATTCCTTTGGGGAAAATCTCAATTCCTCCCCATCTTGCTCCTATATTCCCACTAGATACTACTTACCTGTGCTAAAGGGGGAAAATAGTTTGGATGATGCAGGACTCATCTCTCAGGGTCATCTCAGCCTCCTCACACTTCCCATTTTTGTAGAATAAGCATTGCTTGCACTGAATGGCTCCAGCTGTGAGACAAGATAACTTAATTCTCCCATTTCTCTTTCTGGATGAGAGTGGTAGAATTGGGGGTGAGTGGGAAGAGGATAATAGAATGGAGAGGGAGCAGAAAGGAGTTACCAGAGTATTTAAGGGATATAGAATTCACTCCTTTTTCTCTACATAATCTTCTCTACATAGTCACTCTACATAGTCTGATCTGTCATATTCCTTAGGACTTTGTGACAATAGTTACAACCTAAGAGTAGGAGGACCAGGCTTAGTGCACTAAGTGTATTTGCATCCCAATGTACAACATCTAGTGCAACTCTGACTTAACAGGAGAGGAAATTGAGACTTTTCTTTTCTTTCTAGGTCAAGGTACCTTTTTTTCCCTGAAGGCAGGGCTGGTACTAGAAGCCAGATCTCCTCATTTGTAGTTCATGATATTTTCCAGCATACCAGGTTGTCTTTGGAATTCTCCCTATCTCCTCCAGTTCCAGGGACTACCTGGTATCATCCCTAGACAGTACTGTAGTTCAACAAAGAACTGGACTGACCTGATTGGGAGACATAGATAGGGTGATGAATTGCAGACCATTCAGAATGGTTGGTCTGGACTCTCTTGCCTTCAACTCGAATAATATTAATAGTAGCTAATATTTACGGGGCACTTTAGGGTTTGCAAAACTCTTTACAAATATGATCTTATTTTATTTAACTGTATGCTTCCAATCCTGAACCGCGGACAAGGTTCCCTCATTCCTCTGAAGTGATCCTCAGGAGTAGAGTCCTTCTCTTTTCTGAACTATCCCAGCTCTCTAGATCTCTCTCAGATACTTAGCACATTCTAGTTTGTGTTCTAATTATTTGTTTATCTGTCATCTACCCTTGATCAGATTCTCCTTAGGTACAGAGCCTTACTTCCTCTTGTCTACTCTGATCAGGGGAAGAGACTGACAGATAACAGAGTATTACCCTACATAGCACCCTTGACCTGATGTCCCATGGTTAGGCTGAGAGAGAATAAAGAGAAGAGAGCTCATCTCAAGACTTACCCCTTGAGAGGCAAAGCAAAGAAAGACCAAATAGGAGCAGCTTGTCCATCTTCACAACTTCCTGGTTCCAGGCAGTGGACTCAAAGCAGCTCAAGAAGAAACTTAGGTGGCACAGACACTGAAACAATGGTTGGTGTAAACCAACCTTTTAGAGACTTGCCTTATTACATCTTGGATTGTGGACATTGGCCAATTAAGACAAAAAAAGGAGAATGGAAGGGAAAGAAATAATTTAATTGGCCCTCCACTATCATTCATTCCCACCCCCAATACGAACCCCACCCCCATACGCCTACATTACAATTCTCTTTCTTCTATTCTTCTCATTCTCAAAACTTTAGGGTGTTCCAACTGCAAAATAGGACAAAGAACAAGGTGGTCAGTTAATCAGTAGATGTTAAATGAGCATCTACTTTGTTCCCAGCACTTTGGAATACAGAAATATGAAATACGGTTTCTGCCCTCAAAGACTTGCTACCTTGTTAGGGCAACCAGATTAAAATACCAAAAACCATTAGGACCATTAAGTGCCAAAATGTGATATAGATTTTGGCATTGAAAGATTCCATAAGATTATTAAATTCTAGAGTCTTTGAAATTTTACTAGAATTTTGGTGCTCAAAAGGAAATTCAAGTCTATCTAATGAAAGGTTATCTAATCAAAGCTATATCATAGATAATTACTAAGATACAGAGAGCCTATGTGAGTTGTTTAAATGATAGTGCCAATGACTAGATCCCATGCCTCTTCAATACTAATGTTTTATTAACCAAAATTCTTCCAAAGGAGAGATCATCATGGGTGAGAAAAGTGTAGGAAGAATAGTGAAGCTATGTGGCATAGAGAGTGAATCTTGACCTTGGAATTAGGAATCCTGGATTCAAATTGTAATGTAGCACCCAGGTAAGTATCCCACTCTCCTTAGGAACCCCTGAGATGCTTGATTTCCTGAGTAAAAGGAACAAATGGTGTCTACATTCACTTAAGGCCATATAGCTCATGATCTCTCGCTTCTATATTAATTTATGCTAGCCAAACAAAGGACACAGTTCAAATTATTTATTTGAAAAAAATGGCTTTAGAAAAGATTTGAAATTTTTATTTCAAATATGCAAATTTTCTTAACATATCAATTTTTAGGTCATTTTAAGCCTCCATGAGGTGCTTGTGTCTTCTCCAGGGGGTACATCTTATAGTTTGGAAGATGCTTCTTTAGGGAAAGGTGAGCCCAAGGCACTTGGAGACAAAGCATAGAGTGGGACTAATAGGATTATGTTCCTCTCACTGCATCATTGGCTTGCTGTTGCACACCTTGGGGAATATTCCTGATTTTTACAGTTTAACTGGTCTCCTCATGGGAAGAATGCATTTCCAGTGACCATTATGAAGGATTAGAAAAGAGGAGAGAAGATGACACATGGCAATATTCTCTTTGAGAAACATATTAGTTGTATACCTTTTTGTGTCCCACCCAAATTTCTCAGATAATTCCTTTGTCCCTCCTTTTTCCTATAGCTTTTGGGACAGGACAACAGTGTACTAATTCTCATACACCCAGAACCCAGAGAATGTCTGTTACCACCTACATGCTTGAGGGGAACTGCCAAGTCAATTTGAACACTGATGCCCACATCTTCCTGATAAATCTCTATATAGAAACTATTCTGAGTGACCTGGTCTTTATTCTCTCTTTGCACTTCAGAAAAATTTGAAAGGGAATGGATTTAGGAGGAAGAAGTGAGGTTTCAAGTAGGTATTGAGTGGGAAGCAATTGCAAAGAACAGTGTTACCTTGCTTAAAGCTAGAGTTAGAGTCAGTGATCCAGTTATCAGTTCTTCAGAGAGGAGACAAAAAATATATCTATGTTAGTTATTTTTAAAAACACTTTATTCTCTTTACCTGGGTTGTTAAGTGTAAATTTTTATTTGTTATAGATGAAGGGCATGAAATGGATAAAACAACCCTAAATGTTGCTTAAATGGTCAATAAACTGTTAATGAGACATATGTAGAACCCAGTACATTGCCTCGCATGTGGGTCCCCACCAAAACTATATCAAGTTAGAAGCACTTAAAACCATTAACCAGATAATAAAATTCAAAATAAAATACATTTAATAAAACATGGAGTATGCAGAGACTATGCTATGACCAGGGAACATACATCTGTGGCCAGGGAACATGTCTGAAAAGGCATATGCCAGGAATCCATAGATCTAGGGCTGTGTTGGTGAACCTACGGCATGCATGACAGAGTGAGCTGCTCCCCTCTCCATCTCCACTACACCTGAGGACATTTCTTACATCACCCACCTCTCTGCCCAGCAGTCCAATGGGAATGCTTCCTCTCTTCTCTATCTGGGGTAAGAGGGTGGTTCATATGTGGTGTGAGGATTGCAATTTGGGCACTTGATCTCTAAAAGATTCTCCATCACTAATCTAGGGCATATATGTGAAAGAAACACATTTAGGTGATATGAGTGACCTGAGCACTTGTGGCTAGGGCAACTTCATACCTCCAAGTCTGCAGACTTCTGATGTTTTCTGCTGATATCAGTACACTGCTCTCCACTGTGAATCTTTGCTGGGCATCTCTGGTCACTGTGATGCTTTCTGCTACAATCTACTGGGATTCATCTCTTCAGGATTAGACATGACAGTCTGTTCTAACCTTGAAAGTTATGATGGCTAGGAATCCTCTCTGTTCTTTTAGGACACAGCTACTGAGAATGTGAGTGATCATACCTACCCTGATCAACAAAAGTCAATCAGAACTGAGTTAGTCAATTATTTTGACTGTCTGTCTGGTACTGAAAGTCTGTGGTCCAAGACAACTCTCTGATTTAGGGTGAGAAAATGTCTTGCATGGCACCTCTGCAATTCAAACAGTACAAATACACTAATGTACTTTGAACCTAAAGGAAGATAGTTTGTCTACTATGTTGATTATTTAAGGAAGAAGAACAATCTTTGGGTTGTCTACCAGGTAACATGCTACTCAAGTCACCAATGTAGTGGCTCATTCAGTTTCTTTCTATCTGAATACCCTTCTAAATGACTACAGTATCCCCACTGGTTACCAGTGTGTTCAACCTATAGTTGCCTAAGCTATTCTTGTAGTTGTGAAGCCTAAGAATAGCAATCTCTCTAAGAGGCTTGGTTTGTACCCTACTTTCTGGGTCTAGAACAAAATGGGATATCCATATAAAACTATGGGAAATGGAATGCCACTTAAAGTATTGTGAGGCGGTGAAGGGATGAAGGTAGGAGGATTGGAGGAATGGGAGAAAGGAGGGAGGAAGGTAGAGGAAGGGAAAGGAAGATAGCAGGTCCCCAGCCAAGGCAGGGGGGAAATTGACCAGAGCCCCTCAGGGGCTCAAATAAAAGATCAGAGAGCAACTTTAGGGCTTAGAATAGCTGGGTTTTATTTTAATTAGAAAAGGGAAGGTCTAGGAAAAACTAGGTGGTAGATAGAAAGGGAAAAAGGTGCCAAAAGAGAGCTCAGGATCTGAGAGCCTCCAGGCTCGAGAGCAGACCCTCCAGAGTAGAGAGAGCTCCAGGGTAGAGAGAGCTCCAGGGTAGAGAGCTCTCCAGTGTAGAGAAAAGGCACCAAACTTTCTTTTTTAAACTTTCTCTGACACTTCCCACAAAGGAAGTCAGAGGTGTCAGGGGAAGTTGTAGCAGAAAGAGTCCTGGGAGTTGTAGTCTCCCAGAGCTTATGATAATTCTAAATGACACATTACTAAAATTACAAATTTATTGTCTACACAAAACACATATATACTCCACATCCAATTTTCCTGGGGACCTCTTTCAATTCCGGGGTACCCATATTCACAGATTCAGAGAAAATAATCTGTGTTCTCTTAGTAACGTTTATAAAGTGTAAACAAAAGAAAGAAAATAGGTTAAGTGCTCCTATTTGGAGATAACCATTTCCAGCAATGTCCTGTGATCATCTCATTTGTCATTTCTTATAATTTGTCATAACCAGAGGCTGATGGTATATATTAGTGATTCCCAAGGTGGGTGCTACTGCCCCCTGGTGGGTGCTGCAGAGATCCAGGAAAGCAGTGATGGCCACAGGTTCATTTATCTTTCCTATTAATTGCTATTAAAATAAAAAAAAATTAATTTCCAGGGGGATAAGTAATATTTTTTCTGGAAAGGGGGTGGTAGGCCAAAAATGTTTGGGAACCACTGGTATATATGAACAAGATCCAGAGGACAGAAGTACAAAAAGTGAAACCTATAGGAAGGAATACAGATAGTAGAGAGGAAGAATACCAGAGATAAGGGGGAGTTTAGGTAATATTTATGGGAAAGAAGAGGTAATCTTTGGGCATAAGCCATGGCCTGGCAGTAATACTTTGCTGACTAGATTTGAGTGGGGGTTTTATAGGGCTGGTGAAGGATGTTCCCCTGCTCGTCTACAAGGTGATGAGACAACTCCTAATGTAAAAAAATGCTAAGTGAATCTTTAGTGGTACCAGTAATAACAATAAGAGAACTTTCATAGCCAGAGGCCCTGAAACTCACTCCAATCGACCTCATGGAATCCAGAGAGTCCTAAACAAAAGATAATGGTCACCTTGTCCTCATAGAACTTATGGCATTAAGGAGAACCAAATTCAAGAACAATGGAAGCAAATAAGGCCAAGCATATGAACAAGAAATAAGCTGCATTAAAATCTTTATTGTTGCATACACAAGTTCAATGAACTCTCTTGGGATGAGGAAGAGGAGGAAATCCCTTTTTTTGATGCCTAAGGAATCAAACACTGATAATCCCTCTGCCAGACTTTCTACCTTTGAATCATTATTGTCCTGACAAACCAAACCACTCATTTACTTTTAGACACTCCTTGATTTCCTACCTGTATGCCTTTCGTCATTCAGTCATTTATCAGTTGTTTCTGACTACCATTTCTTTTTCTTGGCAAAGATACTAGAGTGGTTTGCCATGTCCTTTTCTAGTTCATTTTACAGATGAGGAAGCCTAGGAAAACAAGATTAAGTGACTTGCCCAGGGTCACACAGCTAGTAAGTGTCTGAGTTCTGATTTGAACTGAGGTCTTCCTGACTGCAAGCCAAGCACTCTAGGATGTCCAGAGGGAAGCACAAGGAAGCAGGACAGTTTTGAAAGAGAGGTGTGAACTTTATTATATGTTTTTAAATATTTACTATAAATTTACTTTTTTTTAAATCAAGGAGTGTTAAAGAGATTTATATTCTGATAGAAAATTCTCTTTGTGTTCTGGTATATATATGTATACATATATATATGGAAAAGTTCTATTTTGTGTGTTTTTAAGTTCAGAGTAAAAAATTTAATTTTTAAATGTTTAAAAAATACACATTCTCACTGTGATTACAGTTTAGACTCATTTTCCACAAACTTAGAAACCTCAGAAAATTAAGATTGCTAGACCCTCAGGCATGATAGCCAATGATGTATAAAACCTATTGACTGGTTCAAACAGAACCTGCTAGGATATAAATGGGTAAGGATAACTGTAGGATTTTTTTCTTTATAAAGAAGAACTGCACTAATGGATATGTTTTCCATGGTCCTATTGCAGTCAACTAGAGCTACTCTACTGTTCCATCTACATGTCTGCATGCTGTAAGTGTGGAACTGAGGTAAATCATGGATCACTAAGCACTCATTTTGGAGGGGACCAAGGTCACCTACTTTTCAATCTGGAACTCCATTCATGTGTTGACCAAACAGCTAAATTTCACTTCTCATTTGTCATAGAACACACTCCCATGTTTTCCTGGCTTTGAGCATTTTATTCATACTCCTTCTGCTTGAATGGCTGGCTGTAACTATCCAGTTCCTAACATCCTCAAAGCCCAATTCAGATGGTACATTTTCAATAAAGCCTTCCTGGGCAGTCCCAGCTAGAAGTGATTTCTTCTTGTTTTATGTTCCTATATCATTGCTTGTAATCCATATTTTTCATTCTCCCATTCTAACTTTTCTTATAGTGCTCGATATACTTATATTGACTGTTCTAAAAGGGCAAGGATTCTGTCATGTTTCTGTCTCATAGCATCTAATGTAGTAAGTACCCTGTACGTAGTTGGTTACCTAAACACTTGCCCGGTGACTACTTTCCTATTACATCTTATCTTGTTTATTTGCATTAAATTCAGAAATGGCAGAGGCAGAAATGCTTGTGAGGATTAAAAAAAAATCTTTATTCTATCATTTGAAAAATTGGCTATTCCTCTGAGCATGGTCTCATCTTCTACACCATGTACTCTGAAATGATAATACCTCTCAGAGAGAAGTGAGTGGGATGAAATAAAATGACTTCTCCCCTCCCTCCTCCCCCCTGCCCCAGTCAAATTACAATTACAAACCTGGAGTCAGAGAGTGGATAGTATAAGAAGCAGTCTTTATTCTTTCTTATGAGGAAAGGAGATAGTTCTTGAATGCCAATTCAAAACAATTACAGAATTCGATAGGATATTCAAATACTTTACAGCAAATAAGATTCAATGCCTAGATATTTAAATTAAAGCTGTAATACACCTTCTTTTCCTCAAGCCAGGAAAAGGGTTAATGACTCTTGCTAAGTAGCAACACTGCCTCAAATCCAATCCTATGATTTATGATGGCTTATGCCTTTGCCTGCCACAGGGAGGCAGAACCTTTGCTCTCTTCCTTCAAACCCTGCCAGAACTCCTTTTTTGTCTTAGTTTCTTGCATTCAACTTTCAAATAGGCTTCTAGTAAATTTCTTTTTTCTTTTCTATTCTAATTCAACACTTTTACCTACTTTGTTTCATCATCATTATTCAAAAACATGTCACTATACCATGTATTATTGATTTTTTGCTAATTAATAACCCCAGAGAATCTAGATTCTGCTTCTTCTTAAGGATTGCATCATTTAAACACTATGTCTTTAGCACACTGTTTTATCCAATTCATGTCAGTCATTAATTTTAGTCCACCGTGCAAATTGGTAAACTGAAATAACCACTTAAGATTAAACAAAATCTATGATACAGGCAAGTTGCATTAGCCACATGTTTACATTCAAACAATGACATCATTCTTATCTTAAAATATATGTTTTATTTAGTACCAATCCATAACAGTTATATTTCATAAAGAATTTCATAGCATCCTAAACTACTGATACAAGTTCCATTTCAAATTTACAAATTTGAAATTTTTTCTTTCCCAATGTTTAGACCTTGTGAGAACTTCCTAGATTGCATAAATTCTTGGTACTTCATCACCTTTTTACTAAGTTTTTGATACTGTAAGTTGCTGAATCACTGCTTTTCATTCCGTTTCTTATCTATTTACTGTTTAACCACTTGTTGATCTTAAAGCAAACTTTTTCTGACAAGCAGACTGGATACCTATTTTAAAGATTAGGAAGGACATTAGTCAATTCTCAGTTTTAATATACTGATGAAAATCATTTATGATAAATTTAAACACAAACCCTTTTAAACCATTTCTTTCACTTTAAACCTCTATGATGAAGATTACTGGATAAGTATCCAGTAAAATGCCACCCCCCTGAGGCTGTGCTAACTACTAAAAAAACCCTTTTTGTAATATTGAATCATTACCTCTTGCATTCCAACTGAAATTTTACTGAATCCAATAAGCATAATTTAAAGATTAGGATGCTACCTTTCAGAAATATATGTATATAGTTTGATGGAGATATGATTGGGGATGTAGACTCTAAATGATCACCCTAGTGCAAATATCAATAATATGGAAATAGGTCTTGATCAATGACACATGTAAAACTCAGTGGAATTGCTAGTTGCTATGGGAGGGGGGGAGGGAATCATGTAACCATGGAAAAATATTTTAAATTAATCAAACAAATAAATAAATATAACCGCCATATGTATGCATATTCTAACTTTGAAATAAACACCATTTAGGAAAAATCTAATAGAGATCAAATATCTCTGTCTGACATCTCCACATTTTCATTTGTAAACTCCCAAATTTTTATATAGAATCTTCTTAATGTTATATATTTTTTCTTCTAAAAGCTGGTACTAAATTCTTATACACATACACTACATTGAACCCTTATTTTCATTAAGCAGTCAGTAAATATTAGGTCAATTAGACTGGAATAAACATTTTAGGCATGTTCAAACATTCAAATCTCTCTAACCATTGTTTATTTTTAAATCCCAATGAGAACAGACAGCTTTCTCACTGCCAAAACAGAATAAAACTCTTCTGGAAACTTATTAACTGATAAACAGTTTTCAACACTGAATCACCTTTATATTCACTTTACAAGTACATTCCAGAATCATTTGTGATTTTCCAAAACCACATACATCAACCCCAAAATTAACAGTATCCAAATATGGGACCAAAATATCCCTTTCTCTCTTTATTATTTCCAATTCTCTTCTCCATGGTTAGCAGAGAAAAAAGGAGAAAAATAGATCTTTTTTACCTGTCTCTATTTTTTTTACTTCTTAATTCACTCTCCTCTCCTCTCAATGTCCCTTGATATACAGAAATGTAGGGAGAAAGAGAGACAGACAAACTTATAACACATAAACCAGAGTTTTTCCCAAGTTTACACAGAGCACAGATTCACATGTCATCCTGAGTTTGCTTATCTCCAATCTCCACTCCCTAATCTACAGGAGGGAGAGATAGAACTTTGGTTTTCTTTCCTACAATAATGGCCATTTGTGTTACAATAGAAAAGCATTCCTTTCTTTTTCCTCTTTCCTTTATACTTTGGAGACCATTCCCATTCTCCAATTTTCCTTAAATACCTCTTGTCTTTATTCCTGCAACTCATTCTAGAAGAATCCCAGCCACTCAATACTTAGTGTCAAAAGACCCTTTCACCTATATTTCTTCTAGGACAGTGATGGCAAACCTATGGCAAAGATGCTAAAGATGACACACAGAGTACTCTCTGTGGGCACACAATTACCCCCTCCCCAGGTTGCTACTAGAAAGGCAGAGGGACTTGGGTAGATCTGCTCCCTTCCCCTCTCCACCATGCCTAATGAAAAATTTTCACATTACCCACCCCTTTGCCCAGTAGCCCAATGGGAGCACTCAAAGGGCAAAGTGGGTGGCTTAAAGGTGGCAGAGCTAGAGGGGAGTGGAGCTCTCAGGTCACTCCCCTCCCCCCCTCTAAACTTGCTGAGGACATTCTTACTTCACCTACCCCATCCACTCCAGCATCTCAAAGGGAGCTCTTTCTCCCTCACTTATATGGGGTAAAGAAGTGGGGGTAGAACATATACAAAAATCAGTGAGGGGGAGAGGCATGGCACACACTGGGAGGGGGGGCCCAGCACTCCGTCTCTAAAAGATTTGTCATCACTGGTCTAGGAAGTCTTTTGAACCAAAAACTAGGATGTCTGAGGGTTACTGGAATTCAATCTAATTTCATCAGAACTCCCCACCTTGCTCTGTTCAGCCTCTCTGGATCTCACACATACATACATCTAGAAAGACCTCCAGAGGCCCCTACTTCTTTTTGGACTGAGTTTGCTCTCTATCCTCCAGGATCACCCAGGTTCTGAGGTCAAAGGTAGGCCAAAGCTACCTGGCTCCATGGGCACAGTCTTTATGTGACCCTGATCTCCATCACAGCTACTCTAGACCTACCCTGCCTTCTACTTCCACTGTCCTATCCCTTTCAGCTTGGAGACCAGTAGAGAAACTCTTGAGGAGCCCTCCTTGGGGGACTTCCAAAAATGGAATCAGGGGTCTCTCCACCATTCTAAGATTCCTGGCCAGTGCACAAATTGAGTGGGATGAAATAAAATGGTCACCCCCATCCAAATTATAATTATAAATGTGAAGTCATAGTGGATAGCATAAGAAGCAGTCTATTCTTTCTCATGAGAAAGGGAGCCATTGCCCTAATGGCAATGCCTAATGCATGAGTGCAGATACAACCATTTTATAGATTCTTTATGCAAGACTCCAACACCCTTCTGTCTGATACACCATGGTCTGGGGGCCAAATTTACAATCTAGGTGTGAAAGTCTACCCAATCAGAAAACAACAACTTACATAGCATGAGCTTCATCATGAGCTTCTACCAGGAAGGGGAAGGGTATGGAAGGATAGCTATGACCTCAGGAGTGGTTCCTCTGGCTCCTAAAGGTTAGAGGCGATAAGGAGGTAGTATAGCCTAATGGTTTTCTTCCTTGAGATAAGAGGCCTCCCAACTCACTGGACCTATGGCAATAATGAAATGTCCTTGAAGTTTTTTTCTGAAACTCTAAATAGGCTTTCATTCCCTAATGGGGTCTAGGATGGATGTCCACCCTGAGAAGAACAAATTAATTCTTTTATTTCCACATAGAAAGATGCAGCGTGGAAGTGATAGCTTGTGACTTGAGCTGTAGAAAATATGACTTTTCAAGTGTGGATGGGTTCCTTAGAAAAAGTGACAAAGAAGCTCCTTGAGCAAAGCCTTCCAAACTCTCCATGACTCTTTAGCCTTCTGGAAAAATTATCTGAGACAAAAAATAAACTCCTGATGTTTTTCAATCACATCTAAATATATCTGAGCTTACAACTCTGAATTCAGAAGAAGATTAGAAGAATGTTAGCTTTTCCCTGTCATACCTCTTGGGATAGGCTGCCCAACAAGCTAACCCTTATTGCTAAAGACAACATTTTGAAGACATGAAGCAGCATGACTTCCTTCCCATGGCAATTTTGACATGCATTAGTAGCACTCAAGAAAACTCTCTGGGACTACCCTTTCTCCAGAGGGTTATCTTTGACCCAGATATATTCCTTCTACCTGGTGTCCTGCCCTTTTTCTGAAACACTTGTCCCTTCCACATATCTGAAATTCTCTTTGATGGAAATTTCACATGCCCTTCATATAACTTCTTTGATTGGTGCCTCTTTAACCTGTGACATCAGGGGTGGGAAATCAACCTGATTGAGATCTCATCCTTAAGTATAAAACACTTTAAACTCTTCCATATCTCTCTATAGCCTTTCTGTACAGGACAACTCTGGTGTCCCTTTCCAGAGATGTAGAGAAATGACTGAAGGCCTGGTATAACCTAGAGACCAGGGAAGGAATACATCTTTCACTTAGCTCATTGATAGTCTTCATCCTGCATTGTTCTAAAGACTATCACCCCCAAGGCTGGGACACTGTGTCCAACCCCTCCAGAGGTAAGGCAATAATGAACCCAGTGAATCTTTGTCATCTCTTAAATGAAAAAATGTAGCCAAGATTAGAAGGAAAGCAGAAAATTGAAAAAAAAAACATTATAGACAATTTTAGAGGTATCATATCTGAGATATACAGAAAACTTTGTCAAATTTATAAGAATATAAGCCACTCCACAACTGATAAATGGTCAAAAGATATGAACAGATAGTTTTTGGATGAAGAAATCAGAGGTATACATAACTACATGAAAAATGCTCTAAGTCATTATTGATTGGAGAAATGCAAATCATAACAACTCTAAAATATTATCTCACATCTATCAGACTGGCTAAAATGATAGAAGAATAAAATGACAAATGGTGGAGGGCTGTGAAAAAATGGGCATACTAATACATTATTGGTGGAACTGTGACACTGTGAACTGAACCAACCATTTTGGAGAGCAATCTGTAGTGTAACAGTAGTTATAACAAAAACGTTATAAAATACCTTTTAAACTTAGCGATATAAATATTAGATTTGTTTTCTAAGGTAATCTGGGAAAAAGGAAAAGAAACCATATATTCTAAAATATTTGTAGAAACTGTCATCGTGGTGGCAAAGAACTGGAAATTAAAGGGATGTCCATCAATTGGGAAATGGCTAAATAAGTTGTGGCATATGATTGTGATGGAATACTCCTGCACCACCCTAAGAAAATATGAACAGGTTAATTTTGGAAAAACATGGAAAGACCTACATGAAATTATGAAGAACAAAACAAGCAGAACCAAGAGGAAAGCATCAAAATATTGTTTGAAGAATAATTTATGTCCACCTCCAGAGAAAGAACTAATAAATAGAAATAAGCAAAATGTTGTTTTATATATACATAAAGCTTTTTGTCAAATGATGCCTTCTCTAGTGTGGGGAGGAGAGGAACAGAGTGAGACCCCTGAGAATAAAAAAAAATCAATTAATTAATCAAAAAACAAAACAAAAGAAGGAAAAGAAGAAAGAAAGGAAGAAAGAAAAACCAATTAATCCCATACATGACAAATTAGTCTACGTGGAAATAGCAAACACTCTCCCCAGATTTATCTAGCAGTGTCTGTAGATTAATGGGTGCTCTACATTGTTGGACAAATTACCACCAAATCACCCCTTCTCATAGTGCACTTGTCCCTGACAGCTATTAACTTCTTAACTTAAAGGAACTTGTGAGTGTCAGAGAACTGAACTTGGCTGAACATTATGAGACAAGAGTATGAGGTTTAGTCCCTTCCTCTGATTCCTGGATTCCTGTCCCATATTCCTGGATCTCAATAATAATCCATTTTTCCCCAATAAAGTTGTATAGGAGAACCCAAAAGGCATTGTCCATTTGTGACTAGTGAGAGACTTATCATATACTGTATTAATTCCTATACCTGGTCCCTGGATTAGAAATGTCCCAATCAGTTAATTATTGTGTATTTCTGTGTCTGGGATTTGGATCCAAATCTGCTTCTTTTTGCCTTTTCTTTGTCCTTAGGAATGTGTTCTTTTCGTAAATTCTAGCTAACAAATGCTTTGTAATGATTTTTTTCCCAGGGTATGTGTCTAGTAAAGTCAGTTTTATTTGAATCTTTTAAATAATTGGAGGGAATGCTAAACTTCAATTAGAGATTAGGGAAAATTAAAATGCAGTTTTTCCTATCCAAATTTATGGATAGAAGTCGGGAGAAGAAATTGGAAGTTCTTGGGCTCTAGGTTAAGAATCTTGAACTAGAATGTCTGAAAAGGTAAACTGGAACCAGGGAGTGAAGGACATATAAGGAATGAAATTTAAATGCAGAATGATTGATTTATATTTTAATAGGGAACAACAAATTTTTAAAGTAGAATAGTAGCAGGGTTAGACCTGTTCATTTGGACAATTATTTTTAGCATTTAGGTAAAGAAATATTTGGATATTTGAGAAATGAGGCCTTTGTCAGAGACATTTGCTATAAATTTTTTTTTTATCATTTTGTTGTTTGCCTTCTAATCTCAGTTGCATTGATTTTGTTTATGCGAAATCTTTTAAATTTAATGTAGTCAAAGTTATTTAATATGGAAATATGCATTGTATGACAATACTTAAACAGCCTTCTTCAGGAAGGAAGAAAGAGGGCAGGGAGGGAGAGAATATGAATTGCAATGTCAGAAAACAACTGAAAATTTTTTTAACATGTAATCTGGAAAAAATATAAAAATTAAGTTTCCATAACAAAAAAAGCAAAAAAATTAATTTGATAGAGGAAACTGGAATCAGCAAGATTAAATGAGAGATTATTAGAATAATACATATAACAAATTATTAAGGGTTGAACTAGGATAATGTTCATCTCAGTGTAAATAGGCAGATGAATATAAGAGAATATAAGAGAGTAAATGATATAACTTGGCATATAACTGAGTATAGGAGATGAAGTAGAGTCAAGTGTCCAGAATGATCTTGAGATTGCAAACCTGGAAGAATAATGATACTTTCAACAGAAATAGAAAAAGAAAATAGGAGTAGGGGTAGATTTGGGGACAAGTTAATGTTTTAAACATATTAGTTTGAGATGCAAATGAGATATAAAGGTAGAGATATCCAATAGGTGACTGGTAACTAGAGAGCCAACAACAATTTAAGAACGCATGTAGAAATTTCATAGATATGATAGTTGAATACAAGGGAGTTGACAAGATAATCAAAAGAAATAATGTAGGAGGAGATAAGGGGAAAAGAGAAGAGGATCTAGGACAATGCTTTGGGAGACAACTACATTTAAAATACATGGTTTATGATGTAGTAAAGGATTCTCTGAAGGAGTAGGTAGATGGAGAGCCAGGAGAAGGATGTGTCATAGAATATAAAGACTGTCAATTGCACAATTTGCTGGTGGATCTAATAAAATGAAGACTGAAATAAAGCTATTGGATTTATCATTTAAGCAAACATTAGTAACCTTGAAAAGAGTAGTTTAATTTGAGTTGGGGGAAGAGTCTTAAGCCAAATTGTAAGATTCTAAAAAGTTTGGGATAGGCATTTAGGAACTGAAGTAAAATTATAGACAACTATCTTGGAATTTGACTCTGAAAGTGAAAGAATGTAGGGTCATACTTTCAGGTGTTGGAAGATTCAGGAGGTTTTATTTAATTTATGTTTTTAATTTAGAATATTTTTCCATGGTTATATGATTTATGATATCCCCCCATTCTTTCTCCTCTCCTGGAGCTGATAAGCAATTCCCCTGGGTTATAAATTTTTCATTCTTCAATATCTATTTCTATGTTATTTATATATGCAGTAGAGTGATCTTTTAACATCAAAACCCTAATTATATCCCCATCAAAGCAAGTGATCCACATATTTTTCTTCTGTGATTCTCTTCCCACAATTCTTCCTCTGGCTGTGGATAGCATTCTTTCTAATAAGTTCCTCTGGATTGTCCTAGCATTGCTGCTAGTAGAAAAGTCCATTACATTTGATTGTAACATAATGTATCAGTTTCTGTGCACAATGTTCTCCTGGTTCTGGTCCTTTTGCTCTGCATCAATTCCTGGAGGTCTTTCCATTTCACATGGAATTCCTCCAGTTCATTATTCCTTCACCATCAGATATCACAATTTGTTCAGTCATTCCAGAAAGGTCAGTTTTTTTTAAAAGATTGAGGTAATCTGGGTATGTTTGTAAGCAGTTAGGGAAAGGAGTCAGTAGATATAGAGAGATTGAAGATGAGAGTAGAAATGATCAAAAGAACAAGTTTCCAGAGGAGATGGGAAGAGATGGAACCAAAGGCACAAGTAGAAAAGTTGGCCTTGGAAAGATAAGCGGCTACACACATGTTCCTCTGAGACTGGAGCAAAAGAGGGGAGATTGAGAAGGAAGATGAGGTTGATGTTTTGAGATCTGGTAACAGCATGGGAGAAGAGGACGGTCATAGTTAATAACCTCTATGTAATAAGTAAATAAGAAGCGATGTCCTTTGCTGAGAGAGAAGGGGAGGGAGTAGTATTGGGGAGTAGAAGAGAAAAGAAAATGTAACAGCTCCTGCGGGAAGTATGATCAAACAACAAAGAATAAAAAACTGCTTTGAAAGAATGAGGATTCATTTGAGGTCAAATGACATAAATTTTTAGTGAACCTATTCATCACAGTTGTATGAATTTCTCCAACAGCATTCAGTAGAAGTTCACAAGGAGAAATAAGAGAAGAATAGTACTCGGGATAAAAAGGGCTGGGGCTTGTTGAGACATGAATGATAATAGGATAAGGGGCCAAAAGGAAAGTTATTTAAAGGAAGAGGGCAGTGAATAGTTCAGAGGTTCTTAACTTAAGAACTGGGAACTTTTAAAAACATATTTTGATAACTGTAGTTTGGTATTATTATTTTCCTTTGTAATACTACATGTTTTATATAGTGAAAAGCATTATTCTGAAAAGAGATCTATAAATTTCACCACTCTAACAAGGGTCCATGACAACAAAAAATTTGAGTCTCTGCTATTACTGAATTGATCAATTATAGGGTCTTCATGGTACAGTGGAAAATAGTGCACTGGTTTTTAAGCACATGAGGCTCAAATCCAGCTTTTGACAGTTACTACCTATATAACCTTAAGTAAGTCACTCAATTTCCTGGGGACCCCATTTTCTCCTCTGTAAAATAAAGGAGTTGGACTAGATGATCTCTGAGGTCCCTTACAATTCTGAATCTGAAATATGGGGAATCTAGAGGACCTAGTGAAGATAAATACTAGGTTTAAGAGGAATGAAGCAGAGGAGAAAATGGAGGTTGTGGTGAAAGGAATTTCAGAGTTCAAAATCATGGAGGTGACACAATTATTGTTAAGAGAGTAGTCAATGTGTAGTGATCCCTGTGGATAGCTAAAGGAATTAATGATGTAGGGCATCAAAAAGGAAACTGTGGAACAAGGGTGATTCTCAAATCCATCCAGCTTTAATCTTTCTCCTCAGTTCCGGTCTCACGTAGACAACTTCCTCTTGGATATCTCCAAATAGGTGTCCCTTAGACATTTTAGATGCAATGTGTACAAAATAGAATTCAGTATTGTACTCTCATTTGCCTCATTCTCTTTGACTTGTCTGCAGCCTTTGTCATGGCTGATTATTGTCTCCTCCTTGATACTTTCTTGGTTTTTGGCACATCACTCCTGGTTTTCCTCCTACCTATCTGACTGCTTCTTCTCTGTCACCTTTGCTGGATCTTCCTCTAGGTCCCAATCTCTAACTGAAGTTGTCCTTCAGAGTTCTGCCTGGGCTCTCTGTTCTTCTGCCTCTATACTACATCATGTGATAATCTCACCAGGTCCCATGGAATTAATTACCATCTCTGTGCTAATGATACCCACATCTATCTATCCTATTAAAATTTTCATATTTCTGATGACCGTCTTGTGTTTCCAACTGCCTTTTAGACATCTCAATCTGGATGTCCAGTAGACATCTTGAAATGAACATTGTCAAAATTGAACTCACTATTTTCCTCTCTAAACTTGCTCTCTTTACCTCCAAACTTCCCTAATATTGTAGAGGTCAACATTATCCTCCCAGTCCTTCAGGTTCAAAACCTGGGCATTATGCTGGACTCTATTGTATCTCACCAACTATATCCAGACTATTGCCAAGAGCTCTCTACTCTGCAAAATCTCTAGCATAAATACCGACCCCCCCCCCTTCTCTCTTTTGACACAGCCAACCCTCTAATTCAGGTCCTCATGGCACATCTAGACTACTGCAATAGTCTGTTGGTGGGTCTGCCTGTCTCAAATCTTTCCCTGCTAAAGCAAAGATCAAATCATGCCACCTCTCCTCAGTTAAATTCTAATGACTTCCTATTGCCTCCAGGAGCAACTACGGAATGCTTGGTTTAGCATTTAAAGTCCTTCATAATCTCTTTCCCTCCTACCTTGCCAGTTTAATTACACCTTACTTCCCAATATGGACTTTTTGAGACAGTGATATGGACTTCTAGTAGTTTCACAAAAAAAGACACTTTGTCTCTTGGCTGTAGGCATTCTTTCTGACTGAGCCCCCATGCCCAAAATGCTCTCTCTTCACCAATTCAATTGTTGTCCTCTCTGGCTTCTTTTAAGTCCCACTTAAAATTCCATATTTTACTGGGAGTCTTCTCTAACCCCTCTTAATTTTAGTGTCTTGGTTTGTATATATTTATCCCAACTAGATTGTAAGCTTCTTGAAAGCAGGGACTATCTTTTTGTCTTTTTTGTATTCCCAGCACTTAACACAGTATCTGGCACATAGTAAGTACTTCATAAATGCTCATTGATTGATAATTTGACTAATTACTTTCCTCTGCAGCCCTTCTTTCTTACAAACTTTCCTACTTGCCACCTGGTGCCAAACTCAAATTAAAATGGGGGTCATTAAAGCCATTAAGGGTGAGAAAGGATATCTCCCCTCGAAATATTGACTTAGAAAACCAGAAATGGACATTTTCCATGCATTTTATTTTATTACTTTATTTTATTTATATTTTATTTATCATTTATTAATATTTATATTTTAGAAAAGTTAACATGGTTACATGATTTATGCTCTTACTTTCCCCTTCACCCCCCGACCCTCCCCCCGGCCGATATGCATTTCCACTTGTTTTAACATGAGTCATTAATAAAGACCTATTTCTAAATTGTTGATAGTTGCATTGGTGTGGTAGTTTCTATCCCCAATCATGTTCTCATCAGCCCATGTATTCAAGCAGTTGATTTTCTTCTGTGTTTCCTCTCCTGCAGTTCTTCCTCTGAATGTGGGTAGTGTTCTTTACCATAAGTCCCTCAGAATTGTCCTGGGTCATTGCATTGCTGCTAGTACAGAAGTCCATTACATTCTATTTTACCACAGTATCTCTGTGTACAATGTTCTTCTGGCTCTGCTCCTTTCATTCTGCATCAATTCCTGGAAGTCTTTCCAATTCACATGGAATTCCTCCAGTTTATTATTCCTTTTAGCACAATAGTATTCCATCACCAGCATATACCATAATTTGTTCAGCCATTCCCCAATTGAAGGGCATGCCTTCATTTTCCAGTTTTTTGCCACCACAAAAAGTGCGGTTATAAATATTTTCATACAAGTCTGTTTATCTATGATCTCTTTGGGGTACAATCCGAACAATGGTATGGCTGGATCAAAGGGCAGGCATAGCCCTTTGAGCATAGTTCCAAATTGCCAGCCAGAATGGTTGGATCAGTTCAC
>NC_058132.1:163542436-163630309 GCF_016433145.1 Gracilinanus agilis
TACTACTACTACTACTACTACTACTACTACTACTACTACTACTACTACTACTACTACTACTACTACTACTACTTTGATTTAATAAAGTTATTAAGCTACTACCAGCCTCATAATTTTAGTTATTACAATTGGCAACCATGAAGGGAGGAACAAGGGTTTCCTAAGGAGGGTTGGGTGTCAAATAAGTAGATGAAAAAACTTTGCAAAGCTAGGCCACTAAAATCCTTTAGCTGGTCAAGATTTGGTTCATTGACTTTAAGGTTTGGCCATTGACCATAAGAATTCTAAAGAGTATTCTTATTGGAGGCTATGGGAATCCCATCTTGACAAGTCACCCAAACCCACTAGCCCCCAAAATAGCCTGGTTGACTCTGAAAACCCTGACACACTGCCTTCACTATCCCCCAACCATAGGGCTATTCATTCTTTAGATCCAGACCAGTCTGGCTTGACTCCTTCAGCTCCTCCTCCTCCTAAACTCTTGATTAAATCTAATAAGAAAGACACCCTGCCTTCTTCCAAACCTGCCCAAAAGAAGGCTCCTTCTCTTGATCTAGAAACCACACAATACATCAAAAGATCCAGAGTGAACTTTGAGATATGATGAACTAAAATGAAGGGGACTGAACATATAATTTATTATGAATATAAACTCTTATGCTAAAGGGGAGTGCCCCCTAATTGGCATATTGTTTGATATCAATTATTTTTGTTTTCTTTCTCTTTTCTTTCCCTCTCATCCCCAAATTTTTGTAATTCCTTTTTGTAAAGTGCAATATCTTATATACTTCCAGTAAGAGAATCTTTAGATGTATAAGCTGGTTATGTGAAATGATTCATTGGGGAGAGTAGGCATGTTAATCTCCCAGAGATCCCAAGTAGGGAGATTTTAACATGACATGTTTTAGATCATCTCCTGGAAATATCCATTGAAACTCTTCAAGCCCTACTGGCTCACTGATTCCCTCTCAGCATGTAAGTAGGCTATTCTTAGCAGCTGCCCTCCTAATTCTGCTTGCATTCTCATTTCTTCCCTGCTCATCCAGAGCTACCACCACTACTACAACCTATCCTTCTCACCACTCTCACTCCCACAAGACCTTCCTAAGGACAAAGGTTAATTACCCAGCTAATATTTCAGTAGGGAGAAGTGTGCCTTCTCAATAGAGATGTTATCATTCAAAATACATGAAGCATAATGTACAGAACAAACTAGTCAGTACCCCTTAGGTGGGTGACTGTACAGGAGTCAGCTGAGCACTTTGTGGTTCCAAATGAGACTTGGCTCTATTCTCACTGAAAGGTGGATAAGAATAGAAAGTAATTATCTGGAGATCTTGAGCAGAACACAACTAACACATCTCTAGATGGCATCTTCACAGGTTATCATCTCTATTCCACACCCCTCTATGGGGCTCATTTGAGTCCCAGGCTTCCTATAGGAAAATTCAGCTGGAAGAGATATAGAGATTTTTCTCACCTGAACCATAGCAAGAATCTGATGGATCCTTTGTAATCTTAAAGGTCTAGCTCTCAATTCTCATAACTCACACACAATCTTTCATTTGTAGCATATATAACTTCAGCATTCTCTGGGGAGCAAGTGGTGAGGAAAGACAGTTAAAGTATACCTGTGGATCAGCTAGCATAAACCTCAATTCCACTGAAGCCTCCATTGTTGTTTGGAATGCAATGAATTCCTCTACCTTCATTTATATTTGTTTGTAGCCTTCACTTTTTCAAGGATCAATTTGAGTCTCATCTCCTTATGAGCCTTCACAAGTTAGTTCTGCTTACACTATCTCTTGGAGGCAATATTGGTAAGAGATGAAGTTTTGTGTTTTTATTCTGAATTAGTGACTAATTCAGTATGTTATTGTGAGCAAGTCACTTAGGGTCTCTAAGTCACAGTAATCTCAGCCCTTAAAGGAGGGAGTTAGACATGAAGATCATAGAATCATAAAATTCTTGAATTATCATGGATCTTCAACTTTCAGAATTGGAAAAGGCCTGGGTTGGGAGGTCACATTTTTCAACTTCTACCCAAAGTCTGAAACATAAAGAAATGCTAATTTGCCCCCTAGTTATACAATTCTAGGAATTGGAGATCATTCTTTTTTTAAAAAGTTCTTTCAATTTTTACACAGCTCTATTAGGAATTTTTCCCTTTTATCTAGTTAATATCTACTCCATAACTTCTACCTTCTGGTGCTAATCATAAAATTATAGAGATCAGGATTAGAAGAGATCTGTGAGATCATTCAATCTAAACACTTCTTTTTCTAGATGAAGCTGAAACTCAAAGAGAATAAATGACTTGTTTATGGTTTATAAAAAACAAAACAACACCACCCCCCCAAAAAAAACTTTTGGGCAGTCACATGACCATGACATAACACTAACCCCCTGCACTCCATTTCATGAACTCCATTCTTCTATATCTAACTATTTTCAAAATCCCCTTCCAACTCTTGGAGTTTCTATCTCTACATGTATGAGATTCTAAGACCTTCTTAGACACCAGGCTCACACCAAATAGGACTCTGAATCATCTTGGGGGAATCATGAGTAGTCCTTCTTCTCCTCTATCCTATATAGAATACACATAGCTTGGCACCAGGCTGTCTCAGCATACATTATGAGGACTTCCTTGAATAATAAATGATTGCTTGAGTAAAGGTTCCCCTCCATCTCTGGCAACCAGGGTACCCTAAAACTACCTCAAGGAGAAGAGATGGGTGGAGAATGTGCATGAGGTAGGAGGCCAAAGGAAGCCTTGGGTTTTTAGATCAGCTCTTTTCCTTATTCTCTTCCCCCTTACCCCAATGGCCATTTCCTACAGACCAGAAAATATAAATCAGGAAGCACTAGGGAAGTATCTCACCCTTCACAGGGGGACAAGATGATCAGACTTCAACAGGCTGCTTATTTCAGTGTAAATATGGAGAGAAGGTCTATAGTGACAAGAGGGTTCTGATCAACTGCTGTAAGGACAAGAGTTTCTGCAATGGCCCTTCTAAAGGTATTATAATAGCAAAATAACTTTCTGATTGATCCTCTGGCAAGCCTCATTCAATATGATGTTTACTTTTCTCAAAGTTGTAGTTTTCCCTTTTCTTCATTTCCACTTTTAGTACTACTCTCTGGTCTCTCTACTTACTACACTGTTAGGTACTTGTCAAGTAGACCTTGCACAGATTCAGACAATCAGTACTTGCAGTCTTAAGATTTGAACCAAGGCCTTTTGGATCAGGGACCCTTTCCTGAACTTATAGGTTGAGTCTACTGTGTCTTTTTTAGCCTTCCCCATATTCTTTGATTGGTTTCTTTTCTAATAAATTGCATTTGAATTGAACAACACAGACTCAGAATGCATCCTAAAAGCCAGTTTGTGTGACCCAGAGTTCCCATCCAAGGACAGGAGGAGGTGAACAAACACCAGAGACATTAGCAGAATGGTATCAGGGGGATCTGGGAAGGTCCAGGTAACATAAGTGGTATCTGTAGAGATTATGCTTTGTCTCTTGTAATGAAAAGTTTAGGACACTGACACAGAAAAACTTAGATCCTGAAAATTCAACGAAGTAGAGAGATCTGGGAAGATACGCAAGACTGAATGTGACCACTGGAGAATTCTTCAGAAAAGTGATAAGGACAAACTGACAAAGCCCCATAAATTCCTCCCTGACTCTTCAGTCTTCTGGACAAATTCTCTGAGAAGATAGAGAGACTCCCAATATTTCTTACTCAAATCCAACAATATCTGAACTTACAATTCTGTGAATTCATGGGAAGACCAGAGGAATATGAACTTTCTCTTGGCACAATTCTTGGAATAGACTGCCCAAGGGACTAACTCATATAGATAGAGACAACCTCTTGGTGAAGCAGTCTGACTTCTTTCCCATGGGAATTTTGGCACACATTAATGGTAATCTAGAAAAATCTCTAGGTCTAATCTTTCTCCAGATGGCTATTTCTGACCTAGAAATACTCACATTGTTTAGTACCCTGGCCCTTATATTTCTCTGAAATACTCCTTCTTTCCATATATCTGAAATTCTCTTTAGTAAGAAATATTACATATCCTTCCTTATAGCCTCTTTGGTTCTTCTTTAGTCTTCTTTAGTAACATCAGGGGGTGGGAATTCAATAAGATACACCCAAGTGAGACCTCATCCTTCACTATAAAACCTATCTCCGAGGAACTTATGGTAAAGAATGCTACCCACATTCAGAGGAAGAACTACAGGAGTGGAAACACAGAAGAAAAGCAACTGCTTGAACACATGGGTTGAGGTGGACATGATTGGGGATGTAGACTCAAAACTAACACTCTAATGCAACTATCAACAATTTGGAAATAGGTCTTGATCAATGACACATGTTAAAACCAGTGGAAATGCACATCAGCTATGGTGGGGGGAGTAGAGGGGTGAAGGGGGAAGTAAGAGCATGAATCATGTAACCATGTTAACTTTTCTAAAAAATAAAAATTATTAAATGAAAAAAAAAACATCTCTTCCACATCTCAGTGTAAACTTTTTGTATAGGGCAACCCTTGTGTCCCTCCTCAGCAATCTGGAGAAATGAAGAAAGACTTGGTATAATCTGGATGCCCCAGAAGAGTGAATCTTTGAGCTAGTTCATTGATTACTTTTATCCTGCACTGGTCTAAAGATTAACACCTCCTTCCCTCACCCCCAAAGCTGGGACACTGCGTATGCAACCTCTCAAGAAATATGGCAATAATAAATCCAGTCCATCTTTTTCTTCTCTTCCCTAATTTCTATCCCCATCTACTCTAGCCCTATCTGTTTAAAATTACCTCACCCTTGTGTGAAGTAAAATATATCCATAATAAGGCCTAAAGCTTTTAGTATCATTTGATTTTTGCTTCTTCTCTGGAAATTTCTAACTCTTCCTCAAAAGTGGCTGAAGTAAATTGAGCCAGTATTGAACATTTACCCTAAGTCTAAATCATCCATCTTTCAAGTTTGGATTATGGAGGGAATTGATAATCAATTGTACAACTTCTTTATGATCCTCTGCCAAAATTTAGCATGGAATTCGTATGACTGGCTCTCATGTAGTCTTGGAAAAACCAGTGGATCCCATATATGATAAGTTGGCCATGGTGGAAATAGCAACCACTTTCCCCAAATTTATCTGGTAGTGTCTGTATATTAATGGGTGCCCCACCCTGTTGGATAATCCTATTATCACAAGATCACCCCTTATTTCAGCCCCTTGCTCCTGGAAGTCATTACCTTCTTGACCAAGAGGAACTTATGAATATCAAAGATCTGAACCTGGCTTAACCTAAGGACATGTGTGATATAGAGAGGGGGGCATAACAGTTTTGCAGGCTTTGGCTGAGTTCTTATGTCAGTTAAGAGGTTTTAGAATCTTGGAAGAGTTTCAGTTGGACCTGGGAACTCGTGGAGGGAACCAGGGTCCAGATGAGCTCCTTCTTGAGATTGAAACCTAGCTAGATTTGCAGTTTCTTTTGAGATTTGTTTAATTTAGCTAAATGCTTTGAATTTCCTACCCTACCTTATTACTACCTTCATTTCCCCTACCTGAATATCTGAGAAGAGTGAATAGGAGAGTGAATCGGATAGTTAGTTCAAATCTGTGATAGTTAGTGTTAGCCTGGCAACAAATTATTTATTGAGTCTTTGTATCCAACTTCCTAACCCCTTTTGATTTCAAAATCAACTTGAGAGCTGAGTAAAGGCAAGTCATTTCTCAGTCTCACATTCCTGCTTCCCTTCCCCCACCTGAGGTTTCTCTAAGTGGCTGTTAGGGCTTCCTTGATCCTTTACCCTGTCAATCTATCCTAGAAGACAATAAACCCCTTTGTGTTTAAACAAGACCTTTTGGCTACTTCATTAGTTAATTAGTAAGAGAGGGAGGAAGAGGAAGAGAAACAACATACTCTCTGGGTTTGAGGGAAGCTGAGGGTATCCATTTTGAAGGAAGTGTAACTTCAATACAAGTCCCTTCCTGTGAAACTGACTAAAGCCTGTAGTCAATTTCAATCTGTCTTGGCTGATTCTAACTTGGCTGTATAGTGTCCTTTACTTGAAGGGATCAGTCTATTTCCCTTCAGTATTTTGTCTTTAACCTAAGTCCCAGTCTGTATTTCCCTGCTGCTGTTTGTCTGCTTAGATTAATTTATCCTCTCCCTCAAAACCCTTGTTACCTCAGTGTTATACTCCCTGAACTCAGACATTCCCTTATTTCTCCTACCACCTCAACTACCATCCTTCATCATTGAACCTTCCTCATCCACTATATTGCCTTAACTTCCCTACTATCTAGTCTATTCCCTTGATTACCTCCAGCCTTGGGTCCCTTGCCTTGTCTTATTCCCTGATCCTACCAGTTATTACCCCTAGCTTCAGCCTCATATTACGTCCTACCTAATCCCATATTACACTTTCCAATTCCCTTATTACATATTAAAAGTCCCCTATTACACATGGGAATTTGAGGTGCACTTTCCCTCTGATTCCTGACTTCCTATCCCATATTCCAGGACCTCCACAGCATTTTATTCATCCCAAGAAGCCAAATTGCATTGTACCTTGGTTGCAGAATCAAATAGATTCACTGAAACCAATATACAATATACTGTGTTTTTTTGTGAAGATATTTTATTTGACCAATTATATGTAAAAACAATTTTCCACATAAGTTTTCTGAAGTTATATGAACCAAATTGTTTTCCTCCTTCCCTTCCCTCCCCCTTCACAGAGAGGGTAAACAATTTGATCTCGGTTATGCATGTATTATCCAAAAACATTTCTGCATTCATTTTTGTAAGAGAATAATCATATAAAACTTAACCCCCCAAACAAAATCCCAAATAAACTCAAGTGAAAAATAGTATGCTTTGATCTTCATTTTGACTCCAACAGTTCTTTCACTATAGGTGGATAATATTCAACATATTGTGATAGTCACTGGAGAAGCCAAAGAGAAAAATGAAATAATTTTGGCCCCCAAGGGACAGTTCTTCTAAAGGCAGGAATATGTTAGCATAGTCAATTGTTAAATATTCTGTCGGAGCCATTGTTCAGAAATCAGCAAATTCTAAAACTCTACAAATCAGAGCTTGATGTGTTACTTTGTGGCTTAACAAAGTATGTTGATAAAACAGATTAAATTTCAAAGTGTTTCCTTCATACATTAAAAAGCAACAACAATCCTTTACTTTGTGTCAGATTAAAGTCTAAGTATTGGTTCCAAGGGAGAAGAGCAGTATATAGATGCATTGAAAGTCCATGGGCTTCAGATCCAGAACCTTGATTAAGGACACCTAAAAAGGTAAACTGGCAATTAGAGAGTGTAAAACTTTAAATGAAGGATATTTATTTTATTTTATTTTTTGCATTTTAAATTAAAAAAATTCCATGTTTCCATGACTCATTTTCTTTCCTTCCCCTCTTCCCTCCCTCCACCCCCAGTAATTCCATTGGGTTATACAAATGTTACCACTTGATACTGTGGTGCAGAAGGTGCAAATCAACCCTGCAAAGCCTTACTGCAGAATTTCTGACAGTTGAAAAGGGTTTAGAACCCTGACTAGAGGCAGTTGATCCTGGAGGCTTGGTGAGAGTAGGAGGGTCAACTGAAGCTCGGTCTTTGGGCTGAAAACCTGGCCTTGATTCTGTAGCTTTTCTCTTAAGATTTGTAGCTTAGCTAATTCCTTTCGATCTCCCTGACCTTCCCTATCCCAATCATCATTTCCCTTCCTGAATTTCCTGTGGGTTTTGGAAGGAGTGTGGATCTGGGTGGTAGCATTCAAACTTTGTAGACTTAGTTTCCCCATAGTCAAGTAGGGCTTACCCTTGATACAAATTATCTCCTGAATCATTGAATGCAATTTTCCTAACCTTAAAGGCAACAAACCTCCTGAGACTGAGTGAGGCAGGTCCTGTCTCAGTCTCATATTCCTGTCCCTTCCCCACCTGAAGCTTCTCCCTAGGCTGTTGTTAGAGATACCTCATATCCCTCTGTCCTTTACAATCAACCCTGAAACTCAATAAACCCTGTTGTCACTTAGTCAAACCTTTGGCTAAATCATTGGTTGTTTGATAAAAGAGGGAGAAGGGGAAAAAGAATAGTTTTCTCTCTGGGTCCTGGGGGAGTTGGAGGCATCCATCTTGGAGGAAGTGGTGATCTCTATACTTCCTCTGCACTCTTCCTTTGTGAACCTGAGACACTGACTAGAAAGCCCTCTAGTCAGTTTCAAGCCATTTCTGGCTGACCCTAACCTTTTGTCTGTAGAAGTGCCCTTCCTACCTGGTGGGCTCAGTCTGTTTCCCTTCAGTGTCTCTGTCAAACCTGCGTACCCAGTCTGTGTTTCCCTGCTGCAGCTGCCTGCCCAATTACCTCATTCTCTCCCTTTGCAGCTCTTTATACTTCAGTGCTTTATATTCCAAAACTCATTCATTCCCTTATACCTCCTACCACCTCAACTTACTACCTCCACTACTGTACCCTCTTTTCCTACCTACTGACTTAAGGATCTACAAACCCCATCCACTTGCCTTATCCCCTATTACAACTACCTTATCACCCTACCTGCATTAGTCCCTTATTATCTCCAGCCTTAGTCCCTTATTACAACCCTACCTGTTTAATCCCCATTATTACAATACCTATTTCCATATTATTCATTTTTGCAGTAGAGCTATCTTTAAAACCAAAACCCCAACTCATATACCCATATAAACAAGTGATATATGATAAGTCATATGTTTTTCTTCTGTTCTTTCTTTCTATGTGGATAGCATTCTTTCTTTAAGTCCCTTGGGAATGTCCTGGATCATTGTATTGCTACTAGTAGTAAAGTCTAAATGAAGGAAATTTAGATGCAGAATGAGTGATTAGTATTTTAATAGGGAATGACCAACTTTTAAAGTAGAATAGTAGTAGGCTTAGACTTATTCATCAAAGGGATCTAGAAAGGAGTAGTTCAAATGGAGGAGATCCAACATAAGAAAAGCATCATAGAATCAAGGATTGACAGTTGCACATACAGTTTGTTAATTGATCAAGTAGGATGAAGATTGAAAAAAAAAACTATTGGAAAGAGCAGTCACACCTGAGTGGAGGAGGGGATGTCAAGTCATATTGTAAAAGTCTGAAAAATTTAGGGTAGGCAGGAAAGGATTAAGATAAAACTATAGAAAACTCTGTCTTAGAATTTGACTCTGAAAGAGAAAAAAATGTAGGATCATAGTTTGATGAGCTAGAAAGATCAGGAGAATGTTTTATAAGGATAGGAGAAATCTAGGCATATGCAATATGGGAGGAAAGGCAAATGCAAAAGGGAGGGAAGAGAAATACAGGCAGTTTGGGGAAGGATGAAGAGAGATTAAAGATAAGAGTAGGAATGATAAAAAGAACAAGATCCCAGAGGAGAGGGAAAGAGATGTAACCAAGGGCACAGGAAGAATTGGCCTCGGAAAGATGAAAGGCTACACACATGTTCCTCTGAGACTGGAGTAAAAGAGGAGAGAATGAAAGGGAAGATGATGTTGATGTTCTGAGATTTGGCAATGGGGATAAGAGGGAGATCATATTTGATAACCTTCTAGTAATCAACAAAAAGGAAGGTAAGTTTCTGTGCTGAGAGAGAAGGGTGAAGGAGTAGTGTTGGAGGCTGGAGGAGAAAAGAAAATGCTTGTAATAGCTACTGTGGGAAGGATAATAAGTCAATCAAGAAAAAAATGAAAAGTTTGCTCCTGCAACAGCAAGGGTTCATTTGACATCAAATGATAAAACTTTTCAATGAACCCATTCAGCATGGTGGTGTAAATTTCTTCAGTAGCATTTAGAAGTTCGCAAGGGAAAATAGAGAAGACTGGTAGTGGGGATAAACAGAGTTGGAGGTTGACAAGACATGAATGGCAATAAAACAAGGGATCAAAAAGAAAGTTATTTAAGAGTAGAAGGCAGTATATAGTTCAGGGGTTTTTAAACTGAGGACTGTGAATTTTTAAAAGGAAAACATTTTGATAACTGTATTTGATATAATTAGTTTTATTTTTAATAATCTGTATTTTATGTAGTGGAAAACATTACTCTAAGAAGGGATTCATAGGCTTCACCAGATTGGCAGGGGTTTCATGACACCAAAAAGTTTAAACTCTACTATAGTTGAACTGACTAATCATAGGATCATGACTTGAGGGAGTCACAGTACAGTGGAAAAAGCACACTGACTCTCAAGCATATCTGGTTCAAATCCTGCCTTTGACAGTTGACTACCTTTGTGACCTTGATCAAGTCATTTAACTTCCCTGAGCCCCACTTCCTCATCTGTTTTAGAGAAGGGAGTTGGATCTCTGAGGTCCCTTACAATTCTGAATCTAGGATTTATAATCTTATTATTCAAAGACCGTGGACTGGTAGAGCAGAGAAATATGGGGAATCTAGAGGACCTAGTGAAGATAAAGAATAGGTTTAAGAGGAATGAAGCAGAAGGAAAAATGGAGGTTGTGATGAAAGAGGAATTTCAGAGTTCCAGATCATAGCGGTAACATGATTATGGGTAACAGTATAATCTAACGCACAGTGATCCCTGTAGATAGCTGAGGGGAATAAGGCTTTTTATTGGCCATGGCAGTAAAGGAAGTTGAAGAACTTAAGCTTTCTCTTGAGTTCCAGTCTCACATAAATGACTTTCTCTTGGACATATCCAAATGGGTACCCCTTAGGCATCTCGAACTCAATGAATCCACAATGGAACTAAGTATTTGACCCTCCTTTTTTTTTCTTCTTGACCTTTCTGCAGCCTTTGACACTGCTGATCACTCATTTCCCAACTCTCTCTTTCCTTTGATTTGGGGACATCTCTCTCTCCTAGTTTTCCTCCTACTTATCTGAAGTCTCCTTTTCTGTCTCCTTTGCTGGATCCTCCTCTAGATCACACTCTCCAACTTATGTCTTTTGGAGTTTTGTCCTGGATCTCTTTTTCCTCTATACATAACTTCACTTGATGATCTATCAGTTCCAATCGAATTAATTACCATTTCTGTGCTGATGACTTTTATAGCTACCTATCCTACCCCAACTTCTTTGCTGATCATCTGGTATCTTCAACTGCCTTCTAGACATTTCAAAATATCCAGTGGATATTTTAAACTAAACATATTCAAAATAGAACTCATTATTCCCCCCTCTAAACCCTCTCCTAATCTCCAAACTTCCCTATTATTGTAGAGGTCTGTAATGTAGAGGATGGCAGCATTGGATTCCTACAAAATACAGGGTCAAGCCTTACCCAGAATTCCAGGGGACCGGGTGAGGCTTGACCCTGTATTTTGCAGGAATTCCATGCTGCCATCCTCTACATTACAGGTCAGCATTATTTCCCCAGTCCTTCAGGTTCAAAACCTGAGGATTATTTTGAACTCTTTACTATATTTCATCAACTGTATTCAAGTTGGTTTCCAAGACCTCAACTCTGCAACATGTCTAGCATACACTTCCTTCTGTATTCTGACACTGGAAGTCCTTTAATGCAGGCTTTCATCATTTCCCTCCTGTATTATTGCAATGGTTTGTCCATAGGTCTGCTAGCCTCAAATATGTCCCGACTCCAATTCATCCTCCATTCTTGCATTAAAACATCCCCCAGTCAAATTCTAGTCACCTCTCACTGCCTCTACAAGCAACTATGGAATGCTCAGTTTGACATTCAAAATTCTTCATCACTTTGCTCCCTCTTACATTTCTAGTTTAATTACATAATGCTTCCCAATATGTACTTTGTGATATAGTGACAATGGACTTCTTATTGATCCATAAAAAAGATACTCTATCTCTTGACTCGAGGCATTCTCTTTGTCCTCCAATGCTTGAAATGTTCTCCATTCACCAATCCAACTGTTGACCTTTCTAGCTTCCTTTAATACCCAACTAAAATTCCATCTTTTATTTGAAGACTTCTCTAACCCCTCTTAATTTTAGTGCCTTCTCTCTGTTAATTATTTACTAATTAATTGACTAATTAATCTGTAAATAATTTGCTTTATATATATCTACTCCATTAGATTGTAAGCTTCTTGAAAGCAGGGACTATCTTTTTGCCTCTTTTTGTATTCCCAAACCTTAACATAATACCTGGCATATAGTAGGTACTTCATAAATGCTCATTGATTTGACTAATTTGACTAATTTCTCCTCTCTACAATCCTTCCTTCTTCCAAACTTTCCTACTTATTGTCTGATGGTGCCAAATTCAAATAGGGATGGGGGTCATTAAGGCTTAAGTAAGGATATCTCCAAGCCACAAATTGACTTAGAAAACTGCAAATAGACATTATCCACTCATTTTATTTTTGCTAAATAATTTGCAATTATATTTTAATCTGGTTCAAGCTTCACTTGGAAGTGTTGCAGGCCTATGCTGCAGTCAGGCAATGTGTTTGACACCTCTGGTCTAGGACACCGTACTCTCCCTTACCCAAACTCACCACCTTGGTGTCATCTTTAGCCTACACTAATATTCAGTCTTTTATCAACTTGTTTCTGTCTTCATAACATCTCTCCTATATGTTTCCATATCTCCACTCACAAAGCCAACAGTTGTTCAAATAGTCACTGCCTCATACATGGACTATTTCTTTCTTTTTTTTTTAACTCTTACCTTCTGTGTTAGAATCCATATTAGGTACTTATTCTAACACAGAAGAATAATATGGGCTGAGCAATTGGAATTGAGTGATTTGTCCAGGGTTACATATATAGGAAGTTATCTGAGGTCAGATTTGCTACCTGGACTATTTCAATCATCTTTTGGGGGATTTCCCTGTCCCCTATCTCAAGCCTCTCCCAATTCCAGTCCTTCTTCCCTTTAGTCTCCAACATGATCTATGATTTGTCCAAATTAGCTCTTTATTGAATAAATTCTAGTGGTTCCTGATTATCTCCATTATCCAATATAAAGCCCTCTGTTTGGAATTAAAAGTCTTTTGCAACCTGGCCCTCTCTACCTTTACACTCTAGTGTTTTAGTCCCTTTCACGTACCCTAACACTGTGTTTTCAAATTTACATACAAAACATCCCTGCAAGCCACATATTGACATAAAAACCACAAATTAACATTATATATGTTGAATTATATTTTTCTAAATATTTCCCAAATACATTTTAATTTGGCTCAGCAGCACTTACCAGCATTATGGGCCACAAGGTAAAGGAACCTTTGCTCTGTACTCCAGTGGATACTGACTGCTCATTCCCACATGGCTTTTCATCTCAGGACTCTAATCCTTTTCACTAGTTGTCTCTAATTTCTGGAATACTTTCCCTGCTCACCTCAGCTTCCTGACTTCCCAGGTTCCCTCCAAGACTCAGTTCAAATGCTACCTATAGGAGCTCATTCCCAGTCCCATCCACTACTAGTACTCTCTCCTAGAGATAATGTCCCATTAATACTGTCTATGTATATGTGTGTATATAAATGTATTACCTATGTATAGAAGGTTGCATATATTTATAATTTAGATATGTAGGACTATATATGATGAATATAGATATATAACATAAATGGGAGATATTTACATGTATATGTAAATATGTAGACCTGTATACATATATACATATAAGTAAAATTAAAAATTTTATCTTCCACACTAAAATCTGATCTCATTGAGGGCAAGAACAATGGTTTGTGTGTTTCTTTGTATTCTCCGTGCTTAGCAGAGTAAGTATGCTAATATACTTTTATAAATGCTTTATGGACTGACTGAAGGGACATCCATTGATAGGCCTCCTTATTTCCTCTCAGAAAATACAGAAGACCTTGGAAGGTTCATGTAATTTCAAAAGACTTTTGGGATTTGTTTGTTGATGTGCTCACTCAGTTTTTTGGAGGCCAATGAACTGTTTGACTCTTATGGCAAAATCTAACTGAAGAAACTAGTCATGTTTTAGATAATCTCCTCAAAATATCCCTTGGAACTCTTCAAGCCCTACTGGCTCACTGATTCTCTATCAGCCTGTAAGTGGTTGGGCTGCTTTTAGCAACTGTCCTAATTCTGCTTGCATTCTCATTTCTTCCCTGCTCATCCAGAGCTACCACCACTACTACAACCTATCCTCCTCACCACTCTCACTCCCACAAGACCTTCCTAAGGACAAAGGTTAATTACCCAGCTAATATTTCAGTAGGGAGAAGTGTGCCTTCTCAATAGAGATGTTATCATTCAAAATACATGAAGCATAATGTACAGAACAAACTAGTCAGTACCCCTTAGGTGGGTGACTGTTCAGGAGTCACTTTGTGGTTCCAAATGAGACTTGCTCTATTCTTACTGAAAGGTGGATAAGAATAGAAAGTAATTATCTGGAGATCTTGAGCAGAACACAACTAACACATCTCTGGATGGCATCTTCATAGGTTATCATCTCTATTCCACACCCCTCCAAGGGGCTCATTTGAGTCCCAGGCTTCCTATAGGAAAATTCAGCTGGAAGAGATATAGAGATTTTTCTCACCTGAACCGTAACAAGAATCTGATGGATCCTTTGTAATCTTAAAGGTCTAGCTCTCAATTCTGATAACTCATACGCAATCTTTCATTTGTAGCATATATAACTTCAGCATTCTCTGGAGAGCAAGTGGAGAGGAAAGACAGTTAAAGTATACCTGTGGATTAGCTAGCATAAACTTCAATCCCACTGAAGCTTTTAGGATTGTTTGAAATGCAATGAACCTAACTTTTTTTTCACTTGTTCATAGACTGTTCCTTTTTGAGTACCACTTTGAGTCCCATCTCCTTAGGAGCCTTCACAGTTTCATTGCACTCACACTATCTCTTTTTCATTTTATATATTTTTTCCAAATTACATGTAGATAATACTATTTTAATAATAGTTTTCTAACATTTAACAATTTATGATCTCTCCTTCCCATTCATCATCCCTGCCTGAGATGGCAGGTAGTATGATGAAAGTTGAATATGTACTCTCATACAATTCATATTAGCATGTTCTTTATGTTATAAAAAAGATTCATATCCTTTATACTAGAGGAAATTTGTGAAAGAAATAAAGTGAGAAATAGTATGCTTTAATCTGTGTTCCTTCTATGGAAATGGATTGCCTTTTTTTTAATCAATAGTCCCTTGGAATTGTGTTAGATTCTTGCATTGCTGATAGTAGTTAATTCCTTCACTGTTTATTATCATATATTATTTCTGTTACTGTCTATGATGCAGTCCATGTTCTGTTTACCTCACTTTGTAATACTTCATATAAGTCTTTCAAAATTTTTCTGTAATTGTCCTATTCATCATTTGTTATGACCCAATAGTATTCCATTACAATCATATGCCACAACTTGTTCAGACATTCCCTAATCGATGGACATCTCTTCAGTTTCCAATTCTTTGTCACTGTAAATATTTTTGTACATGTATGTCCTTTCCCTAATCTTTGATCTCTTTGGGACATAGACCAAGTAGTGGTATTGCTGATTTAAAGGGTAGGCATAATTTTATGTTGTGGGGTATGGTTCTAAATTTTTCTATGAAGCAATTTAGGTTATATCAATTTACAGCCCTAACAACAATGTATTAGTGTCCCATTTTCCCACATCCCCACCAACAGTAATCATTCCCTTTTTTTGATAGGAGTGAGGTGGTACCTCAATATTGTTTTAGCTTACATTTCTCTAATTAATAGTGATTTGTAGCATTATTTTCATTTGATGAGATAGTTTTGATTTTTTCATCTGAGAATTGGCTGTTTATATCCTTTGGTCATTTGTCAATTGGGGAATTCCTTACATTCTCATAAATTTACTTCATGAGGTCTTCATCAGAGACACTTGCTATAAAATGTTTTTCCTACTTTGTTCTTTCCTTTCTTGTTTTGGTTACATTTGATTTCTTTATTATTCTATCTCTTTCTTAGAGGTGGTGTTTTCTTTTTTCTTGTGGTTTATTATTATTTTTTTATTTAGAATATTTTCCCATTGTTACCTGATTCATGTTCTTTCCCTATCCCCAAAGTCCACCCCCCCCAAGGCTGGCATGCAATTTCACTAGGTTTTACATGTATCATTGATCAAGATCTATTTCCATATTATTGATAGTTGCATTAGGGTAATTGTTTAGTGTCTACATACCCAACAATATCCCCATCAACCCATGTGTTCAAGCAGAGACCCCTGCTGTCATAGTACACTTTGACTTGCATCTGACTCCAACAGTTCTTTCTCTAGAAGTGGATAGCATTCTTTGTCATAAGTCCTTCAGAATTGTCCTGGATCATTGTATTGCTGAGAGTAGCTAAGCTGGTCATCATACAATACTGCTGTTACTGTGTATAGTTTTCCATTGGTTCTTCTTGTTTCATTCTGTATCTGTTCATGCAGATCTTTCTAGCTGCTTTTGAAATCATCCTGCTCATATCACCTCACACCTAGCAGATTTGATAAAATGACAGCAGGGGAGAGTAATGAATGTTGGAGGGGATGTGGCAAAATTGAGACATTAATGCATTGCTGGTGGAGTTGTGAATTTATCCAACCATTCTGGATGGCAATTTGGAACTATGCTCAAAGGGCTATAGAAGAGTGTCTGCCCTTTGATCCGGCCATAGCACTGCTGGGTTTATACCCCAAAGAGATCATAGGGAAAAAGACAAAAATATTTATAACTGTGCTCTTTGTGTTGGCAAAAAATTGGAAAATGAGGGAATGTCTTTCAATTGGGGAATGGCTGAACAAATTGTGGTATCTGTTGGTGATGGAATACTATTATGGTCAAAGGAATAATGAATTGGAGGAATTCCATGTGAACTGGAATGACCTCCAGGAATTGATGCAGAGTGAAAGGAGCAGAACCAGGAGAACATTATAACAGTCTATGATTATATGACCCTCACATTGTTTAGATTGGGTGATCTCATAGGTTTCTCCTAGTCCTAAACTCTAATTTTATGATTAGTACCAGAGGGCAGAAGTTATGAAAAAAAAGTTGATTTTATGACTAGATGACTTCTAAAATCCAGGATAGTTCAAGAAGGCTACTACATCTAAGTCCCTACTTTAAAGCTTGAGAAAATTGTGACTTAGACAAAGTGATTTGCCCATAGCAACACACTGAGTTAGTGAGTTATCCAGAGTGAGAACAAAGCATTTCATCCCTTGAAAACATCACCTAGCAGATTAGCTAACATGACAGCAAAGGAAAGTGGTGAATGTTGGAGGGGATGTGGCTTTTAGGATTGGAAAAAGCCTCAGAGGGCTCCCCTTTTTCAACTTCCAATGAAGTTTCAATCTCAAAGAAGTGTTAATTCAGCTCTCAAGTAATTAATTCGAGTAATGGGACTCACTCTTTTTTGAAAAAGGCCACTCCAATTTTGGATTGTTCTTTTAGGAACTGTTTCCTTTTACCTAGTTAGTATATACCTTTTCATAACTTCTGCCCTCTGGTACTAATCATAAAATTAGAGTTTAGGACTAGGAAAAACCTATGAGATCACCCAATCTAAACAATTCTTTTTCTAGATGAAGCTAAAACTTAAAGAGATTTTATAAAGAAACAAAGCAGCCCCCCTCCCAAAACTCTTGGGAAGTCACATGATCATGGAAAAACCAGCCCCTTTGGATACTATCCCAAGCTTTTTACCCCCACCCAACTATTCTCCAAGGCCCTTTCTAGCTCTCAGAGTTTATATCTCTACAAGTAGGAGATTTTAAGACCTCCTAGAAAAGCTGCTACAGAGTTGCTTGCAGGTTCACACCTAAAAGATCTCTGATCATCTTGTGGGTATCATGAGTATGCCTTTTCTTCCTTTATCCTCTACATCGTGCACATAGCTTGGCACTGGGCTGCTTGAGCATATGGAAGGAGGGCCCTATTGAACAAAAAATGATTGATTGAGTAAGGATCCCCCTAAATATGGAGCCAGGGTACCCTAAAGCTATGTGCCCTAAGGGGAGAACATGGGTGGAGAGAATGTATGAGGTGGGAGGACAAAGGTATTTAGATTGGCCCTCTGCCTTATTCTCCTCCTCTTTTCCCAAATAGCCACTTCTGTAGACCAGAAGACATAAATCAGGAAGCACTAAGAGAGTGAATTTCTGTAGTCACTGCTTCAATTTGTTGCTCTTGTGGGTTTTCTGGTCACCATCCTTCGAGCTCCAGTGGCTCTCCATCCAGGAACCAGCTGAGATCTAAAATGGACAAATATTTCTTTCTGATCCTCTCTTTGTTCTGCTTGTTAAATGGTGAGTCCTGGGATGGGGCACTGAAGGTATTGTCTCTAGGTCTAGTTCCACAACTCTCTGATGTTGATCATGATTTTAAAAAAAAGTGCTGAATTAGCACTTGCTTGTCAAACTTTGGGTAGAGGTTGAAAAAAGTGACTCCCTGAGACTTTTCTAACCCTGAAAGTTGATTTTATGACTAGATAATTCCATTATAATTTAAGAAGTCTATGATTATATGATCCTCACATCCAACTTTCTCCTTTAAGGGCTGAGATAAATATAATTTCGAGATATTAAGTGACTTACTAATGGTAACAGCAAATTAATGACTAATCCAGAATGAGAACACAGCACTCCATCCCTTCCCAACATTACCTCCAAGAAAGACAGTATAAGTGGAATTAACACCTACTTTCCCTCAGTTGCTCTGCCATCCCATGTAGGCCTTTAGCACCCTACATCAAGGTGCTATTTAGACCCATTACAATGCTGGGATGAAGTATATTGAGACAGGGAAAGTGAATTCTGATTTCTTTGGGAAAAACTCTCAAGATAACATTTTCCTTCTTTCCACTGTTCTCTCCACATCGCTGAGGGAAAAAGCAAAAAAAATTGACTGGAAGAATGAACAGAAAATTGAAATGTTGAAATGCTTAGAGTGTCCATTCTATAAGCAAAATCGGTGTAATGAAACACAGAAAACATGTATTGCACAAAATGGTGAAACCTGCATGCTCAAAAGAATTACAGATCTCTACAATGGTGGTAAGTGTCTTGTAGTATGGGACCGAAGGAGAGCAAGGAAGAAACTCTAGGTGGGGTCCTTTATTCTTCCCTGATCTTCCTTTTATCTCCTTTCTGAGGGCAGCTCCAGATAAGATATGATATACCTACTGTTTGATTGTTTCTTTGGAGGCCAAGTGCAAACATATTACCTATTTGGAAGGTAATATATTCTTAGTGTCCCCAATCCTAGAGTAAAGAGGAGTCAGGTGAGAGGAGCAGATTGGACCTGACCCCTTGGAATGCAGCCTCAGTAATGAAATCCTGTGGATTGGGATTCAGGAGTTAAAGAAGTTAGGTTGCCTGTGGAAGCATTCTTATCACTGATTTATGCTCTGTATCTTATTCACTCCATGGAGACACAGGCCTTGGAAAGAATTCACAAGGTGCCAGAACTACTAAGTAGTCACAGGAAATAAGGATCTATCAAAACATGGTATAAAAATTGTGCATGTCTGTCACATTTGTGCTCTCTCTGGTTTGACTATGATAGCATCATTAGTTCCCTCCCAGGAAGTCAAGACCTTTGTCTACTCTGACTGCATTTTGGAAGATTCAGGAAATCTTGACAGCTTTAGCTGGATTGGGGTTAATAGGCCCTCTTCTGGGATGTGGTCATTGATAGGTTTCAGGTGATAAATTATTCCCTCATATAGGAGTTCTTATGTTTCTTTGGCCATCAGTTCCTTTGGCTGTCTGGTAAGGGCCCATGAACCTCTTCTCAAAATAATTTTTTTAAATGTATAAAATAAAATACATAAGAATACCAAGGAAAACAAAGTAATGAAAAAAAGATATAATCCCCTCCTAAATTCACAGACCCCCCCTGAAATCTGTCCAAAGGCTAAGAATTCTTGCCTTACAGAAGAGAAAAACTAAGGGTGTGTTTCAGCTCTAAGGATGGAGTTCCCATAGCCCATGCTTCAGATAGAAGGCTTTCTGTACCTCTATTTCTCCCTTCACAGGTGATAATCATGAGCAGATTTCATCAGGCTGCCTGTTAAGGTGCAGAGATGGAGAGAAGATCTATGGTGACAAGAGGGTTCTGACCAACTGCTGTCTGAATAAGAATTTCTGCAATAACCCTTCTTTTGGTTTTATGATTGCAAAGTGACTTTCTGGCAACCCCCATCCAATATGCTGTTTACTCTTCTCATGGCTGCATTTTTTCCTTTTCCCCATTTGCACTTTTAGTACTCCTCTCTGGGCTCATTGCTCATTAGACTAGTAGGCTTTTAATTGTTCCTCTTAGAGAGGTACCTTCGAAGTATACCTTGACCAGGGTCAGACAATCAGTACCTGCCAGTCTTAAGATTTTAACTAAGGCCTTTTGCATCAGGGACCCTTTCCTGATCTTATAGGTTATACCTGCTGTATCCTTTTGTGGCCTTCCCTACATTCCTTGTCTGATTTCTTTACCAATAAATTGCATTTGAATTGAACAACACAGACTCAAACTGCATCTATGCCATCAACCTCGAGACCAGTTTGTGTGTCCCAGAGCTCCCATCCAAGGAGGACAGAAAATGGAGCACAAAGACCAGAGAAAATAGCAGCATGGTATCTAAGGGAGTTGGGAGGGCCCAGGTAACAGAAGAGGTATCTGTAGAGATTATGCTTTGTCAAATGCCTAGATCCTGAAAATTCAGTGGAGCGGAGAGATCTGGAAAGGCCTGCAAGACTGAATGAGACTACTGGAGAGTCCGTCAGAAAAGTGATGAGGGCTTAGAGAGAAAGGACAAGAATAAACAGACTGAAAGGGTGTGTTGTCTCTGAACTTGGACAAAGGACTAGAGAACCAGAAATGGAAAAAAATAAGCTATTTGAGCTTCTTTGTCCAGAGATTATTTACCTCATAGGTCTTCCTTCTCATCTCACAACTTTTTAACATCATCCTTTGTTATTTCCCCATTTATTTGTTTCTATTGAAGAGATGATTGGTTCTTCTCTCCTCCAAGGACATTTGATCAGGATCACTCCTGTCTTCTTCAAATTGCCTCTATGGCCACCATTCCCATCTTCTCTATCACTTGATTCATTCCATTCTGGTTATTTAAATGGCCAAGTCTCCCTTAATCTTTACAACAGCAACCCTAATTGGATTCTACTATCCCTCTAGATATCTTCTTCTCTTTTCTCCCTCTCTACACTTGATAGTTCTTCCCTCTCTCTCCCTACTCTTTTAATTTTTTTTCCAGATTACATGTTTATACACTTAAAAATAATTTTCTGGCATTTTGTGATCCATGTTCTCTACCTCCCTCTTTCTTCTCCCCTTCTCTAATATGGCAGGTAATATAGGTTGTGTAGATGTTATGACATGCCCACCTTGTGAAATAAGGCACACATTTCTTACACTAGAAAAAAAAATTCATTGGGGAAATAAAGTAAAGAATGGTATGCTTTAACTGAATTCTTATTCCATCAGTTCCTTTCTTGGCTGTAGATAACTTTTTTGTCATAAGGCCCTCAGAGTTGTCTGAGATCCTTGCATCATTGATAAAAATTGTCATTTACAGTTGATCATCATACTTTATTGTTGTTATTGTGTACAATGATTTTCTGTGTCTGGTCACTTGATTTTGTATCACTCTATATGTCTTTCCAGGTTATGTCATTTCTTATGGCATAATAGTACTCCTTTACAATCATATACCACAGCTTGTTCAACCATTCCCCAGTTCATAGATGATCCTCCAATTTCCAACTCTTTGCTGCCAGAAAAAGAGTTGCTATCAGTATTTCTGTATGAGTAGGTCCTTTCCCCCTATCTGTGATGACTTTGTGATATAGCCCTAGTAGTGGTAACAGCTCTGCAGAATGATTATATCTGTTTATAGCTCGATTAATGGTGTATTAGTGTCCTAACTTTTCCACATCCTTTCTGATATTTATCATTATCTATCATATTAGCCAGCCTGTTCTTTTACTCTTTTATAAACACTTATACAATCTGGTATCTTTTGACTCTATAACTACTGAAAGTGTTCTTTTCCTTTACCAATGAACACGTGATCACCAAATTCAATGTCCTTATCTCAATATTCATCTTTCTGGACCACTCTGCAGCATTTGACACTATTAACCATGTTGTCCTTCTGAATATACTCTCCTCCCCAAGTATTTGTGATACTGATTTCTCCTGGTTCTCATCCTACCTGTCTGACCTATTCTTCTTGTGCTCTTGGCTAGACTATTATCTATACTACTATGACCAGTAACTGTGGGTATAATCCAAAATGTGGTGTGAGCTTTCTCCTCTTTTACTGCTCTTTTCTCTAATTTGGTGATCTTATTTTGTCTTTTAGATTTGATTATCACTTGTGTAAGTATGACTACCAGATCTACCTAAGCATCCCTAATCTTTCTCTAGAATTCCTGTCCTACATCACCATCTACTAAACCTTTCAACCACCATATCCATTAGGCATCTCAAATTCAACATGTTTAAAGCATCATCTTTTCCCTCAAGCCCTCCATTCTACTGCCAAGAACAATATCATCCTTCCAGTTACCTAGGATCATTATCAGTACCATACTTCATCCCTTAGCCAAGCTCCTTAGTTCCTTCCTTCTGATGTGATTGTGTATTGAAATAAAGAAAGAGAAGTGATGCTTTGAAATAGTGTGTACAAAAGGAAATTTTCCCTGCCCTCTTTTCACTATGTGTACCTAGTGGAAACAAGGACTGTGCCAGGGAAATCATTGAATAAATTTAGTCATGAGGGTAGAACAACAGACAGATTAATAAAATAGGAAATAGAATACTTAAATAATCCCATCTCAGAAAAAGAAATTGAACAATGAGGAAAGGGAATTTTCCAAGTACGTAGAATGGAATGTGATGGAATAGAGGAGAGAGGGCAGAGGGTGGTTGGAACCTTGGTAAAAGGGGCTTCTGGGAGAGCAATGAACTCTCAGAAGAAGGTGCTCTGGGACTCTGAGGAGAGAGCCACCTCTGAGACCCTGCTCCAGGACTGGAAATCAAACCCATTCCTGAGAGATTCCTATCTTACCCTGAACTTTACTGAATCCCTACAATTGTTCCTGATTCATTGATAAAGAAGACCTGTGTGGCCGGGATCAAAATTGCTGTCAGTTTTCTTCAAGGGTTTGCCCTGAGGGTAGGCTGGATTGGTCCTGAAGACAAACCTCTCATCTATGTGAGCTATTAACTAGAGACTTACTCCTTTTGGGATTTAGCCAAGGTTTAGTCAGCATAGGAAAGAAACATCAGAAAGGAGGATTCACAGGCTAAGCCTGGCTTTAGCTGAGGCTGAAGGACTTGCCATTGATTTTGTGTCATTAGCTAGGGAACCCTAATAACCCTCTTTTCTGACCTCACCCTTATTCTCTTTCATTCAAATAAATAATCATCACTATAGGAAAACAGTTAGATCTACTTTACAAGGAAGAAGAAGATTGTTGGGTTGGGTTTTATCCTGAGGAGAGAGTCTCACTAGACTGAGTAAAGCAAAATCTCCCAGTCAACCACCTTGCTCTCTTTCAGGTCAGCTTTCTGTTTTGGGGGAGAACACCTTGAAGAGGGAGGCTAGGTTAAGCAAATCCCTAGTCAAACATTTATACCATCTCCTAAGGTATTTCCTTATCACTGTCTCAATTGCAGAATTTATCTTCTCGGCTGAATTGTATGGTGGGGATTGCAAAAAAGGAAATTTCCCCTCCTTTCTTTTCACTATGTATACCTGGCATGAGTTTCCACGCATGAGCCTGGAAGGGAGGACTGTGTCAGGGAAATCACTGGATGAATTTAGTCATGAGGGTAAAACAACAAACAGAAAAATGAAGCAATGGAGTCAAGAATATCATGAGACCAGGAGGGCAGAATGATCTTCTCTGGTCTGCCCCCCTGGGCAGCACAGAAACAATTTTTAAGCAACTCTTTACCTCTTTCCTACATTTCCCTCCCTTTACTCTTACTACTTTGATGGTAATAAAGCTAGTAAAGCTACTAGCAGCCTCATAATTTAATTTTAACTATTATAGGTGTTCATGATGCTAGTTGGAGTTGCTGGTGAGTATAGCTAGGAGGCCATTATGTTGGCCTCAGGATAATCATCTAAGGCAGGGGTTGGCAGCCTTTTTAGCTGTGAGAGCCATAAACGCCACATTTTTTAAAATTTAATTTTGTGAGAGCTGTACAGTGCTCACAGTGTGTGCCCCTGTAACAGTGCCTGAAAAAAAATTGACTTTATGGCTCCTGCAGAAAGAGCCATATCTGGCCCTCAAAAGAGCCAGATATGGCTTGAGAGCCATATGTTGCCGACCCCAGATCTAAGGCATCAGTAAGGAAAGTACTCTATATGTCTCTTCTATTTCACCTCTTATTCTTCCTGCTACTTTTGATTTAATAAAATTATTTATTTACAACCAGTCTCCTAATTTTAATCTTTACAAGTGCTTTGAAATAATTTTAGAATGATACTTTGAGTTCTTATGCTTTTTACTAGTTAGATATTACTAATTAGAATATAGACATAACCTTTGTGCTTTTGTTGTTCCTTACTCCTAGTTCATAAGAACTTGTCTGACATTCCAAGCCTGAAGGGAGAAGGAAGCACTGGAACTCACTTGAAGGTTGATAAATTAATGTTATGGCTTCCTTCCAGCCAATGAGAACTTACAAGGCTAATAGGGAACCACAACCAAATAGCATTGAAAGGCCATACAGATGATGTTAAGTAGGACTCAGGTGAGACTATCACATAGTTGCACTAGGGATCTTTGCACCCCTTCCTGGTCCCTTCTGTACTTCTGCCTATCAGGGGAAAAACATTTTGAGGGAGAGTGGGAAATTCCCAAAAGCGGGAGGAGAGCAATTCTCTAGTATTATGAGGAAGAGAGGGTTATAGTTAAGAAAAGATGGTCTGCAGAGGGCAGATGCATGGCGAAGATTCTGGAATGTTGAAAAAAGGGTTGAGCTGGAACTCAGGAGCTGGTACTTTCTCTGTGGGGTTTGCTGACTGCAAGCACCTAGAGGGAGTTGCTGCCAAATACCTGGTGGAGTTCCTTTTCCTGTCCTTGCTGCTGAGACCTGTGTTTCCCTTGAAAGAAGATTTTTGAACCTGAAGCTAGCCTGAACCAACAACCAGCTATTTGCATCTGTCAGTAAGCAGAGGTCTGAGTCCATCTGGACTTGGGACCTTTTCCCTGGGTCCCTGTCTAATCTGCAACAGACCAATACCTCTGAACCAATCAAGAGAGGTTTGCTTAGTGTAGGATAGTAGATTTAGGGTTTCGGGATTTTTTAGGTGAGAGAGGAGAGGAAATAGAGTAGTCCATCAATTCTCTGAAGACCCTTCTTAAGAAAGTTTAGTTCCTGGTACACTTAGATAGTAAATAGTGATAGAAATTCCCTTTCCCCTCCAAACCTCTCTTTGAGAAAAAAATTACAGCTTTCAGTGACTTTTGCCTGAGCTGTAACTAAGTGGTCTGTGTGCCGGACTCTAGACCAGGCTCTGACCTGGTCAGAGTTAACTGCCTGCCTTCAACCCACAGTGTACAACCCTCCTTACTGACCCAAAGTAATTCAGTTAATCCCATCTAATCCCATCTCCCAAAATACCTCTATTACACAGACACTTGATAAATCTAGCAATAGGAATTAAAAGGGTGGGGTGGATATCAGGTTGCTGCAATTCTATCCTGTGCAAGTGCTATTCCACTTCCTTGGGATATTTCTATCACCCTGGCCATACTATCTGTAATATCCTTGAATAAACACTTTCATGCCTTCAGATGAATGAATTTGAGCTGCAATTCTTTGGCTAAGCATCATCATTCCCTCTCCCACCACAAATTTGCTCTCCCACAACATTTCCATTCACCTTACAGTCTAAACCAGTGGTTCCCAAACTTTTTTGCCCTACTTCCCCCTTTCCAGATAAAATATTATTTAGCCCCCTGGAAATTAATTTTTAAAAAATTTTAATAGCAATTAATAGGAAAGATAAATGCACCTGTGGCCATCACCACCTCCCTGGATCACTGCAGCACCCACTAGGGGGTGGTAGCTCCCACTTTGGGAATCACTGGTCTAAACATTTGCAAAATCTTGTCTCTTTTTCTAACACAACACACACATATATCTATATCATCTATATCTATATCATCTGTATCTATATCTATATCTATATCTATATCTATATCTATATCTATATCTATCTTTCTCTCTGCCTACATAATGACCACCCTAATTCAGGCTCTCAACACCTCTTGTATTTGGACTATTCTATTTGGTTTCTCTGATTCTTCTCTCTTCACTCCAACTCATCTTTCATATAACCATGAAAATGATTTTCCTGAAACAAAGACTGACAAGGTCACCCCACCACTCAGTAAACTACAGATTCTACTTATTATATTTAGAATCAATTTGGCACTTATAGAACTTATAACTTTACAACTTTGACTCTTTTCTACCTTTCTAGTCTTATACATTACTCCTCTCCTTGAAATCTATAGTTTAATTGTATTGAACTTCCTGTCACATGCCTCACATACCACACACCATCAATTGTCTCTCTTTTGCAGAGAACTAGCAGATCCCATCATTGACATATATGTCTTCCACACCTCCACTTCATGGAATTCCTGATTTCCTTCAAAATACTATCTAAAATTTGCTTTCTACTGGAAAACTTTCTAGGTATCCTCATTTCCTAGTGCCCTCTATCAAAAAAACATTTAGTACACAATATATATCTATTTATAAATGTATATAATGTCTCCTCCATTAGAATGTGAGCTCCTTGATGGTAAGGGAATGTTTTTCTTTTGTTTCTATGACCCTGTGCTTAAGGCATGTACTTGAGGAATGCTTGTTGAATAATAATTTATTGAGAATTGGGCTGTTCTTAATAGAGACAATTAATTTGTGTTTCTTATTTGGAAAACTGTGCTCATATTCTTCAACCATTTATCATTTGGGAAATGTTTCCTTGACCTTATATATTTCTGCCATTTCCCTATATACTTTGAATATAATTTCCCTATATGCCTTGGATATAAAAAATATATATTTTCATTGATGTCTTCAGGTTTATTTAGACTAAATTTCATTTTTCTTTCACATTTCTTATTCCTGAAGAGCTACCTCATATAATTTTTCTTAAGCAATTGAAGAAAAGAATACGAATAAATAAAATAAATAATTTGGGGAAATTTGGGAAAAATTCTGACAATATGAGTAATGTTCCACATTCATAGACTCTTCATCTCTGCAAAGTAGCTTGAGGGAAATGTTGTCTCTTACTACTTCTTTGGAGTCATGTTTATAATTTCATAATCATAATTTTGTAACATTCATTTGTTATCATTTTGTGGTATTGTTCTTTCCAATTTACATTTCTCATACTCATGTATGTTATCTTCTTGGTTCTGATTGCTTTACTTTTTCATCAGTGCATGTGAGATTTAAGACTTCTTTCAGTGATACTTGATTATTTTTCCTAGTTTGATACCTTGTTTTCTACATTTTTGTGCAAAATATTTGTAAATTTTATTCTGTTAGAATAATTTATTCTATCTTTTTCCTTCTTGGTTAAGGATCCTGTTCCTTATCATATATCTTTTTAGATCATTTATATTTTTTATCTGTTCATTATCCTTCATATGTTTCATCATTAATTTCCCTCAGGATCATTTGATTTAGGTTAGTCACTCACTACAGTTTTATAAACTTGTTTTTCCTTTCAATATTTCTCCTTTTTGTAAGGCAATACTACTCACAACAATTTTCTATCTTCCTATGTAGAGTTTTATAATCTAAGCTAATTTAAACTAAATATTAAGTAAAAAATATAAACTAAAATGTGTTATGTTTGGCGGCTATGCCTCTCTCCTTGGCAAGAAGTACAAATATTTGCTGGAAATAGTATTTCAGAGGCTCTTATATTCTCTCTATTATAATGATTGATTTATATTGGTTAAAATTTCTTAAGGAATGGATAGTCTATGTTTATAGCTTTCTTTTTATTTATTAAAAAATTTGCATGTATCATCAGCTTAAGTGGAGCAAGTTGAGATTTCCTAGGTTGTAGTCCATGTTCTTTTCCTGTTTTTATTTTTCTTTAATTTTGTATTGCTTTTCCCCCTTTGATTAAAAAAACGGTAGTATGACTATATGTAGATAGTTGATTTATAAATGATTCATATATATAACTAGTCATTTATCATCTATTAAAATATAATCAATTTGCTTTGTGGCATTATTTGTTGTTTAATATATTTTGACTCTTCTAGAAGCAAATATTAATGGAAATTTGGCACAAGTCTTCTATAAATTCTATATAGCTTGGGACCCTCATATTTTTGGTTTTGTTTTATTTGAAAATTTTTTCATATATTTTGTTTTATATACTAAATTTCTCTCTGTATCCCTCTCTATCCTTTCCCAAAGGTCCAACCCAAATAAAAATAATTTTTAAAGAAAAAAAGAAGGAAAAAAGCTAATCAGAAAAATATTAACACATTGAAAACATCTTAAAATACATGCAATGTTCCTTTCTGAGTGAACTCTCTCTTTCACCATATCACCAAAGTCACAAGGTTTTCTCACATCTCTTCTCTGAAACCAAATTTGTTCTTTGTAATTTTGCAACATTTATTTTCAGTTGTTTTGAGGTTGTTCCTTCCAGTTCACATCACTATAGTCATTGAGTATATTGTTTTCCTGACTATGGTCACTTAAAAAAAATTTAAACCCTTACATTTAAAGTACATACAATGTATTGTTTTGAAAGCTGAAGAACAAAGTGGGTTAAATAATGGCAGTTAAGTGACTTCCCCACAGTTACACAGCTAGAAAGCATCTGAGTTCAGATTTGAACCCATATCCTCCTGTCTGTAGGCCTATCACTCTATCCATTAAGTTATGTAGCTGCTCCCACACCCTGCACTGCTACTTACTTTATTCTACATCAGTTCATATAAATTGTCCTTTTCTTCTCTATATTCATCATATTCATTGTTTCTTAAAGCACAGTAATATTCTGGATTTGTTTTTGTGTGTGTGTGTGTATGTCAGATTAGTTTTTAGTTATTCTTTGATTGATGGGCAATAATTTTGTTTCCAGTTATTTATTACCACACAAAATGGTCTAAATATTTTGGCATATGTGATGCCTTAACATTTATCAATAACTTTTTTGAGATAGATGCCCAGATGTGAAATTTCTGAGTCAAAATTTATGATGATTTTAGTCAAGTTATTTGCATAATTCCAAATTTCTTTCCAAAATTATTGAATTAATTTACAGCTCCACTAATAGTGATTTAATATGACTAGCTTTTCTCAACCTCTGTGGTAGTGACTATTCAGAATTTTTGCATTCTTCATGCTTTCGTATTTCTTATTCCTGAACTGTGATTCTTGGTCACCTCTTCAGCATATTATTTATACTCTAATTACTATCCTGCTTTTTACCCCTCCCTCCCACAACCTTGGATATTGCTTCTGTGTTTTCTAGCTTTGATATGTCCGTTTTTATTTGCCTTTCTGGAAACAGGGCTACTATGCCATTTTCTTGATAACTTCACATTTATAATACTAACAGTTGTTAATGATTATTGAAGTAAATGTATGAAAAATGTTTTCCGCCATTATTTCAGAAGTGGGAAAGGAGTCATGAAGGGACTGAGTGACTTTGTGTTTTTATTTATTTCATGAGTTGCCATGGCCAAAGAATTCATCACTAAGTAACTGGTCTATTGGTGATGATGTTCTCTATACTTAGTTAGAATAGTACTCAGAAAGCCAACATTTAATTAGACATGGAGTTTATTTTCCCACAGACCATCACACTACCATTTGGGGAGAATGCAGAGAATATGGAGAATATGCATCATCAGGGAACATATGCAGAGCTCACATACATGTGGAACAACTGTGGCCAAGGAACATGCTTGTAGATTATCCTAGACTTGTCATTACCTATACTAATTAAGAACTAAAAATGAAGTTCTTTTACAGTTCCAATGAAATTTTCAGGAAGATAAATACAAAGTAGTTGAGCAGACTAATAAATGAAGTACATTTCTGTTAACCTATCCTAGAGGAAAGAGAGTTGCATTTCCTTTACAGGGATCTACTCACAGGGCTGACTTGTATTCTTTCCATATGCCCCTAGAAAGTGGAATTTTCTTTTATCATAGAGATCATTCCATTTTAATGTTTGAGTCCCTACCATCCTCCGCATGGTGAGTCTATAACATCTATAACAAACAAGGTTAGTGAGAACTGAAAAAGAAGATTTGGTTCTTATAGTTTCTGCAAGTGACTGAAAAGGAGAGCAAAGGTCTTTTCCATCCAGAATAGAGTCAACTCAGTTTAGCAGTGGTATGAGGAGCCCTAGAGTGAGTGCATAAGATCATTCAGTGGGGAAGGCATCTGGGAGGAAAATATGAAGACAGTAGGAAAGATGAGAGAGTAAAGTGGAGGCTCAAGTGAGATTTGTCTGAGAACTATTACTGCTACAAATACATTACTATATAGAGTCAGAAACAAGGTAGTTAGAATTCTGGGTTGTGCTGGAGGTGGTTGAACATCCTGTTATATTTGCAGTGTGAACAAATTACTCCTCTAAAATCAGCAAATTCTATAAATCAAGGTTTGATTTATTGTTTTCTCAATTGTGTAGACTTAAGAAAGTGGCATAAAATTATTATTAATGATAATTTAACTCAAAGTATGTCATATTCTTTTCCATCTACCTCTCAATTATTAAACACTTACCAGCACACCCTGAATTGGATGCAGGAAAGTGAATCAGATGACACAAATATAAAGCAGTATCTTTTTGATGTCTGGTTAAGGGCTTGCTAGCTCAAGACCTTCTGACTCTTAAAAGATCATGGACTTTAAGTAGTTGTTGCCTCATACACATAGTTTTATTCAAGGCAAACCTTCTTATCCTACACATTCCATCATTGTTCAAAAGTTTTCTATGGCTCCCCTTTGCCCAGGAAATATATATTCAGTTTGGTGTTCAAAACTCTCCATGACCTATCCTCAATCTACCTCTTCCATCTTCTATCCCACTACTCTTTTACATAAATTTCACATTCTCCTTCCTGACCCTCCTTTTCCCATTGTGAGTCCTACCAGGTACCTCCATTTTAAGGAAGGGGTCAGGCCAGTCATCTTTCATTCTTTGGACATTGCCACCAAGACTGAGCATAGTATCCCTTCCTTACCCTTTTTCTGTACTTTCCTATTTTGTCTTCCCCAATTAGAATATAAGCTTCTTAAGGGCATAAACTTTCTTTTTGCTTGTATTTGTATACCCAGTGCTTACTTCAGAGCCTAGCATGGAGCAAGTGCTTAATAAATGTTTGTTCACTTAAATCCACCACTCCACCTAGACTGGTTTTTTAAATTAGTTGACAAAAAATTACATGCCCAATTCCCCCATTCACACTCTTAAAATGGCTATTTCCTCTCTCTCAAATATGCTTTCCTTCTGTAACTTATATCCTACCTTTCTTTCCAGAAGTAGATGAAATGTCAATTTTAATAAGTGACCATATCTTGGTGAGGGCTTTGTGGAATTGCTTCAGCTCACTTCATGACTTGAGTTTCCAATGATGCATTAATTTATGCCTAGAGGAATAAGAGAAATTGATGGACTAAGCCTCTATATTAAATTGTATCTATGTATTACTTATTGTGTACTGAAATTCCCTGTAAAACTTCCCTGGCTGTGTAGTTCCCTAAATAGACAAAACACTTGTATTAAATGTATTAAGTATTAGAAAAAAGTTTTTTAGCTTCTTTGAGAGAGGGTGAAGCCACAATGGCAGAATAGAAGCAAGGAAAGCTCAAACCACTGGAACCCTCTCCAATCAACTTTAAAATGACTCTTAAAAATGAATACTGGAGTGACTGAACCAACAGGGGAACAGAGTGAAGCAATTTTCCTATAGAAAATGACCGGAAATGTAGGAGGAGTGAGTCTGGTTCACTGGGAACAGAGGAGAGAGCAAGGTCCCAACAAGGAATACTGATATAGGCTAATAGCAAACCCCTCTACCCTACATCTACTGTTCCAAGTTTTGAACTTGGTCCCAAGCCAATTTTAAGACCCTGAAACCCTGCCTAAGCTGACAACAGTGCACATCCAAGGTTTCAAGATCCAGCCCAAACCCATAGTGAGATACCAAGGTCTAGCACAGAGAAGTCTGTGGTGTGCCTGACTGGTTCAGGCCCAGTAGGAGGCTCTGGTTCCCTGCCTAAGTCCAATTGAAGGCCTCAAAACCCAGCTTAAGGCAATCAGCAAGGCACCTAGTGGGTGCAAGCCCAAGGGAAGCACAGAGCCCTTGACAAAACCTGTAGTAAGGTCCTGAATCCCAGTGTAAGGCAGTCTTTGGAGTGCTTCTGGTCTGGATATGCCGAGAGTGAGGGCCATAGCCCCAGTGTAAGGCAATAAATAGGGTCTGGACTGTGTAATCCTAGAGGGAGGCCAAGAGCCCCTACCAAAGTTCAAGGCAAGGTTATGAGCCCCAGTGTAAGGCAGTCCGCAGAGTGTCCAACTGGATAAAACTTAAATTGAGGCCCAAAGGATCTGTTCAAGACTGAAGCTACATTATGAGCCCTGGCAGAATGTAGCTTATACTGCTCTGAACTCAAGAAACCATCAATAGTTTGAAGGTGTGATTAAATCAGCAGTTGGAGGTGGCTTTCAGAGCTCTCAGCTCATAGACTTTCATATAAGGCTGGAAGAACTGAAATTTGCAGAAACCCAGAAATAGTTAAGGATACCAGTTAGGAAAAACTGAAATTTAAGAGACTCTCCACAGTACCCTGAGAATAGAGGCCACCTTTAAGATAAAAGTAAAAGTCTAGGAAAATAAACATAAAAACCCACTTGAAAATTGGGTTGAAATTGAAAATTAAAAAAAGAAAAAGAAAATTTTTATGGAGAAAAAGAAGAGCAAGGTACAGATTCAGAAAGGGACAGTAAAAGCAAAGAAGCTACATGAAAAATTTCAAAGAAAAATATGGATTTATGTCAGACTCTGGAAGAGTTCAAAAAGGATTTCAAAAATCAATTAAGAGAGGCAGAGGAAAAATAGGGAAGATAAATGAAAGCTATGCAAGAAGGAAATAATAGCTTAAAAAAGCAGAACTATTCAAATGGAAAAAGTTTCAAAAGCTTGTGGAAGAAAATCATCCACTAAAAATTAGAATCAGGCAACTAGAAGCTAATAATTTATGAGACATCAAGAAAAAATAAAAATAAAAATAGTAAAAAAAGGAGAAAATATGAAATATCTTATTGAAAAAAACAACTGACCTAAAAATAGATTCAGAAGAGATAATTTAAGAATAAATCAACCAACTGAAAGTTATGAGCAAAAAAATGTCTAGAAATCACAATACAAGGAATTAGCAAAGAAAGTTGCCCCAATATCCTTGAACCAGAGGGTGAAATAGAAATTCAGAGAATCAAAGAATTCCCCAATCATCTCTTGAAATAAATCCTCAAATGACAAGTCCTGGGAATATTATAGCTAAATTCAAGAGTCATCAAGTCAAAGAAAATATATTGTAAGCAGCCAGAAACAATTCAAATACCTTGAAGCTATAGTCAAAATTAAACAAGGCTTAGCAGACTCTACATTAAAGGATCAGAAGGCTTCTAACAAAATATTCTGGAGTGCAAAAGAACTAGATTTAAAGCCCAGAGTCATCTACCCAGAAAAATTAAGCACATTCTTTAAGGGAAAAAATGAACATTTAATAAAATAGAAGATTTTTCAAGAATAAGTGATGAAAAGCCCAGACCTAGCCAGGAAATTTGATGTCCAAACATAAGGCCCAAAAAAGCATAAAAGGGTAAATAAGAAAGAGAACATCAAAGAGATTCAGTAAGGTCAAAATGTATGTATTCCTATTTGGAAAAGTGATATGTAATTAAATTTTTTTTATCAGTATTAGAACAGTAGAAGGAATATATAGAGAAAGGGTGTGGGAGGAAGCTGATTAGGATGATATAATATGCCAAAAAGTCAAGGAATGAAAAAGAGGATTACACTGAAAGAAAAGAGAAGGGAGAGGTGGAATGGAGTCAATTATTTCACTGAAAGAGTCATGAAAAACTATTATGGTGTAAAGGAGGATGAGGGTGGTGATAGGTAATGCTTAAGCCTTACTGTCATCATAATTGTCTCTGAGAGAGAAAAACAATCACACCTCTTTGGGTAGAGAATCCTACCTCACCCTATAGAGAAGTGGGAGGGGGACAAGACAAGAAATGTAACAGAAGGCTGAGGAAACTAGGGAGTGGTGTTTAAAAGTAAAGCATTGTTAAGAGGGACAGAGTGAAAGGGGAGATAAAGAGAAATATCAAAAAGGGAAAATAATATGGAGAGGAATACATGGATGGTAATCATAACTGTAAATGTGAATGGGATGAACTCACCCCCCAAAAAGAAGAAGATAGTAGAGTGCATTAAAAACTGGAATCCTATGATATGTTATTTAAAAAAAACACATTTGAGGCAGGGAGGTACACACAGAGTAAAGATAAAGGGCTGGAACAGAACTTATTATGCATCATCTGAAGTAAAATAAGTAGGAGTAACAATAATAATCTCAGATAAAGCTAAAGCAAATCTTTGGATCTAATTAAAAGAGATAAAAAAGGAAATTGCATCTTATTAAAGGGTACCATAGACAATGAAGTAATATTAATACTAAACATATATGTACCAAATGGTATAGTCTCCACATTTTTAAAGGAGAAACTAAATTAGTTTCAGGAAGGAATAGACAATAGCATTATGTTAGCGAGGAACATCAGTTTCCTCTTTCCCCCTCAGATTTGGTTAATCAAACCAAAAAATAAATGTGAAAGAAGTGAAGAAAATGAATGAAATTTTAGAAAAGTTAGAGCTAATAGATCTCTACAGAAAACTGAATTAGAAAAGAAAGGAATATATAATCTTTTCAGTAGTACATGGCTTCCACACAAAAACTGATCATGTATGAGGGCATAAAAACTTCATAACCAAATAAAAAAGTAGAGATAATATATGCATCATTTGCAGATCAAAACACAATAAACATGTTCCATGGAAAAATAAATAAAAATTTAATTGGAAACTAATTAACCTAATTCTAGAAAAGGGATGGGTCAAAGAACAAGTTATAGAAACAACCAATAATTTAATTAAGGAGAATAACAATGAGGACACACTATATTAAAAATTATGGGATATAGCCAAAGAAGTACTCAGGGAAAATGTTTATGTCTCTAAACATTTACATCAATAAAATAGAGAAAAAGCAGACTAATGAATTGGACATGCAACTAAAAATGACTAGAAAGAGAATGAATTTAAAACCCTCAATTAAAGATTAAATTGAAAATCCTAAAAATCAAAAGGGAAATTAATGAATGTAAAAGTAAAAGAACCATTGAACTCATAAATAAGACTAGGAGTTGGTAATATATATATATATATATATATATATATATATANTATTAGGGCATGAAAACTTCACAATCAAATGCAGAAAAGCAGAAACAATAAATGCATCATTTGTAGCTCCTAATACAATAAAAATTAAAATTAATAAGGGTACATGGTTAGACAAATCAAAAATCATTTGGAAATTAAATAATATAATTCTATAAAAGAGGTGTGTCAAAAGAACAAATTATAGAAACAATCAACAATTTCACTAAGTAGAATGACAATGAAGAGACAACATATCAAAATTTCAGGGATACATTGAAAGCAGTACTTAACATGTCTCTAAACACTTATATCAATAAAATACAGAAAAAGTTGATTAATGAATTGGGCATGCATCTAAAAAGACAATAAAAAGAACAAATTAAAAATCCCAAATTAAAGACAAAATTGGAAATCCTAAAAATCAAAGGAGAAATTAATAAAATTGAAAAAAGAATCATCGAATGAATAAATAAGACTAAGAGTTGGATTTATGAAAAAATGAATGATTATACAGAGCATTGGTTAATTTGATTTAAAAAAGGAAAAGAAGAAAATCAAATAACCAGTATAAAAAATGAAAAAGGTAAATTTACTTCCAATAAAGAGAAAATTAAAGCAGTCATTAGGAACTATTTTGCTTAAATATATGCTAATAAATTAGACAATCTAAGTGGAATAGATGAATATTTTACAAAAGTAAAAAGTACCCAGATTAACAAAAGATGAAATAGAACACTTAAATAATTTCATCTCAGAAAGAGAAATTGAGCAAACCATCAATGAACTCTCTAAGAAAAAAATCCCCAGAGCCAGATATATTCACAAGAGAGTTCTATCAACTACCTAAAGAACAATTAATCCCAATACTATACAAACTATTTGAGAAAAGAGACAGAGAAGGAATTCTACCAAATTCTTTTCATTATGCAAATATGGTACTGTTACCTAAGCCAGGAAGAGCAAAAATAGAAAGAAAATTGTAGGCTTATTTCATTAATGAATACAGATGCAAAAATTTTAAATAAAATACTATGAAAGAGACTTCAGCAAAATATCAGGAAGATCATTCACTATGACCAAATGGGATTTATACCAGGAAGGCAGTGTTTAATATTAGGAAAGCTATTAGCATAATTGACCACATCAATAACCAAACTAAAAGAAATCACAAGATTATCTTAATAGATGCGGCGAAAACCTTTGACAAAATACAAACTCCATTCCTACTGAAAATATTAGAAAGCATAGGAGTAAACGGGCCTTTTCTTAAAATTATAAGTAATATCTACTTAAAACCATCAGCAAATATCATCTTCAAGGGGAATAAGTTAGAAGCCATATGAATAAGATCAAGAGTGAAGCAAGGAAACCCATTTTCATGACTACTATTTAATATTATACTAGAAATGCTAACTTTAGTAATAAGAGAAGAAAAAGAAATTGAAGGAATTAAAGTAGGCAATGAGTAAACTCAACTATCACTCTGCAGATGATTTGATGATGCACTTAGAAAATCCTAGAGAATCAATTAAAAATTAGTTGAAATAATTTTAGCAAAGTTTCACTCCACAAAATGAATCCACAAATCATCAACTTTTCTATATAATACTAACAAAGTCCAGCAGCAAGAGATAAAAAGAGAAATTCCATTTAAAAGAAATCTAGACAATATAAAATACTTGGGAATCTATTTGCCAAGAAAAACATAAGAATTATACAAACACAATTATTTTTTAATCATTTATTAATATTCATTTTTAACATGGTTACATGATTCATGCTCCTACTTTCCCCTTCACCCCCCGCACTCCCCCCACCCATGGCCGACACACATTTCCACTGGTTTTATCATGTGTCCTTGTTCAAGACCTATTTCCAAATTGTTGTTAGTTGCATTGGTGTGGTATTTTCGAATCCACATCCCCAATCATGTCCTCCTCAGCCCATGTATTCAAACATTTGTTTTTCTTATATGTTTCCTCTCCTGTAGTCCTTCCTCTGAATGTGGGTAGCGCTCTTTACCATAAATCCTTCAGAGCTGTCCTGTGTCATTGCATTGCTGCTGGTACAGAAGTCCACTACATTCGATTTTACCATAGTATATCAGTCATCTCTGTGTACAATGTTCTTTTGGCTCTGCTCCTTTCGCTCTGCATCAATTCCTGGAGGTCTTTCCAGTTCACCTGGAACTCCTCTAGTTTATTATTCCTTTTAGCACAATAATATTCCATCACCAGCATATACCACAGTTTGTTCAGCCATTCCCCAATTGAAGGACATTCTCTCCTTTTCCAGTTCTTTGCCACCACAAAAAGTGTGGCTATAAATATTTTTGTACAAGTCTTTTTCCTTATTATTTCTTTGGGGTATAATCCAAGCAGTGCTATGGCTGGGTCAAAAGGCAGACAGTCTTTTAAAGCCCTTTGAGCATAGTTCCAAATTGCCAGCCAGAATGGTTGGATCATTTCACAACTCCACCAGCATTGCATTAATGTCCCAATTTTGCCACATCCCCTCCAACATTCATTACTCTCCCCTTCTTTCATTTAGCCAATCTGCTAGGTGTGAGGTGATACCTCAGAGTTGTTTTGATTTGCATTTCTCTAATTATTAGAGATTTAGATCACTTTTTCATGTGCTTATTGATACTTTTGATTTCTTTACCTGAAAATTACCTATTCATGTCTCTTGCCCATTTATCAATTGGGGAATGGCTTGATTTTTTATATAATTGATTTAACTCCTTGTATATTTGAGTAATTAGACACCTGTCAGAGTTTTTTGTTATAAAGATTTTTTTCCCAGTTTTTTGTTTCCCTTCTGATTTTGACTACATTGTTTTTGTTTGTAGAGAAGCTTTTTAGCTTAATATAACCAAAACCATTTAATTTACATTTTGTAATTTTCTTTAACTCTTGCTTGGTTTTAAAATCTTTCCTTTCCCAAAGATCTGACAGGTATACTATTTTGTGTTCACTTAACTTATTTATAGTTTCCCTCTTTATATTCAAGTCATTCACCCATTGTGAATTTATCTTGGTGTAGGGTATAAGATGTTGATCTAAACCTAAACTCTCCCATATTGTTTTCCAAATTTCCCAGCAGTTTTTGTCAAATAGTGGATTCATGTCCCAAAAATTGGGCTCTTCGGGTTTATCAAACACTGTCTTGCTGATGTCATTAACCCCAAGTCTATTCCACTGATCCTCCCTTCTATCTCTTAGCCAGTACCATATTGTTTTAATGACTGCTGCTTTATAGTATAGTTTAATATCTGGTACTGCTAGGCCCCCTTCCTTCACATTTTTTTTCATTATTTCCCTTGATATTCTTGATCTTTCGTTATTCCAAATGAAATTTGTTATAGTTTTTCCTAATTCAGTGAGGAATTTTTTTGGTAATTTGATAGGTATGGCGCTAAATAGGTATATTAATTTGGGTAGGATGGTCATTTTTATTATGTTAGCTCATCCTACCCATGAGCAATCAATGGCTTTCCAATTGTTTAGATTCAGTTTTATTTGTTTGGAAAGTGTTTTGTAGTTGTTTTCGTATAATTGCTGTGTTTGTTTTGGTAGATAGAGTCCAAAGTATTTTATATTGTCTAGGGTGATTTTAAATGGTGTTTATCTTTCTACCTCTTGCTGCTCTGATGTGTTGGAAATACATAGAAATGCTGATGATTTATGTACATTTATTTTGTATCCTGCAACTTTGCTAAAGTTGTTGATTATTTCTACCAGCTTCTTAGTTGATTCTCTAGGATTTTTTAAGTAGACCATCATATCATCTGCAAAGAGTGATAGCTTAGTCTCCTCTTTTCCTATTTTGATACCTTCAATTACTTTTTCTTCTCTAATTGTTACTGCTAGGGTTTCTAGTACTATATTGAATAATAGAGGTGATAATGGGCATCCTTGTTTCACTCCTGATCTTATTGGGAAGGCTTCTAATTTATGGCCATTGCATATAATGCTTGTTGATGGTTTTAGGAATAAAATGTTTATTATTTTTAAGAAAGGTCCTTCTATTCCTATACTTTTCAGTGTTTTCAATAGGAATGGATGCTGTATTTTGTTGAAGGCTTTTTCAGCATCTATTGAGATAATCATGTGATTTTTGTTTGTTAGACTGTTGATATGGTCAATTATGTGGATGATTTTCCTAATGTTGAACCATCCTTGCATTCCTGGTATAAATCCCACCTGAACATGGTGGATGATCTTCTTAATTATTTGCTGGAGTCTCTTTGCTAGTATTCTATTTAAGATTTTTGCATCTATGTTCATTAGGGAGATTGGTCTATAGTTTATTTCTCTGTTTTTGGTCTACCTGGCTTTGGAATCAGTACCATATTTGTGTCATAAAAGGAATTTGGTAGGACTCCTTCTTTGCTTATCATATCAAATAATTTGTATAGTATTGGGATTAGTTGCTCTTTGAATGTCTGATAGAATTCACTTGTGAATCCATCAGGCCCTGGCGATTTTTTCTTAGGGAGTTCTTTGATGGCATGTTCAATTTCTATTTCTGATATGGGAATTTTTAGGTATTCTATTTCTTTAGCTGTTAATCAAGGCAATTTATATTTTTGGTAAATATTCATCCATATCTCCTAAATTGTTATATTTGTTGCCATATAATTGGGTGAAATAGTTTTTAATGACTGCCTTAATTTCCCCTTCATTAGAGGTGAGGTCTCCCTTTTCATCTTTAATACTGTTAATTTGGTTTTCTTCTTTCCTTTTTTTATTAGATTGACCAGTGCTTTGTCTATTTTATCTGTTTTTTCAAAATATCAGCTTCTAGTCTTATTTATTAATTCAAATGTTGTTTTACTTTTGATTTTATTAATTTCTCTCTTAATTTTTAGTATTTCTAATTTAGTTTTCATCTGGGGGTTTTTTATTTGCTCGCTTTCTAATTTTTTGAGTCGCATGCCCAATTCATTAAGCTCTGCCCTCCTTAATTTATTAATATATGCACTCAAGGATATAAATTTCCCCCTGAGTACTGCCTTGGCTGCATCCCACAGAGTTTGCTAGTATGTCTCATCATTGTCATTCTCTTCAATGAAATTGTTGATTGTTTCTATGATTTCTTCTTTGACAAATTGGTTTTGGAGAATCATATTATTTAATTTCCAATTATTTTTGATTTACCTATCCAGGTGCCCTTACTAATTATTATTTTTATTGCATTATGATCTGAGGTTACATTTATTATATCTGCTCTTTTGCATTTGTTTGCTATGATTCTGTGCCCTATTACATGGTCAATCTTTGTGAATGTACCATGTGCAGCTGAAAAGAAAGTGTATTCCTTTTTGCCCCTATTTATTTTTCTCCACATGTCAATTAAATCTAATTTTTCCAGGACTTCATTCACCTCTCTTACCTCTTTCTTATTTATTTTTTGGTTTGATTTATCTAGATCTGAAAGAGGAATATTTAGATCTCCCACTATTATGGTTTTACTATCTATTTCTTTCGAGAGCTCTGCCAGTTTCTCCTTTATGAATCTCTATGCTATACCACTTGGTGCATATATATCGAGCAGTGTTATTTCCTCATTGTTTATACTGCCTATAATCAGGATGTAATGACCTTCTCTGTCTTTTTTAAACATATCTATTTTTACTTTGGTTTTTCAGAAATCATAATAGCCACTCCTGCCTTCTTTTTCTCATTTGATGCCCAAAAGATTTTGCTCAAGCCCTTAACCTTAAACTTGTGTATGTCTACCCACCTCAAATGTGTTTCTTGTAGACAACATATGGTAGGATTTTGGTTTCTGATCCACTCTGCTATTTGCTTCCGTTTTATGAGCAAGTTCATCCCATTCACATTCAGAGTTACAATTATCAGTTGTGCATTCACTGACATTTTTGTATCCTCCCCTGGACCCACTCCTTCTTCTTCCATTATTTTCTTTTAAACCAATGGTTTGCTTTGAGCTGGTATCTCTTATCCCCTCCTTTGATTAACTTCCCTTTCTACCCCCTCCCTTGTTATTCCCCTCTTTTTATTTTTAAAGGCCTAATCAATTCCCTCCCCCTTCTTCTCCCCTCCCTTTTTTGACCTCCCCACTCCCCTGCTCCCTTTGGTTTATCTCTTCTGACTTTCTCAGTAGGGTTAAATAGAATTTTTTATCCCAATGGATAATATAGCTACGCTTCCGTCTCTGGGTTGATTACACTGAGAGTAAGGTTTAAATATTACCTCTTAATGCTCTCTTCTTCTCCTTCTTATAATAGTATTTATCCCCTCCCCTTCCCATGCCCTCTTTGTGTTTAATAGCATATCCCATTTTTCTTATTCACTCAAATTTCTCTTGGTGTCCCCTACTATTCCCCCCCTCTTTCCCACCCCCTATGGCATCTTAGACCATTTAGTATTCTATCCTCTCCCTATGAGTTATTCTTCTGATTGTTATAATAGTGAATATTATAATATTGAATAGAGTTCACTACAGAGAATTATACATAGAATTTCTCCACACAGGAATACAGATAATTAGATCTTATTTAAGCCTTTAAAGAGTCAAATTTAAAAATTATGAATTTTCTTTCTTTCCCCTCTGTTTCTTATTTACCTTTTCATGTTTCTCTTGATTTTTGTGGTTGGATATCAAACTTTCCATTTAGTCCTGGTCTATTTTGTGCAAAAACTTGGAAATCTTCAATTTTGTTGAATGCCCATACTTTCCCCTGGAAGTATATAGTCAGTTTCAATGGGTAGTTGATCCGTGGCTGAAGGCCCAGCTCTCTTGCCTTTCTGAATATCGTATTCCAAGCCTTGCGGTCTTTTAGCGTGGAGACTGCCAGATCCTGTGTGATCCTGATTGGTGCTCCTTGATATTTGAATTGTCTCTTTCTGGCTTCTTGTAAGATTTTTTCTTTTACTTGAAAGCTCTTGAATTTGGCTATTATATTCCTTGGTGTTGACTTTTTTTGTGTCCAGTGTAGAGGGTGATCTATGGATCCTTTCAATGTCTTTATTGCCCTCTTGTTGTAGAACCTCAGGGCAATTTTGCTGAATAATTTCTTTAAGTATGGAGTCCAAGTTTCTATTAATTTCTGCCTTTTATGGAAGACCAATGATTCTCAAATTGTCTCTTCTAGACTGGTTTTCTTGGTCTATCACTTTCTCAATGAGATATTTCATGTTTCCTTCTATTTTATCAGTCTTTTGACTTTGTTTTATTTGTTCTTGTTGTCTTGAGAGATCATTGGCTTCTAATTGTTCAATTCTAGCCTTTAGGGACTGGTTTTCCTTTTCAATCTGGTTATTTCTGGTGTTCAATTTGCTTATCAATTCATTTGATTTCTGAGCCTCACTTTCCAATTGCAAAATTCTGTCTTTTAAACTGTTATTTTCTTGCCAGATCTCTTCCATCTTCTTCAAAATCTCAGTTTTGAACTCTTCCATAGCTTGTGACCAGTTTTCATTGTTTTGGGAAGGTTTGGATACTTGTTTGTCCTCCTCTGTTGTCCGGATTTTCTCTGTTAAAGTTGTCAAGTGTTCCAGAGTTTTTCTTGATAATCTTTTTCTTCTGGGGTTTTTGGCTTGCCATTGTTAGCCCTGCCCCTTCTCAGCTTTGTCTTCACACTCAGGGTCTGTCTGTGCTGTCTGTGCTCTGGAGGGCTCTGGTCTCCTTGTTCTCACGGTCAAGCCTCCTGTTTGTCCCTGGTCTGCCCCTCTGCCCGAGGCTCCTTCAACAGTCTCAGGCCGCTGCTTCCACATTCTCCTTCCAGTCTGCACCAGGTCCCCACTCGAGGTCCAAGCCTGTGCTTAAGATTTTTGTCTGAGCCTAGGGCACTGCCTTCACCCGCACAGATGCTCGGGAAAGTCCCTGAGCTCGAGATCTTTGTCCGCACCTAGGGCAATGTCTTCACCCCTGCAGATGCTCAGGAAAGTCCGTGTGCTCGAGATCTTTGTCTGTGCCTAGGGCACTGCCTTCACCTGCTCCAGCTCTCAGAGAAGTCTGTGCGGATTCTTTAGCTTCTTGGGGTCCTAGTTCTTGCTGCTCTCAAGAACAAGCCCTGGAGCTGCCAGTGATTTACTGGGTGCCTCAATCCTACTTTCACTCTTGTGCATTGGCCTCTGGGCTGTACGTGGTGTGGGGGTGGGGGAGGGATTTCTTCCTCTCACGTTTTAGTGAGAGTTGTTTCACCCCTTTATAGTGTGGAAATGCCCCAATTCCACGTACCTACAATGCTGTGCCTTGTTGTGGGGTCCCTTCATTCATCTGGATTCGTTTTTATGTCCCCTTGAGGAGTCCTGTATGCTTTGGTAAGGAGAGATCGAGCAGCTGCTCCTTACTCTGCTGCCATCTTAAACGGAAGTCCTACAAACACAATTATAAAACACTCTTCACACAAATAAAGTCAGATCCAAACAATTGGAAAAATATCAATTGCTCATGGGTAAAGCCAATATGATAAAAATTACAATTCTACCTAAATTAATTTACTTGTTGAAGGTCATACCTATCAAACTCCCAAATAATTATTTTGTAGAGTTAGAAAAAATAATAAAATTTTCTGGAAGAATAGAAGGTCAAAAATATCAAAGGAATTAATGAAAAAAATGTGATGGAAAGTGACCTAACAGTATCAGATCTCACTGTAGTATAAATCACTAATCATAACTGTCTGATATTGGCAAAGAAACAGAATGGTAGATCATTGGAATAGATGAGATATACAATATTCAGGGGTAAATGGCCTTAGCAACCAAGTGTTTGATAAACCCAAAGACCCAGCTTTTTGAATAAGAACTCACTGTTTAACAAATACTGCTGGGAAAACTGAAAAATGCTATGTCAGAAACTAGGTATAGACCAGTGGTTCCCAAACTTTTTTGGCCTACCGCCCCCTTTCCAGAAAAAATATTATTTAGCCCCCTGGAAATTAATTTTTTAAAAATTTTAATAGCAATTAATAGGAAAGATAAATGTACCTGTGACTGTGTCAGTGCCCCCTTGGATTGCTGCAGCATCCACCAGAGGGCTATAGTGCCCACTTTGGGAATCACTGGTATAGAACAATGTCTCACACCTGATACTAAGATAAGGTCAAAATGAGTATATCATTTAGATAGAAAGAATGCCACCATAAGGGAACATAGAATAGGTTACCAGGCAGATCTATAAAGAACGAAAGAATTTATGACAAGACAACAAATAGAGAGCATTATAGAATGTAAAATGAAAGTTTGATTATATTAAATTGAAAGGCTTTTGTACAAACAAAACCAATGTAATCAGTATTAGAAGGGTAACAACAAACTGGGAAAAATTTATAAGAAATTTCTCTGAGAGAGATCTAATTTCTCAGATTTATAGAGAACTAAGTCAAATTTATAAAAATACTAATTGTTTCCCAATTGACAAATGGTCAAAGGATTTGAACAAATAATTTTTGGATGAAGAAATCAAAGCTGTCAATAATCCTATGAAATGTTCTGAATCCCTCTTGATTAGAGAAATAAAATTAAAACGGCTCTGAGGTATCACCTCACACCTATCATATTGGCCAGTATGACAGAAAAGTGATACATATGGGAGGGGATGTGGCAAAATTGGGATACTAATGCATTGTGGTAGAGATCCAAACATTCTGGAGGGCAATTTGGAACTATAGCCAAAGAGCTATAAAATTATGATAACCCTTTGATTCTCTACTGGGTCTGTATACTGAAGAGATTAAAAAAGGGGGTTAGAAGGATCTACTTGTAAAAAAAATATTGATAGCAGCTCTTTTTGTGGTTGCAAAGACCTGGAAATTGAAGGAATGGCCATCAATTGGGGAATGGGTGAACAAATTATGGTATATGTTGGTGATGGAATACTATTGTGCAATAAGAAATGATGAGCAGGATGATTTCATTTTTTTATTTTTTAGAAAAAAATTTCCCATGGTTACATGATTCATGTTCTTTCTCTCTCTTCCCCCACTCCCACACCCTACAGTAGCCACTGCACATTTCCACTGGTTTCTTCCTGTGTCACCGATTAAGACCTATTTCCATATTGTTGATAATTGTTCTAGGGTGGTCATTAAGAGTCTACATCCAAATCACTTCTGCATCAACCCATGTGCTCAAGCAATTCTTTTTCTTCTGTGTTTCCACTCCTGTAGTTCTTCCTCTGAATGTGGTTAGCATTCTTTTCCATCAATCCCTCAGAATTGTCCTGGATCATTGCATAGTTGCTAGTACAGAAGTCCATTACATACAATTTTACCACAGTGTATCAGTCTCTGTGTATAATGTTCTCCTGGTTCTGCTCCTTTCACTCTGCATCAGTTCCTGCAGGTCATTCCAATTCACATGGAATTCCTCCAATTTATTATTCCTTTGAGCACAATAGTATTCTATCACCAGCATATACCACAATTTGTTCAGCCATTCCCCAATTGAAGGGCATGTTCTTATTTTCTTTTGCCATCACAAAGAGCGTGGCTATAAATATTTTTGTACATGTCTTTTTCCCTTTAATCTCTTTGGGGTAGAAACCAAACAATGGTATGGCTGGATCAAAGGGCAGGCATTCTTTTAGCGCTTTTTGGGCATAGTTCCAAATTGCCATCCAGAATGGTTGGATCAATTCACAACTCCACCAGCAATGCATTAATGTCCCAATTTTGCCACATCTTTTCCAACATCCATTACTCTCCCCTGCTGTCATTTTATCGAATCTGCTAGGTGTGAGGTGATATGAGCAGGATGATTTCAGAAGCAGCTAGAAAGATCTGCATGAACAGATACAGAATGAAACAAGCAGAACCAAGGGAACACTGTACACAGTAACAGCAATATTGTATGATGACCAGCTTAGCCACTCTCAGCAACACAACGATTCAGGACAATTCTAAAGGACTTATGACAAAGAATGCTATCCACTTCTAGAGAAAGAATTGTTGGAGTCAGATGCAAGTCAAAGTGTACTATCTTACACTTATCCCCATTGCAGATGATACTTGCTGATGGTTTTAAATATATACTGTTTATTATTTTTAATAAAGGCCCATCTATTCTTATACTTTCTACTATTTTCAATAGGAAAGGGTGTTATAATTTGTCAAAGGCTTTTTCTACATCCATTGAGATAATCATGTGATTTCTGTTGTTTTGGTTGTTGATATGGTCAATTATATGGATGGTTTCCCTAATATTAAACCATCCTTGCATTCCTGGTATAAATCCCACGATTATTCATTTTAATGAATAATACTTGTGGTAACTTGCTATAGTCTTTTTGCTAGTATTCCATTTAAATTTTTGAATCTATGTTCATTAAGGAGATTGGATTGTAGTTTTCTTTCTCTGATTTTTGTCTGCCTGGTTTTCGAATTGTTCCCATATTTGTGTCATAAAAGGAATTTTGTAAAACTCCTTCTTTGCTTATTTTGTTGAATAGTTTGTATAGTATTGGTATTAGTTGTTCTTTAAATGTTTGATAAAATCACTTGTGAATCTATCTGACCCTGTGGGTTTTTTCTTAGGGAGTTCCTTGATGGCTTGTTCAATTTCTTTTTCTGAGATGGGATTGTTTAAATATTCTATTTCCTATTTGTTAATCTAGGCAATTTATATTTTTGCAAATATTCACCCATGTCACCTAGATTGTCATATTTATTTCCCTATAGTTAGGCAAAATAGCTAATAGCAATTATCTTAATTTTCCTTTTCATTAGAGGTGTGGTTGTCATTTTCATCTTTGATACTGTCAATTTGATTTTATTTTCTTTTTTGATTAGATTAAGCAGTACTTTATCTTCTTTCCTTGGTTTTTCAAAGTACCAGCTCCTAGTCTTATTTATTAGTTCAATACTTCTTTTACTTTCCATTTTATTAATTTCTCCTTTAATTTTTATGATTTCCAATTTGGTTTTTATTTGGAGATTTTTAATTTGTTCTCTTTCTAGTTTTTAATGTTGCATTCTCAATTCATTGATGTCTTCCCTCTCTGATTTGTTGATACATGCACTCAGGGATATAAATGTCCCCCTGTGTACTGCTTTAGCAGCATCCCATAAATCTTGTTATGTTGCTTCCTCATTGTCATTCTCTTCAACAAAGTCAGTAATTGTTTCTTTGATTTGTTTTTTGATCCACCAGTTTTGAAGAATTAGATTATTTAGTTTCCATTTAATTTTAAATTTGCTTTTCTATGAGCTTTTATTGATTATGATTTTTATTGCATTATGGTCTGAAAAAATTGTACTAATGACCTTCCCTGTCTTTTTTAATCATATCTGTTTTTACTTTGGCTTTGTTAGAAATCACAATAGCCACTCCTGCCTTCTTTTTCTCATTTGACGCCCAAAAGATTTTGTTCAAGCTCTGAACCTTAAACTTGTGTATGTCCACCCGCCTCATATGTGTTTCTTGTAGACAACATATGGTGGGATTTTGGTTTCTAATCCACTCTGCTATTTGCTTCCTTTTTATGTGAGAGTTCATTCCATTCACATTCAGAGTTATAATTATCAGCTGTGAATTCGCTGACATTTTTGTATTCTCCCCTATTCCTACCCCTTCTTCTTAAACTATATCCTTTTAAACCAGTGGTTTGCTATTAAGCCGGTATCCCTTATCCCCTCCCTTGATTGACTTCCCTTTCTACCCCCTCCCTTGTTATTTTCCTCTTTTGTTTTGAAGACCTAATCAATTCCCTCCCCCTTCTTCTCCCCTCCCTCTTTTGACCTCTCCTCTCCCCTGCTCCCCTTGGTTTATCCCTTCTGACTTTCTCAGTAGGGTTAGATAGAGTTTTATATCCCAATGGATAGTATAGCTACTCTTCCCTCTCTGAGTTGATTACGCTGAGAGTAAGATTTAAAAATTACCTCTTGTTGCTCTCTTCCTCTCCTTCTTATAATACTATTTGTCCCCTCCCCATCCCATGCCCTTTTTTTGTGTAATAGATTATCCTATTTTTCTTATTCTCTCAAGTTTCTCTTGGTGTCCCCCTCCATCCACTCTCCATTTTCCCATGCCCCATATCATCTTAGACCATATAGCACTCCACCCTCTCCCCATAAATCATTCTTCCAACCACTATAATAGTGAATACTTAATAGTGAATGGAGTTCAATACAGAGAATTATACATAGCATTTCTCCACATAGGAATATAGATAATTAGATCTTACTGAGGCCCTTAAAAAGGCAAATTTAAAAAATTATGAGTTATCTTTCTTTCCCCTCTGTTTCTTATTTACCTTTTCATGTTTCTCTCGATTTTTGTGGTTGGATATCAAACTTTCCATTTAGCCTTGGTTTTTTCTGTGCAAATACTTGGAAATCTTCAATTTTGTTGAATGCCCATACTTTCCCCTGGAAGTATATAGTCAATTTTGATGGGTAGTTGATCCGTGGTTGCAGGCCCAGCTCTCTTGCCTTTCTGAATATCCTATTCCAAGCTTTGCGGTCTTTTAGCGTGGAGGCTGCCAGATCCTGTGTGATCCTGATTGGTGCGCCTTGATATTTGAATTGTCTCTTTCTGGCTTCTTGTAAGATTTTTTCTTTTACTTGGAAGCTCTTGAATTTGACAATTATATTTCTGGGCGTTTTCTTATCTGGATCGAATGTCGATGGTGATCTATGGATCCTTTCAATGTCTATATTGCCCTCTTGTTGTAGGACTTCAGGGCGATTTTGCTGAATAATTTCTTTTAGTATGGAGTCCAAATTTCTATTAATTTCTCCCTTTTCAGGGAGACTGATGATTCTCAAATTGTCTCTTCTAGACCGGTTTTCTTAGTCTGTCACTTTCTCATTGAGATATTTCATGTTTCCTTCTATTTTTTCAGTCTTTTGGCTTTGTTTTATTTGTTCTTGTTGTCTTGAGAGATCATTGGCTTCTAATTATTCGATTCTAGCCTTTAAGGACTGGTTTTTGGCTATAATCTTTTGGTTTTCTTTTTCAATCTGGTGATTTCTGGTCTTCAGTTGACTTGCCTCACTTTCCAATTGCAAGATTCTGCCTTTTAAACTGTTATTTTCTTGCCTGATTTCCTTTTGAGCTACTTCCCATTTCTCTGACCAAATCTTTTCCAATTTTCTCATCATCTCAGTTTTGAACATTTCAAGAGCTTGTGAGCAGTTTTGATTTTCTTGGGATGGTTCAGATGTGATTGCTTGTTTTTTCTCCTCTTCTGATTGCTTGGTAGTCTGGATTTTCTCTGTGTAAAAGTTGTTGAGTGTTAGAGATTTCTTCTTGTTGTTGTTAATCTTTCTCTCTTTCTTCTGGACTTCTTGGATCTGGGTAGCCATTGTTAGCCCAGCAGCTTCTCAGCTTTATCCTCGTGCTCAGGGTCTGTCTGCGGTCTTTTGGCTCCTGAGGTCTAAGGTCTGGTTTTTTCCAAGGTCAATCCCCCTGGTGGACCCTCTTGCTTAATCCTCTGTAGGAGGCTCCTTACAAGTCTCAGGGCGCTGCTTCCACAGTCGTATACCCGTCTGCACTGGTTCCCCACTCAGGGTTTCAGAGCCTTTGCTCCCACCTGTGTCTGCCTCCGCCCGTGTCTCCACCCGTGCTAGTGCTCTGCGTCCGCGCTCAGAATCCGTGTGCGTTCCTCAGCTTTTTGGGGTTCTAAATCTTGCTGCTCTCAGGAACAGGCCCTGGAGCTGCCAATGACTTGATGAGTGCCCCAAACTTGCTCTATTTCTTTTGACCTGGCTTCGGCGCTGCAGGTGGTGTGGGAGGGGGAAAGGGGGTGGTTGCTCAGCTCGCGATTTAGTGAGAGCTGTTTCACCCCTTTATAGCATGGAAATGCCCCGATTCCACGTACCTTCCACACTGCACCCTGTTGTGGGGTCCCTCCGTTCGACTGGTTTTGTTTTTATTCCCCCTTGAGAAGTCCTGTTTGTTTAGGTCAGGAGAGGTTAAGCACTGCTTTTTACTCTGCCGCCATCTTAACCCGGAACCCTATGAAGATGCTATCTTTTAAATATGATGGTAACTTCCTATGGAGGAGCTAGCATTTTGAACTTGGTGTAGAAGGATCTCTGGTGGGACCTCTGACTACTTCCCTTTGAATTGTCATGTGGGTAAGTTAGGCTGACTCTCTCTCTCTCTTCCCTTGGCATGGCCTCTAAATTCTTATCTGGTCCGGGCCTCTGGTACGGGCCAGAGTTTCTTTTTCAATTTCCCTACCTTCAACCTTCCTAATTGTAAATAAATCACCATAAAAGTCAATTTTGGCTTGAGATTATTCTTAATTAAGGATTAATAATAGTTCAATCCTCTGGCGACCATTTTTTAATATATTAAACCCATAAAACCCCTTTTTCCCTCTTATACCTCTCTGAGTCAATTTCAACGAGGGTAAGATTTAAGTATTATCTGTTGCCAACCTCTTCCTCCCTTCCATTGTATTGGTCTTCTCCCCCACTTCCTGCATGGGCTTCTTTATGAAATATATATTTACCCCATTTTATCTCTTTCCATTTCTCTTAGTATTACCCTCTTTTTTACCCCTAGTTATATATATGTATACATATACATATATATAATAAATAAATAAAAAAATAAATAAATATTTATTGATTGATTGATTGATTGATTTTTTGATGTATCATCCTATACAGTTTATTACTGTAGCCTCTAGGTACACTTCTAGTTACCCTGATGATAATAACAATTTTTAAGAATTACTAGTATCATACTTTCATATAGGAATACAAATCATTTGAACTTATTGTGTCTATTAAATTTTTTCTCCCTTTCTTAATTACCTTCTGGTGGTACTCTTGAGTTCTGTATTTGGGCATTGAATTTTCTGTTTAAGTCCAGTCTTTTCTTCAGGAATGCTTGGAAATCTATTTTATTAAATGACCACACTTTCCCCTGCAAAAATATAATCAATTTTGCTGGGTAGTTGATTCTTGATTGTAAACCCAATTTCCTTGCTTGCTTTCTGGAATATTCTATTCCATGCCTTCTTGTTCTTTAGTGTGGATACAGCCAGGTCCTGTGTAATCCTGACTGAGGCTCCCTGTTATCTGAATTGTTTCTTTTTTGAAGCTTGTAATATCTTTCCCTTGGTTTGGAAGTTCTTGAACTTGGCTATAACATTCCTGGGTGTTGCCAATTGGGGATTTAATGCAGGAGGTGGCCTGTGGATTCTTTTAGTCTTTACCCTCTTATTGAAGAATATCAGGACAGTTCACTTGCATAATTTCCTGTAGAGTGATGTCCAGGCTTTTATGTTGGTCATGGTTTTCAAGTAGTACAATAATTCTTAAATAATCTCTCCTAGACCTATATGTCCACATCTGTTGTTTTATCAATGAGATGTTTCATATTTTTCCTCAATTTTTTCATTTTTGATTTTGTTTTATAGATTCTTTCTGCTTTGTGAAGTCATTTGTTTCTAATTGTTTGATTCTAATTTTAAAGATTGAATTTCATCCCTTAATTTTTGATCCTCCTTTTCCTTTTGATATATTTTTCTATGTAGGTCAGTGATAGGCAAACTATTCCCCACAGGCCAGATCCGGGTTGTAGTTTATTCATCACTGCCTTAAACAATTCCCTAATCACTACATCTGGATGTGGGTGCATAGTGATTAGAGAATTGCTTAAGGTAATGATAGGCAAACTACAGCCTGGATCTGGCCTGCAGGGAATAATTTGTCCATCACAGATGTAGGTCATTATTTTTGTCTTTTACTTTCTTTGCCTCATTTTCAAGCTGGTCAATTCTGGCTTTTAAGACACTATTTTCTTGTTTTAGTTCATGTCCCTCAGTTTTCTGGTTGACCTATTTTCCTTTTTAAGTTCTTTTCTCATTTTTTTCAACCTCTCAATAGTTTTTTGAATTATGTTTTGAGTTCTTCTAGAGTTTGAGTCCAATTCACTGGAGTGCCTGAGTTTTTGCTTGGTGCTCCTTGGTCCTCCTCTGTTCCATTTGTTCTTTGTTCACTACTTGAATAGAAGCTGTTGACTATAATTTCTTTTTCCTTTTTCTGTTGTTTACTCATATGTTTCCTTATTGGCTGTATTCTTGCTTCTTTGTTTATTTACTGGATCTGGCTTCTTCTCTGCTTTGCTGATTAACTGGAAGAAGCTGATGGAGTTGACTTGATTTAGTAATGTGCCCTGAGGCCAGATCTTCCTCAGCTGCCAGCAGAGGCTGAAGGTGAAAGTGAAGGTGTGGAGGCTGAAGGTACTCTCTATTCTTTTCTGCCAGGCACCCAGTCAGAATCTTGAGCTTCCCATAGTGGTACCAAGGTACTCAGACCACTCTAGGATCTCAGTCAGCCATATTCACACCACAAGTCTCAGTGTAGGTGGGGGAGGGGTGTTGAATTTTTTCCCCTTATACCTGAGAATTTGACTCTATCTGCCTACCTTTCAGGTTGGATCCAGCAGGAGAGACCTGTGACTCTTCTCTGCTGCTAAGCGTGGCTCTCTGGCCACTCTGTACCCTTGTTCCTCTGGTTTTCTGCCATCTCTATGGGACTGAGCCCCTCTGCCCTCTGAAGACTTCTTCTCTGTACTATTGATAAACTGGATTAAGCCAGTTGACTTGATCTGCAGAACAGAACTTGAGGTCAAAACTTCCAGAGGTAGAGGCCCAAGATGGAGGTGTGGTGGCTTAAGGCTACAACAAGCCTGCCATCTTCTCCACTTCTCTCTTCCAGTTGCCTCCTTGCCAGTTGTGGTCAGAGCACCAAGCTTCATGTAGTTGTGGTAGCAAGGTACTCTGATCTGGTTAGATCCCCCACCCTGGTTGCCTGAGTCTCAGCACAGTAGGTGGGGGAGGGGACCTGGGATTTTTCTTCTTTATTTTCCTTAAACCTGAGAATTCAACCTTCTCTGTGTGCCTTTTAAATTGAATTGAGCAGGAGAGTCCCACAGCTTTATCTTCTTGTTGGATTTGGTTTTCTGTTTCCCCTTGATATGCTTTGTTTTTGATTGGTGTGGAAGAGTTTTCACATAGGAATTGACTTTTGCTGCTTCTAAGCCACCATCTTAACTCCACATACCCCGCTTGTCGTTTCTTATAGCATAATTGTATTCCATTATAATCATGTACTATAACATACTTAGCTATTCCCCAACTGATGGATATCCCCTCACTTTCCAAATATTTGGCTCCTAAAAAGAGTGGCTTTAAATATTTTTGTACATATAGGTTCTCCTCCTCCACCACCTTTTTAAAATCTCTTTGGGATACAATCCTAGTAATGGTCTTGATAGGTCAAAGGGTATTTACTGTTGTTTAACTTTTTGGGCATAGGTCCTAGATTGATCTCCTGAATGAATGAATCAGTTTACAGCTCCCCCAAATAATGCATTTGTGTCCCAGCTTTCCCATATTCCCTCCAAGTTCTCTAATTTTCCTTTCCTGTCATAATAGCAAATCTGATAGGTGTGGATTGGTACCTCAGAATTATTTTAATTTGCATTTGTCTAATTAATAGGGATTTAGAACATTTTTGCATAATTATAAAGGGCTTTAATTACTTTGTTTGAGAACTGCCTTTTATCAGTTGGGGAATGGTTTGTATTCTTTTATATTCAACCCATTTTTCTATGTATTTGAGAAATGAGCCCTTTATTAAGGAGAGCTGTAAAAAAAATTTGCCTCATTATGATTACTGTGTATTCCTTTCCATACTATTTACCCATGTTTAGTTTCTGACCTCCCTGTCCCCAATTTGCCCTCTTTTCTATCAGCTCCACCCCCTCCTCATCCCCTTACTCTCCTACTTTCTTGTAGGGTAGGATAGTATTCTATATCCCATTGATTGCATATGTTTTTCCCTCATTGAGCCAATTTTGATGAGAGTAAGGCTCACATACTTTCCTCCTGACTTTCCCGCATCTTCCCTTCCTCTATGAACACTCTTTCATGTCTCTTTTCTGTGCAATAATTTACCTTACTCTACTTTTTCCTTCTCCTTCTTCCAGTGCATTTCTTTATCCTGCCTTAATTTAATTTAATTTAAATTTTATATCATCCTATCATATTCAACTCATACCCTTACCCTTGAGAGCAATTTATATCTTTCTTGGAGGCTTTGGATGCAACAGTATTGACTTTGTTGTCTTCTTTTGAGTTTGTGTTTTGGTCTTCTCAGTCACAAAAATAACTTTTTACATTGAGTTTCTTCTCTGTGACTGTTGTTTGCTCATTTCCCAGCCCTTTTCTTTTCTTTAAACTTAAAAAAAACTATTAATGTTTGACTCTGTTCTTATGGTAAAAGGAACACTGTTCCAAATTTCAGTTTCTTTGTGCAACTGCCTTTGGGGCTAGCTCTGGGAATCTTTCTGATTTCAATTCTTCAAAGGTGGCATAATGTAAGAAGTGTGTTTAATACTCTCCTGGCATGTGCTCTTGTCTGTGAATAACTAAGCACTATTTTATCCCTTGGAATTGTGACCAGGATCCTCTGCAATACCACAAATGTCTTACACCCAGAGCCAGCAAAGGGACTCCTATAATTTTCTCTGTGCAGTTGCCTCAGAAGGGCTTGTCTTGTCATGTGTGGTACAGAGAGGGGGGCATAACAGTTTTGCAGGCTTTGCAGAGTTCTTCTGTCAGTTAAGGAGAGTTTAGAATCTTGGGAAGTTTCAATTAGTCCTGGGAACTCATGCAAGGAACCAGGGTCCAGCTGAGCTCCTTCTTTAGATTGAAATCTGGCCTAGATTTGCAGTTTCCTTTTGAGATTTGTTAATTTAGCTAAATCCTTTGAATCTCCCTACCCTACCTTATTCCTACCTTCATTTCCCTTACCTGAATGTCTGAGAAGAGTGAAAAGGAGAGTGGATCTGAGAGTTAGTTCAAAATCTGTGATAGTTTAGTCTTACCCTTGCAACAAATTATCTATTGAGTTTTTGTATCCATCTTCCTAACCCCACTGATTACAAACCACCTTGAGAGCTGAGTTAAGGCAGGTCCTTTCTCAGTCTCACGTTCCTGCTTCCCTTCCCCCACCTGAGGTTTCTCTAAGCGCCTGTTAGGGCTACCTTAATCCTTTACCCTGCCAATCTATCCTAGAAGACAATAAACCCCATTTGTGTTTAAACAAGACCTTCTGGCTACTTCATTAGTTAATTAGTAAGAGAGAGAGGAAGAGAGAGAGGAATAACATACTCTCTGGAGTTTTGAGGGAAGCTGAAGATGTCCATTTTGAAGGAAGTGTAACTTCAATCTAGTCCCTTCCTGTGAAACTGACTATAGTCTGAAGTCAGTTTCAAGCTGTCTTGGCTGACTCTATCTTGGCTCTGTAGAGTGTCCTTTTTCTGAAGGGATCAGTCTATTTCCCTTCAGTGTTTGTCTTTAACCTGAGTCCCAGTATGTATTTCCCTGCTGCTGTTTGTCTGCTTTAGATTAATTCATCCTCTCCCTTGCAATCCTTATTAGCTCAGTGTTATACTCCCTAAACTCAGACATTCCCTTATTTCTCCTACCACCTCAACTACCAACCTTCATCATTATACCTGCCTCATCCACTATATTGCCTTAATTTCCCTATTACCTAGTCTATTCCCTTGATTACCTCCAGCCTTGGGTCCCTTGCCTTGCCTTATTACCTGTTCCTACCAGTTATTACCCCTAGCTTCAGCCTCATATTACATCCTACAGATTCCGATATTACATCCTACTAATCCCCTTATTACACATGATGTTTTCCATCTCCACCCCAGTGCATTAGATCCCTCATGTAGGCCTTCTAAATTGTTTTGGGTTGAAACATTACTTCATCTTGTCTTTATTGTGGGTTATGCTGCTCTAGAATTCATTTTGAGGCACTATATCATTGCTTTTTAAAGGGTAATTTTGTAGAAGAAATCACATGGGTTAGCGAATCTTCTCCTCCATCTTGGCTCCACCACTTGCAAACATCATCTCTTAAATATGCCACCTTGCCTACTCTGATACTGCCACTCCTCTGGAATAGGCTCTCATTTCCTTTTACTTTGACAAATGGAATTACCTGTTGAATAGTATGCCTTCCACAAATCTCTCCCCACTCAAGACAATCCTCCATTCAGCCACCAAAATAATTTTCCTACAGCTCAAGTCCAACCATGTTATTTCCTCTACTTAATAAATGTCAGTGCCTACCTATCACCTTTTGAATTAAACACAAAATCTTCTGTTTAGCATTCAAATATCCTCACAACTTAGCCCCCTCTACACTCTCACTACATTTCTAATCTTTTTATATCTTATACACACACACCCTCCCCACACAATGTACTTTTTGATTTAGCAACTGGTACTGGCTGTTCTCCAAATAAGGCACTCCACTGCTTTATTTGTAATTGTCTCTCTCATGCCTGGTTTGCTTTCCCCTCCTCTTCTCTGCATCCTGACTTTCTTCAAGCCCCAACTAAAATCTTACCATCTACATGAAACTTTCCCAATCCCTTTTAAATTTTAGTGATTTTCCTTATGTTGATCAATTTCTATTTATCCTGCTTATAGCTTGTTTATACATATTTGTTTGCATATTGTCTTTCACATTAGAGATCAAGGGTAGGGGCTATCTTTTGCCTTTCTTTTTCTCTCCAGTGATTAGCACAATGTTTGGCCTAATCAATGCTTAATAAATGCTTATTGACTTCTTGTGGAGAAGAATTTTTAAAACTCCTTTAGGCACACTTAAGTGTCCTTCTATGTCTGAATCCTACTGACCCCATTAGGTCACTTATTCAATCTGAGGGTACAATTTGCTCTTCAAGAAAATTCTTGCAGACCTGCTTATAATCTCATTTCTTCCTCTCATACATACTTCCATTGAGCCATTTCTAATTGCTAGAAGGAATTAAAAATTCAAGCAATATTTTAGCAGCTATACAGAAAGGACCTTTAGGAAATGATGGTATCAGGCTAAAAGCATGGGGACATGAAATTCAGAACCAGGTGGTCAGTTTTCCTCAGATGGTTAATAGCATATACCTTACATGAATTCTGAGAAGTTAAGAATAAATGCAAACTGTTACTTTAATGTATATTGATGGATTTGTGATCTTGTCCAGTTCTTCTGAAAAGAAATTTGAATTTATGTCCCCAAAGCTATTAAGTTATACATACCTTTTGACTCAGTGATATTACTACTAGGTCTATATCCCAAAAAGATCAAAGAAAGAGGGAAATTACCTGTTTGTACAAAAATGGTCATAGGAGCTCTTTTCTTGGTAGGAAAGAACTGGAAACTAAGAGGAGCCCATCAATTGGGGAACAGATTGAGAAAAAGTTATGGTACATGAAGATAATGGAATACTATCATACTATAAGAAATGATGAAGGGCATAGTTTCATGGGAAAAAACCTGGGAAGACATGAAATAATGCAAAATGAACAATTTATACAACAAAAGAAAATATTGTAAAAAATGTCCTTGAAAAACCTACTAACTAATCAAAACAATGACTAATCACAATTCCAGAGGAATTCTGATGATACAAACTATCTACTTTCAAATAGGAAGGTGAGGGACTCAGTGTGTATTGAAGTATCTTTTCTTCCCTTTCTTTTTCACCTTTTTTCTCTCCATCCTTTTCTTCCCTTTCCCCTTCAAAATTCTATGTCAGGAAATAAAGGAATAGCAAGAAGCCAGTGTCACTGGATCAGCAGATTGGACCAGGTATGAAATTCTAGGATTGAATAGTTAATTTTATCCCTAAAATTTTTAACTTTTTCCCTAATACTATTATTTTTTCAAAGAAATTATAGACTCTGTGAGGATAGAGACAATATAATAAGTTTTATGACCCTTGTAAAATATATCAAAGTGCTGAACACATAGGTATTAACTAATTACTTGACAATGAATTGATAAACTGAATATTTGCCTGTTTTTATCCACATATTGTTCAGAAGAATTAAATGCTATAGAAGACAGGCAGCTGAGATAACAAACCTGCAGAGTTTAGAGACTCTTGGGGAGACCACTAAAGGGGACACATGGAAAAGGAATTCAAACAAGAATTGCTTGGAAAAGATGGAGAGTCTCTATAACTCCTCCCACTAGTATCCCATTTCTCTAGTAGGTTACTGCCCACTGCTCAGAATATTATAAAAGAGGATCCCTTGGGAGGAAAATACATAACAATAACTGCTGTAGTTTTTATAACAATAACTTTACCATCCAAGGGCCTTATGGTCTTTATCATCCGGAGCTCCTCTGTCTCAATTGCCAATAAGCAGCCAATGAATATGATGGAGAAGCTGTTATTGCTGGGAATCTCTATGTTTTGCCTATTGAGGGGTGAGTCCTGGGATAAAATGCTGGATATCTTGCTTCTGGGACTCCCCATTTTCCCTCAGGTTCATGTTTAAGATATAAGATTTGGGGTGATAAACACTTTAGCCCTTCTCTTTCCCCTAGAGATATCTCCTCTTCCACCCCCATCTCTGACCAGGTTCAGATGCCTTTTTCGAATGTGTAGATCAGAAACTGGAGAGGGGGAGGTTGGATGAGAGGAGAGAGCAGAATACAATGTAATAAGATCTCTCTTGTATCCAAGATGGAGACATGAACCTAATCCCCAAGAAAAAAGAAAAAAGGTCTCACTGCTATGTCTGCAGAAAATTGGTACGTGACAATTGTCTGGCTGGTGAAGGTCTCTGCCATTTGACTGGAAGATACTGTAAAACAAATAAATTCTACTACCTTGATAATAAGGGTAAGGACCAGCTGCCTCCAATGTAGCCTGCTCAGCCACTGGGTGGGGGTTCCTATGCTTTAGTGAGTTCTTGGGATCCTTTAGTTCATCTGGTAGAAGACAGTGATAACTTATTACAACCCTGTAAGGTAAGAAGTACTAGTATTATTCACCCTTACTTTATACTTGAGGAAACTAAGACTAAGAGAGACAAAATGACATTTTGGTAGTCATACAACTAGTATGTGAAAAATAAAGTAATTGAATTTAAGTGTCCTGACATCAGATCTACTGCTCTTTCCTAGGCCATATTATTGGGCAGTTTGAGGTCTCACTCTTCCTAACTTACATAGTAAAGGCTGGGATATATCCTTGGGCAATATTTCTATTTCATATCTACACATCTAAAGTATAAGGGGAGAGGCACTGATTTTGAATCCCCTTTTCAGCTTTTATGTTAGGTAGAGTCAGTCTCTTCAAGGTTGGTACCTTCTTTCCTAGCCTGGAAGTATGAATATTCTGAAATGGACTGTTCTCAGGAGTGTAAAGATTCTACAACAATGACAACAACCTTCGGTTCTGGCAAGTCATATTTGACTGAGTGCTGTCAACGTAATATGTGTAACCATTTCAACAAATATTTCTAGAAGTGGATCTTCTCTCATCCATCTGTCTGCTCCATTATTTTTTGCTCACTCCCCATGTTTATTCTCTTCCTTCCTCCCACTTCACAACTCTACCAAGTGGCTCTCAGTTCTGGTGGCTCCCCTTTGGATCCAGACTCAGCTTGTGACTGTCACAATGTTGAATGGAAGAATATATGTCCATAGATGCCAACTTAACTATCTTAAATTTTTGTATCTTTTTTGGTTTTATCTTTCCTCCTAAACTTCCTAGTAAAGTTTTCTTTAATCCTGAATTGATATTTAATAATTCATAATTTGACAATTGATAATTCAATTAATAATTGAATTAAATGGAAACGTTTTCATTCATGGCTAGGCCAAAGGAACTGGGAATGGCCATCACACCCAAGAGCTCAAGCTGAGTCAGAAAGTATAGAAGGATCACTGTATAGATCTGGGGTGTAGATTTATCAGAAATCAAAGGACATCTGAGATTAGATTGAATCTAGAGTCAATTATAAGTGATAGTCATTTCCTCATAGGGCCTTTGATTCTCTAATAAACAGTTGGATAAGAGATAGAAGAACTACTTGAAACTAAGAAATACTTTGAAACAAGGATATATAGGAAATTCCTTGGAGAATATAGGAAAGTTCTTGGACGTTCTCTGTGTCCTGTCTTTTACCAGTTCTGTTTGAAATATTTTGCCCAGTTGAGTTGAGCCCAGCATCCCACCACTTTGTGGATCAAATCCTGGTAAAGGGGTAGCAAGATTTGGGATAGGAATACATTACCAACAGGTCAAACTACTTTCCAGGTGGTAGTACCTCTAAGGAGGAGTAAGAAGCTGCCACATCCAAAACCCCAGAATACTAATCAGATATCAGCACCTGGCAGTCTGGGAGGCAGTCAGTGTACCTTGATGAGTGATACACAGATTCACAGAAGTTGACGTTAGGTGATATACTTTTAGACAACTCTAAACCAAAGGGTTGGGAAGTATGTACAGATTCTGAAAAGAGTTTTTGTAATAGAGGCCTCTTGGTGATGTAGAAATTGGCCTATTATAATTCTAAAGTAGAACATAAACCTGAAATTTTATTTTTTAATAAGCAGCATAATATAGGGAAAAGGCTTAAGGTAGTCCATGGGGGTCTGGGAAACTATGCAGTCCCAAATTCTCACCTCATATGAGGGTTTTCTTAACCTTTATGAGGGATTTTTGTCAGATTGATCAGCTACTCAGAGAATGTGTTTGCCCCTTTGCTCCCCCTAAGGGGGATGAGAAGATGTGGTTAGGTCATAAATCTGCTAGATATTCACAAGTCCTAGTACAGAGAGTTCCTAGTGTAACAGGCTCCTGGGAGTAGAGGATGGGAATGTCAAGAGAGGAGTAAATATGGGGATAAGTCTCCTTTGGCACTGTCAGTTTTAAACAACAGAATCTCTGCTAGTCTGATAGTTGCCTTTCACTGGCAAGATCAGGTAGATGCTATATCAGTGCAAAGCTGCTCAGGCTATGTGATTCACCACATCTAGTCAGGCAACCAAAAAAAGCAGAATTTCCCTGGGCAAGATTAAATGATTCTTTTTCCATTGCCTTTTATCCGATGCTGCTGTTTGGCACACATAATCTCAAATAACTATCTAATATAGGGTTAGAAATTTCTATGTGAATCCTATTGAATCCCTGGTTAAAGAGTGTGTTTGTGTCCCTAAAACATATCCCAAGGACTCTAACTTAGTTCTTAGCACAATAGTAGGCACTTAATAAATGTTTTTTGACATTGATCTCCAAACTCCCAAGGGGTTATGTGAATACTGGGACAACAAGGGCTACATTACTCCCCAAGTGTTCTTTGATTGTCATGAAAAAATGAAATTAGGACAGACAAAATGTCTATATGGAATATTCTCTCCTTTATTATGTAAATCTTCCAGCAAAAAATTTCTGATTTTAAAACTTCAAATCAGCAGAGAAGTGCTATCTCTTTACATGTCAGTCCCTATATAGCTGAAATATGAGATTTTTAATAGAAATTACAGATGCATAGTTTTCTCTACAATTGATACTTAGTCTTCTTTGTCTCATAGATTAGATTACTAATTAATTATTGCTAAATAATTATTACTAATTAATTTGATGCTAAGTACTTCTTAGTCTAGCTGCTGATTTTGAATGTAAAAACTTAAAAAACCTCACATGATTGAAATTATCTATTTTATGGCCACCTCTTTCCCTAGTTTGATTAAGAATTTTCCTCTACCAAAATTTTCTATTTTCACTGGATCATAATCTTTCTTCCTGTGTCAGCCTCATATGCTTTCAGAATGACTTAATTTAGTTTGGTCATTCACCAACCCTTTATGAATATATTTTCCCCTTGAATACTTATTATCTTGTGAGAAAGTACTGTTCATAATCATTTAATGTCCTACTATGTAAAATCTTACATAAAAGTTTATATTTTAAAATGGCATTGCTTTTGAATGACACATCTCTTTACTGATTTAGAGATACAGTGTTTACTGGCTGAAGTGGTTTCTAGGGCATCTCACTGATTGATGTCTCTTTTGATATCTTCAAGCTAAAATAGTTCTGGTTGGAGTTACCTTTAATGGTACACTTATTGTAAGGATCAAATGAGTTATCCCTTGAAGTAACCAGTAAGGCAGAAAGAAATGCCAGAAAAGCCAACCTTGAATTCTCCAAATGGAACCCTTCCACCTGGTTTTCTCTCCTCTTTTTTCTACAGATCCTATTCAGGGCTGCTAAGCAGGAAAACAAATATCCTCTTCAAACCCTTGGTTGAATTTAGTTGTCACAAACTATATTTCTTTTAATGAGATGGAAAATGACCAGGTCTTAACATCTTTCCTGCCATTACATGCTAAAATCCTTTGGCTCTTACCCCTTAGATTGTTGTTATTGCTTCAGGCACCTGGACACTGTTATCTAACCAGTTCATGTATTTTAAGGACCCCTGCTCTGCAGATGAATTCTTTCAATATAAACTGTCTCTCTCAAATAAAATGTGAACCTCTTAAGACCAGGGACTGAGTAATTTTTTTTTATATTTGTATCCCCAGCGAAATATATGGCACACAGTACATGCTTAATAAATGCTGTTTTATTCATTCATATTTATTTGTCCATTCATTCAGACAATGCATTCAGGTGAGATGTAAAGGGGTAGGGTAAGTTATGTTTCAGACAATGTGGAAAAGTTTGAAGAGACAGCAGTGAAGCTAGGAGAGATGTAAGTATGAATGACTTGAGTATTTCCTAAAATGGTGGTGTCAGGTAGGAATTCTGTTCCTACCTGGAAGAGAGTGTTATATAACATCTCCAGGTTAAGAAGGCCTGAAGGTAGAAAAGTTCAGATAGTCAGGAGTGGAACTGAGAAAGATGTTATCAATAACTTGTTTTTCAGTGAAGTATCTTGGAGATTATTATTATTTCTTATACTCTTATTGCTCTTGTTTGTAGTCAACTGATATAGGTAGAGATAAAATAAATCAGTCCAGAAAAAGTGAGTGTGCTGGTTGGAATACTTGGGAAAAATCTAAGCCTTTCTAGTGAATGATGACACTGGGTCTAATAGTTTTGGAAAAGTTGAATTCATGTAGGACTATAAGATAGCAGAGGCATTTCAAAAGCCCAAATGACATTACAGGAATTTATGCCCATATTTAATATAGAAGGAGGTTTCTTCTCCCCTCTCCTCCATATGCATTAAGTTGTAGATAGCACACCGCATGTTTTTAGTTTTGAAAATAAAAGATAGATATGGATAGTCTGGTTAAATATGCCAATAATAAGAAGGAGGTCATTCTAGTAATAAGCTTAATTGTTTTTAAGGATCAATAGTCATGGCAGATCCAGGGTTCTCTTTTTCTCTTCATAAATAAGACAGAGGTGCTAATATCCAATGCAAGATGAATTTTAGAAATAAGTAGCCATGGGAGTTGTGTGCTGGGAGCTAATATGGCAGAATAAAAGAAACATTGCTCCTCCTCCTCCCCATGATCCCTCCATATGAGGAAAATGTCACTTCCAAACAAAGGAAAGTAGGAATAATATATCTCATTGGTGTAGAAGAGAGAGTAACCCATGTAGCACAGCACAGCATCTTTGAGAATCAGAAGAATTTGGAGCATCCCAACATACTGCTACTCTATCAGAGGCAACAAAGCTTAAGGTACAGAATGGGAATGAGCCCATCCCAAGCCATTCAATATATATATATATATATATATATATATATATATATATATATATATATATATATAGAGAGAGAGAGAGAGAGAGAGAGAGAGAGAGGGCAGAGTCTAAACCTTTTGACTCAGGCAACAAAATTAAAGAGAGCAGGAAATCTACAAATTCTCATGTGACAGCAGAACACCAGATGCAACAAAGTGGTGGGGGGTGGGGAAGAGGTTTAACCCAGCCTAAGCCACTTGATATAGGCAGTGAAGGCAGAGGGCAGGAACATATATAGTCTTACATTGAGCCCAGCCTAAGCCAGTCCATAAAAAGAGCAAAGGCAGAGATGAAAGAAACCTATGCATTTTCATGTGGCAGCAGATTGCCTGAGATGGCAGAGCCTAGAGTAAAGGACCTGCCCAGCCAAAGCTATTTGGCAGGGGAAAGTAAGCAGCAAATCAGGATCAACCCAGCCAACAAAAATCAATGGAACTGGTAACAGAGGCTGCTGAATCTAGCTGGACAAAACAGCTACAAGCCTCCCAACAGTAAGCTAGCAGGGCCACCCCTCAACAGAAACACAATGGAAAACAAAGGCAGCCAGGCTTATCCCAAGTACCAGAGAAGAGTACTCTGTAAGTTTGGATCAGTGCTACTTCTGTCCTAGGAACAGAGAAAAACATCAAAGGATATGGGGGGAAAATAACTGGGGAAATTAGCACAAGATAAAGACAATACTGACCTTAGAATGTTGTCTTAGTGATAGGGAAGATCAAAATATGAACTCAGAAGAAGTTGACAATGCCAAAAAGGAAACATATGAAACTTCCAAAGAAAGTGAGAAAGGATTTCAGACTTGAAAAGAACACCTGGAAGAACTTGAAAAGAAGATAAAAAATCAAATGATAAAAGGATTAAAGAAAAACTCAACAGCTGGTGAAAAATTCACCAAAGAAATCAAATCCCTAAAAACTAGAATAGGCCAAAAGGAAATTGAGGCACAAAAATACATAGAAGAAAACAACTTCATAGAATGGACCAAATGGAAATGGAAGGGGGAAACACTGAGGAAAATAACTCTTTAAACAGCAGGATTGACCAAATGGAAAAGGAAACCAAAAAACTCAGGGAAGAAAATAACTCTCTATAAATTAGAAATGGAGAAATAGAAGTTAATGAAACCATAAGGAATTGGGAAAAAATAAGACAAAATGAAAAGAATGAAAAGAAATAGAAGAAAATCTAAAATACCTCACTGGAAAAAAACTGACTTGGAAAATAGACCCTGGGAAGATATGTAATATATAATATGTAATATTTGGAAATGATACCAGACCATTTGAAACAATGGATTTTAGTGACTCTCAGAAAAAAGAAAGTTTAAAGATGGAAATGCAAGCATCATCAGAATACTTGAAAGCCAATATGAAAAAGAATTTGGACACCATATTATAAGAAGTGATCAGGGAAAACTTGATATCTTAGAACAAGAGGGAAAAATTGAAATTGATAGACTCTATGGGTTGCCTCCTGAAAGAAACCACAAAATAAAATACCACAGGAATATTATGGTCAAATTCCAGAACTCTCTGGCCAAGGGAAAAGAAAAACAATTTAAACATTGCGGAACCACAGTAAGGATTACACTAGACCTAGCAGCTTCTATATTTATCTATCTAAAGCAGAAGGCATAGAATATGATATTCCAAAGGGAAAAAGATACAGAACTACAACTAAGAATTACATACTCAGATAAAATGAACACAATCCTCCAAGGGAAAAATTTATGTTTAATGAAATAGAGGAATTTCATACTTTCCTGATAAAAAAAACCACAGCTAGAAAGACAATTTGATGAGAAAATTCAACACTCAAGAGAAGTATAAAAATGTAAAGGGAAAACTTAAGGATCTCAATAAGGGTGAATTGAGATCACTCATACCTGGAAAGGTTATCATTGAAATCTTTAAGATATCTATGATATTTGAGATATTTAAGGTACCTAAAATAGGCAAGATACATAAAGTTCTTAAAATAAGAACTTTATCATTATGAAAAGGAGTATATGTAGAGAGAAGGAGGGAAGCTGAATAAAATGGCTGTTATTCAAAAAAATCAAAGGATGAGAAAGAGGAACACCTGGGGAGAAGAGAAAAGGAGAGATAGAAGGAGATAAACTCTCTCTCATGAAATGGTGCATAAGAACAATACAGTGGAGGAGAGGATGGTGGGGCTACCCTTGAACCTTATTCTCATTGGAATTAGCACAAAGGAATAATAACACCCACACTAAGTCAGGTATAGAAATCCTATAGGGAAATAGGAAGGAAGGGAAAATAAAGGAAGAGGATGGATAGACAAAAAGGAGGACAATTTAGGGGAGGAAGTCATTGAAAACAAAACATCCCGGCACTGAGAAATGCTATCGAGAGAGAGAAGGGTAAACAGGAGAAAAATAAGATGGAGTAAAACACAAAATTAATAATATAACTGTGAACTTGAATGAGATATTTTCATCCATAAAAAGGAAAAGGATAGCAGAGTGGATTGAAAACCAGAATCCCACAATATTCTGACTACAATAAATAAATTTAAAGCAGGGAGACATGCAGGGTAAAAGCAAGGGACTGAAGCAGGCTCTATTATGCCTCAGCTAAAACAAAAAACAAAAACTGGGAGTAGCTGTTATGATCTCAGACAAAGAAAAAGTAAAATCATTCTAATCAAAAGAGATAAGAAAGAAAATTACATATAATAAAGACACCATAGACAATGAAACAATACCAATACTAAACATATATGCAACAAATGTTATAGTATCCAGATTACTAAAGGAAAAAATTACATGAATGCAGGAGGAAATAGTAAAACACTAGGATTGAAGTATTTCAAACTGTCCCTCTCAGAAATAGATTAATTCAAATAAAAAAAAAATCCTACAACAATAAAGAAGCTAAGGAGGTAAATAGAACTTTAAAAGAGTTTGATATGATAGACCACTGGAGAAAACTAAATGAAAATAGAAAGCAATGCATCTTTTTTCTAAATAGCATAATAAAAATACATAGTAAAAATACCTTAACAAAAATTGACCATATAATAGATCACAAAAACATCACAACTAAATGTAGAAAAGATTAAATATGAAATGTATGCTTTTCAGACTATAATGCAATAAAAATTACATCTAAAAATGGGCAGCAGAAAGACTAAGAATTAATTGGAAACTAAATAATCTTATCCTAAAGAATGAGTGAATCAAAGAACAAATCATAGAAACAATCAACAATTACATTAAAGAAGATGACAATGAGGAGACAACACACCAAAATGTAGGAAATGTAGTCAAAGCGGTACTTAGGAGGAGATTGATATCTCTAAATGCTACATAAATAAAATAGTGTAAGAAGAGACCAAAAAACTGGGCATACAACAAAAAAATAGAAAAAGAATAAATTAAAAATCCCCAGTTAAACACCAAGTTAGAAATCCTGAAAATCAAAGGAGAGAATAATAAAATTAAAAGCAAGAGAACTATTGAACTAATTAATAAGACAAGGAGTTGGTTTTATGGGAAAAAAAAGTAAAATAGGCAAACCATTGATTAATTTTGTTTTTCAAAAAGGAAGAAAACCAAATTGCCATTATCAAAAATTAAAAAGGTGAAATGACAACCAATTAAGAAGAATTAAAGCAGTTATTGAAAGTTATTTTGTCCAAGTATGTGCCAATAAATCTGACAATATGTGTGAATTAAATATCTTGGGGACCTCAAACCCAGTCCAATCCCAGAAGGACTCACCATGGAAGTCACAGAGTCATGCACCTGATAGCTTGATGCCCTGACATGATGGTGTCATGTCATGGATCGAGTCATAAAGACAAGAAGACATGATGTATGAGAACTAATGACCAATTAAAGGATCCAGGAGAGGAGCTTAGGTCTCCATCACTCTCTTTGCTTCCATCTTTCTCCCTGGTCTGACTTTCTCTGAGCCATCCTGGTGGCTTTTATTTTGCTTGCAGTCTCTGGCAAGAGGCAGCATGGAGAGAACCATGCTGGGTTGGAATCTGACACCTGTTTGTACTTTAGTTAGAAAGGATGAAAACCTTCTTTCTTTCTTTTTACTAATAAAAATCTAAATTTAATATAAAGTCTCTTAGATTAATTTTCATTTATAGCAAATCTAAGTGAAATAGATGAATACTCACAAAAATATAAACTACTTGGATTAACAAGAGGAACTAGAATACTTAAGTAACCCCATTACAGAAAAAGAAATTGAATGAACCTTTAAAGAATTTCCTAAAAAAAGAGATAATAAGGAAAAAGACATACAAAAATATTCATAGCTGCATTTTTTGTGGTGGAAAAAATTGGAAAATGAGGGGATGTCCTTCAATAGGGGAATGGCTGAACAAATTATGGTATCTATTGGTGATGGAATACTATTGTTCTGAAAGGAATAATGACCTGGAGGAATTCCATGTGAATTGGAATGACATCCAGGAATTGATACAGAGTGAAAGGAGCAGAACCAGAAGAACCTTATACACAGAGATGGGTACATTGTGGCACAATTGAATGTAATGGACTAGCAATAATGCAATTATTCAGGACAATTCTTAGGGACTTATGAGAAAGAATGCTATTCACATCCAGAGAAAGAACTGTGGAAGTAGAAACACAGAAGGAAAAACAACTACTTGATCACATGGGTCGATGGGGATATGATTGGGGATGTAGACTCTAAACAATCACCCTAGTGCAAATATTAATAATATAGAAATAGGTCTTGATTAATGACACATGTAAAACCCAGTGGAATTGTTCATTGGCTATGGGGGGAGGGTGGGAGAAGGAACATGAATCATGTAATCATAGAAAAACAGTCTAAATTAATTAATTAAATGAAAAATTTCAAATAAAAAAAGAAAATAGATTAATGAACTGAAAAAAAAAGAATTTTCCAGGAAAAAAAGTTCCTGTGTTAGATAGATTCACAAATGAGAACAACTAGCTCCAAAACTACATAAAGTATTGGGACAAAAGAAGAGGGAATCCTTCCAAACTCTTTATGACACAAACATGGTGCTGATAACTAAACTGGGGAGAGTTAAAACAGAGAAAGAAAATTATAGACCAATCTCCCTAATGAACATTGATGCAAAAATTTTAAATAAAATACTAGCAAGGAGACTACAGCATTATATCACAAGGATCAAACACCAGGATCAGATAGGTTGTAAACCAGGAATGCAGGTATCATTCAATATTAGGAAAACAAACCTCCACATAATTGACCACATCAATAATAAGACCAACAGAAATCATATGATTATTTCAATAGATTTAGACAAAGCATTTGACAAAATATAACAGAGAACATTGAAATAAATGCATCTTTTTTTAATGTGATAAATAGTAATGCATCTAAAACCACTAGCAAGAATGATCTATAATGAGACTAAACTAAAATCCTTCCCAACAAGATTAGGAGAAAGCAAGGATGCTCATTATCACGATTGTTATTTAATATTGTACTAGAAATGCCACCTAAAACAATAAGAGTAGAAAAATAATTGAAGGAACTAGAACAGGCAATGCAGAAACTAAATTATTACTTTTTTTTTAAACCCTTACCTTTCATCTTGGAATCAATACTGTGTATTGGTGGTACAGAGTGGTAAGGGCTAGGCAAGGGGGGTTCAAGTGACTTGTCCAGGGTCATACCAGGAAATGTCTGAGGCCAGATTTGAACTGTATAAATGGAGATTTTGAACCCTTGTACTTCATCCTCAAGAAGTCCTTTAGTATTTCCCAAAATTCCTTTTAATCTCTCCACCACATTGAGTGTTCATGTTTGTATATGTTCTGAGGCTCTGCCTCTCTCTTCCTCTCTTCTTTCATGAGTGGTCTGGGTGGTTTAGGTAGTAGCTTTTTACTTTAGTTATTATTAATAAAGTTTAAAAATATAATATTAGTTATTGAATATTAATTTTAATTTTCACATTTTGGCCAACCAGAAGGGATAGAATTCTCAATTATTTTTTAAGATAGCCCACATAAATTTTGCAAGCCCTGCATGCCTGCCGTTTTTCACCAACAACCCAGCTCACCTGCTTTCCCACCATTGCGGCCACTGCTGCTCTTCCCACTGCTTGCACACTGCTTGCACTTTGCCTGCGCTCTGCCCACTGCTGCTGCAGTTGCTGTTGATTCAGCCTGAGCTGTACTCACCCAGCCTCTAGCCTCAAACAGCCCACTTGCCATTCAGAGCTGCCTTTTTTCTCCAGAGGGTGACATATAAATATCCTTCCAACTCAATCCTTTTCCCCAACCCATGTGGGTTTTCAAGCCTATGCTAGTGGCTTTTCAGCAGGGGAACACAGTGTGAAAAAAGCAAAAACTACGCTATTGAGCCACACCCCCTTCTAGTTTTTTAAGCCAAAGTCTTAAACTGACACTTGGGTCCTGGCTGAGAGACTCTTGCAACTCAGGATTTTTCACAAGAAGGAGTCTCCTCTACTGTTTCTTTTGAGGGCAAATAGACTACAAATCAGTAGATCTGAAGTCAGTTTTGGAAAATAAGCCTGCTTTTCCCTTCATTATCCTGACTCAAAACATCAGATTAAAAAAAAAGGCAGTCCTTCATATGCAAATATCCTATTGTCCTCACTAGTACTTTGGCCCTTCTTTCTGTTTATTCTGTAAACAAACCACATTCAGCATCTTTTTCATGAAAAATTCTATTGTAAAACATGCTCGAAACCCTGCAGTTTATAGAGATAAGTAATGCATATTGGCTCTGCTTGATTTTTTTTATAGGCAGTTTGTATTTTCATTGGCTATTTCCCATTTTTTTTACTTCTCCTCAAGAATATAAAACAGGCTAGACTGCTTAAAATAGAGTGCAAACTGAAATATTTTGACAAAGTTTTGAAAGTCTTAAATACTCTCAACACACAGAGTGGAGATTCTGCTCAACATTTCTATAAGAAACTTCAGAGATCTGATAAAAGAAATGTAAATGAATAATAAATACGGGGGGTGGGAATGAGCTTTACTGAGATTTGGAGGTGAATTTTAAACCTTTTCAGACTCCATTGTTTTATTAACAATTTTCAGTTTCTTCCCTCCCTAATAATAAACAAATCTATTCAGATTGGAGTAAAGGATTTGTTTTTGACCGCACTGCCAGTACCTTGTCATTTGCTTATCTTATTGTATTTGCTGATTTCTTTAAGGTTTAAAATTTTTAAGTTTATCTGTATTAATCTAATCATACTATTTTGTTAACATGATTCTTTATTTTGTATCTTTCCCCTTTAACTGTACTGAACAAAATATTATTGTAACAACCCATAAGTCCACCTGATTCATCGATGTCACATCTTACTTAGACAGCCTTTTCTTTCATTTTGCCTTTGTTACTTGTCACATGTATGATGATGGATGGACTCCATCAAAACTGGTTATAAACTGTATGCAATCTTGGAGAATATAATGACTTATGAATTTAAATTGTAATTTTAAGGGGTCTTTAGAAATGATTTTGGATGTCTGGTACCTTCTGAATGGATGTTGTATATATTATAAAGAATTTTGTATTAAAGGTAGAGAACCAAGTAGAAGTTCCTACCAAAGTTTTCCTATAAAGCAGGAAGCCAAAAAGAACTCCTGCATGCATGATATTTTAACTCTTTAGTTTAATTTACTTCCACCAGAACAATCTAAATTTCTTGGAGATGTTTTAAGATCCCAAAAGGTTTTCATTGGCAGTACAGAGGTTTGTGTTTTTTATAGGCTATTCTGCCAAATTTTGAAATGATGGAGTAATAAACTTTGTTGAAAATATCTTTGCCAGGGCTGAAAGATTTGCTACATCTGTAAATTTTCATAGATTTTTAAAATATCACACAGCAGGTGACTATATAGAAACTCATGTGGATCCTATTTAATAATGGGTATGTTTGCTATTGTCAATAACTCGGCTATTCTGAATTTTGGGAACTTTGGCACTATCTTTGAAAGTGCATTATCTACTATATTACTGTTTTTATAAATCTGTTATTTTGTGAAAAACATTTGCACTCACACAATGGATCATGACCAAGTTAAAAAGGAAATGGATTTTGTTTTTGGTGAGGAACCTTTGTATTCTACCTCTCCTTGGCTGACACAGTGTGTCATTGATTCTAAGCTATATATTTTTGATTTTTAAAACATTTTTATTATTTTTTTCTTGTATTTGCAATATAGTATTTGAGTACTTTGAAATGCATATTAATCTTTTTTTTAATTTTACAGCAATGTAAGTTTAAAATACATTTGTTCTAATATTAATGTATACCGAAAAAGCTTTAAATTACAGAAATAATGCCATTGATTGTTTAAAAAATTATGGGACTTTGCCTAATGATTCTGTCTGATTCTAGGAGAAGGAAATATAAAAAGAGACATTGTGCAGTGCCAAAGAAGCACAAACCTAACCTGCATAGTGGCAATTGAGCACAAGGTTAAAAAGACCAACCAATGCCAGTGGGAATGATGCAATTTGGAGTCAAGACAAGAGGACTTGAACTTGTTTGGGATTTGAGGTTTGACATATGTCTGAGGCAGGACTTCCTCTGAGCCTTAATAAGCACTTCACTTTGGCTACCATTCTGGCTTCTATAATCCAGTCCAGTGATGGGCAAACTTTTTAAAGAGGGGGTCAAAGGAAAGGAAATGCTCATCTGTAAGTCTGTTTCTAAGGCAACTCTTTCAAAGTTTCATTGTATTGTATCCTATTCATTATATTCCTCAGATTAGGAATAATGTTGTGGGGCTGGATAGAACGTTTCAAGGGGCCACATCTGACCCTTTGGCCATAGTTTGCCCATCACTGATCTAGTCCCTTTTCTGTCTTTTATAAGTGTGGCAAACTTTCTGTAGTCCTGGCTACTGATTCAGTAAGCGCACAATTACAGAAATCTCTTTAATTAGGCCCTAATCCAAGAACCTGTTACAATTTTATTTTTCCTTTACTTGGATTTTTTAGACATAAAACTTTGATATTTTATATTTTATCCACAAGTTATTTTTTCTCTTTTGTTTAGAATTTTTTGATCTTTTGGATTTCTTTTGCCAATTGATTCATATACCTCATAACTCAGCTTTGCATCCTTGAGTGATCCCTATGTTTGTTATTCTACTCCTCAGGGAGGCGGACTATGTTATTGTTGTGAACTTTGATTTGAATTTGAGTAATTTTAGGATAAGAAACTTGCTACCTCCCAGAATCCAGAAGACAAACCTGTTTGGAGAAGGTGCCAAGAACATGCCTATAGAGACCACACACTGCACCAGAAGATCCATATTGAAATTTGGGATGTGAATTGAACTATGGAAGGTACAAAGCATTTGTTTTGAATGTATACTCTTCTGCCAAAGGGGACTGCCCCCAAATTGGCTTTTTGTCAATGTAACAATCATTGATTTTGTTCTTTTTTCCTTTTACCAAAAATCATTGCAATTTTTAAATTGATTATGTTCTCATGATCCAGTGGGGAGACTGGTCTCCCAAAGGATCACAGGGGGCTATGTATAAATGGAGATTTTGAACCCTTGGACTTTATCCCCCAGAAGTCCCTTAGTATGTTCCAAAATTCCTTTTAATCTCTCCACCATGCTGTGTGGTCACATTTGTATAATTTCTGAGGCTCTGCCTCTCTCTTCCTTTCTTCTTTCGCAAGTGGGTTGGGTGGTTTAAGTAGCTTTTTACTTTAGTTATTATTAATAAACATTTAAAATATAATATTTAGTTATTAAATATTAATTTTAATCTTTGCAGAACCTAGGACCTCTCATCTCTAGGCCTGGCTCTCAATCCACTGAACCACCCAGCTACCTCCTAAATTATCACTTCTTGCAGATATATTGGTATATCTAGAGAATCAACCACAAAACTAATAGAAATAATTAACAACTTTATCAGAGTTGCAGGATACAAAATAAATCATCATCATTTCTATTTGCCACCCACAAATCCAATAACAAGAGATAGAAATGTGTAGAAATTTTATTCAAAATACTCCAGACAATATAAAATGTCTTGAAATCTACCTATCAAAACAAATGCAGCAACTATATGAACACAACTACAAAACACTCTTCATACAAATAAAATGAGATCTAAACAATTGGGAAAAAATTAATTGCTCATGGATAGGCACAACTAACATAGTTAAAATGACAACCCTACCTAAATTAATTTACCTAATCAGTGCCATACCAATCAAAATGCAGAAAAATTATTTCATAGAAAAATCATAACAAAATTCATCTAGAAGAACAAAAACCAAGAATATCAAGGGAATAAATGAAAAAAATGAAGGAAATAGGCCTAGCTGTATGATATCTCAAATTTACTATAAAGTAGTAAAACAAAATCATCTTTTACTGGCTAAGAAATATAGTGGAACAATGGAATAGATTAGGGAATCATATGTGTTATTTAATATCAATATCAACTTACTATCTGATAAGCCCAAAGATCAAAGGTTTTAAGGGAATCACTATTTAACAAAAGCTGCTGGGGAAATTGGAAAATAGTAGAGTAGAAACTAGGCATAGATCAGAATCTCACACCATATACCAGGATAAAGTCAAAATGAATACTTGATCTAGAAATAAAGAATGACAACATAAGCAAATTAGGGGAACATGGAAAAGTCTACCTGTCAGTCTTATGGATAAGGGAAGAATTTATGACCAAATAAGACATAGAGATCATTACAAAAATGAAATGGATAATTCCTGCTTACATTAAATTAAAAAGATTCTGTACAAACAAAACCAATACAAACAAACACAGAAGGGAAATAACTGTGAAGGAGAAAACCATTATCAGCAAAGCAAGCTTCCTAGATAACCACAAGGGACTCATGATGAAAAATGATATCCATAACCAAAAGAAATAACTGTTGGAGTTGACTTCAGATCAAAGAATGCTATTATCCACTTTATTTCCTTCATAAGTTTTTAATTGTGTGAGATGTATCTTCTATTATGACATGAGCAATATGGAAATATGTAGTGCATGAAAGCACTGGTACATCCTATAGCAGACTATTTACTGCCTGTGATGGGGCAAGACAGAGGGAGAAAATTTGAATCTGGAAATGTAAAAAAAAATTATCACAAATTGTTTCTACATGTAACTTAAAATAAATAAATGATTAAAAAAATAAGTATCCAATTAGTTGCCAGTTAAAAATCTGCCCATAGGTGAGGGATTAGAGTTTCAGTTTCAGTGTATTCAATCAGGCAATTCTTAGGCTCTAGAAGCTAATATGACTATTTCTAGATCAAAGAAAGCTGTATAAAGGAAATAAAGATAAATCTATGGATGTGATAAAAAGCAAGGAACAGGAGTGGGTCTAGAGCAGGGGTCGGCAACGTATGGCTCTCAAGCCATATCTGGTTCTTTTGAAGGCCAGATATGGATCTTTCTGCAGGAGCCATAAAGTCAATTTTTTTTCAGGCACTGTTACAGGAGCGTGCACTGTGAGCACTGACAGACGAACTGCGGCACAGTAACTAACAGTTTACGCATGACATAGTGCGTCACATGATACATCAACATCATGTAGTCACACGTCACGTACCTTTTGGTACCGCAACTATCTTCTAAGATAGAAGGCTCCCTCATTGATATTAACACGTGAGACGAATCCTGGTCTTTAGTTCGGCTTGGTAAGTGTGCTGTGTGTTCCTCCTTCTGCCCTCCTTTTACTCTTTCCACACCTGTTACTGACATCTTGGGGTTCTGTATACTGATTGATCACTTCTGTCTACATTCTCCACCCCTCTGCCTCTGATTTACATGGATTTATCTCAGTGCATATATACATTTACAATCCTGTCTCACTTTTTTTACCTATTCTGCTGCTATATTTATTTTTCAGTGAGGACATTGCCTTTTTTGTTACCCATCTGTCTCTGATTTACATGGCTTTATCTCAGTGTATTTATACATTTACAATCCATCCCTGGAACTGTCTCACTTGTTTTACCTATTCTGCTGCTATATTGATTTTTCAGTGAGGACACTGCCTTGTTTGTTACCTCTATTCATGGGGTCTGCACTTGCTATTTGTGGGATTGTTATTGTTTTTAACTTTTCTACTGCTCTTAAAGGGGAACTATAGTCAGATCACATCTTTATATATGCTTCATTAGTGAGAAGCATTTCTCCCCAGTAGTTGTTTCATTTGATACAGAATGATTGAGTAGGCAGCACTGATAAACACCTGTACCAGGAAATGTGTATGATGTGTCCTGGCCAGTTTTCCATGAAAAAGTACCCTCCTACCCCACTACTTACTAATGCCTGCACACAAATTATGTTATTTTCTGTAATCTCCTGATCTCCTACTTAATTTATGTGGCTAAATGGCTTAACCAGAAGGCCAGCAGCTTTTTCTTCTCCTGCTGCCTGACTTGAGAGAGGGAGAGGAAAAAGTATTCTTCTCTGAATTTTTCTCTCTTTATTTCAGCAATTTTCTTAGTGTAAAAGAGTTTTATATGTATGTGTGCAGTTATATCAGTACTATAGTGCCCCATTAAGTCTTGTTTTATGATTAATAAAATAGCTTGAATTGGATGTTTTTCTTTCTTTTTGTTTTCACAGCTGGAGAAGGGGACAGGCCCTTGCTGGTATTTAACTTCACATTTTCTAATTAAACTGAACTGCACTTTCCTTCCTTTTAATAAAGTAGTCAGCTAACTAATTGCAGAAACCCTTTTATTGAAGAAGATGGCTAAAAGAAGAAGAGGAGTATTAAAGGATGATGAGTATCGTACTTTTCAGCAGAAATGAACAGAGGAATTCACCTTTGTGGAGAGAGCAGGTTCTGCAGTGTGTCTAATATGCAATGAACAAATTTCATTGATGAAACAGTCAAATATAAAGCGACACTTTGACCTATGCCATACTACATTTGCATCGAAATATCCTGCGGGGGACAGCAGGAAGAAAGCATGTGAAGAGCTACTGTGCAGAGGGCAAGCTAGTCAGCAGCAACTCCGTGTTTGGACCCAACAAGGTGACTGGAATTCAGCTAGCTTTGCTGCTACTTTAGCAATTGTGAGAAATGGAAAGCCATTCACAGATGGGGAGTATGCCAAAACATTCATGCTTGATGTTGCAAATGAACTTTTTGATGACTTTTCCGATAAAGACAAGATAATCAAACGAATAAAAGACATGCCTCTGTCAGCAAAAAGTGTTCACAATCATACGATAATGATGGCAAATCAAATTGAGGAAACACAACTGAAGGACATAAATGCAGCACTATTCTTTTCTCTCACTGTGGATGAGTCAATAGACATAAGCCCTTTATCCCAGTTCAGCGTGATTGCAAGGTATGTTGTTGGTGACACACTACGTGAGGAAAGTCTTGCTGTTTTGCCTTTGAAAGGGACAACAAGAGGGAAGGATTTATTCAAGTCTTTCACTGAGCTCACTAATGAAAAATCTACCAATGGATAAACTTATTTCAATGTGTACTGATGGTGCTCCTTGCATGGTGGGGAAAAACAGAGGATTCATAGCGCTTCTTCGTGAACATGAAAAGAGACACCATCCTAAGTTTTCACTGCATCCTACATCTGGAGGCTCTTTGTGCTCAGATGTGTGGTGAGCAGCTTGGTGAGGTGATGTCGCTGGTCATTCAGGTGGTCAATTTTATTGTTACTGGAGTTTTAAATGATTGCCAGTTTAAAACACTGCTGGAAGAAGTCGGAAATAATTATCCTGGTCTGCTTCTGTACAGCAATGTGCGTTGGTTGTCAAGAGGGAAGGTGCTCAACTGTTTTGCAGCTTGTCTGAGCAAAATCCGGACTTTTCTTGAAATGGAAAATGTCGAGCATCCTGAGTTAGCCAAAACCGAGTGGCTCCTGAAGTTCTACTATCTTGTAGACATAACTCAGCATGTGAACCAGCTCAGTGTGAAAATGCAAGGCATTGGAAATACAGTCTTATCCCTTCAACAAGCAGTGTTTGCATTTGAAAATAAGCTAGAACTCTTCATCACTGACATTGAAACAGGTCATTTACTACACTTTGAAAAACTGGGAGAGTTTAAAGATGCATGCACAACAAGTGACCCTGCTCAACATCTTGATCTTCAGCAGCTAGCGGGCTTCACATCTCATCTCCTGCAGTCATTCAAAGAGCGCTTTGGAGAATTTTGTGAGCACACTTGTCTTTTTAAGTTCATACCCCATCCACATGAGTGTGCAGTGGACAGTGCTGACCTGAGTTATATCCCTGGTGTCTCCGTCAGAGATTTTGAGCTTCAAGCTGCTGATCTGAAGGCCTCAGACGTGTGGGTGAATAAGTTCAAGTCACTGAATGAAGATTTGGAAAGACTTGCACAACAGCAAGCAGAGTTGGTGAGCAATTACAAGTGGGGAGAAATGAAAAATCTTCAGTCCGTGGATCAGCTGATTGTCAAAACTTGGAATGCCCTTCTTGTCATATACTACACACTGCAGTGTGTGAGTATTGCTGTACTGACAATGTTTGGCTCTATGTATCTAAAGAACATTAAGTCCAACCTAAGATCACGTTTAACAGATGGAAGTCTCAATGCCTGCCCGAAGATTAACCTCACCACATATCAACCAGACTACAAATCCATCAGCAAAACCATGCAGCATCAGAAGTCACATTAATGGTAAGAAGTACTTTATTCATCATTGTATAGCACATAATAACGTTATTAAAAATAGTTCAGAGACTTATTGTACTTTAAAAGTGTTGTTCTTACATAAAATGCACATATTTACTTGTATTCAGTGTTAAACATATTGTATGGCTCTCACAAAATTACATTTTAAAAAATGTGGTGTTTATGGCTCTCACGGCCAAAAAGCTTGCAGACCCCTGGTCTAGAAGGTGGTGTTAGTACTTACAAAGAAGTCTGGAACTCTCTTCAACTCTTATTAAAGACTGGTTATGAATCAGTATGGGCAAAGTCAAGGACAGATATCATGTGGTCACTAAGAGGCAAATAGGGTTTCTTAGTGAAGAAGTAGAATGTCTGAAATCTTTGGAGTAAAATTATCAATGATTTATATGGATCTTGCAGAGATAAAAACTAGTTTTAGATCAGGGTCAGAGCCTGTGTCAGTAGTTATTTGTTTGTTGGCTAAAAGAGATGATGCTGATTATAAATTGTCTGACTGGCTAAACCCAGAGAACTGAAACCTGGATAGAGACAAGAGAGCTTCACTGGAGCATCCCAGAACAAATATAATTGTTGTCTGGGGACCATGAGGATTGGTGCAGATGTTCAAAGCTCAAATAGGGATGATCTAGAATGGGAAAGAAAGATGAGTTTCTAAAGTACCAAGAAACCATGTTGGCAAAAAATGTCAAAGCGATATAGGAAATTTATCTTGAAAAACATTTAACTCATAAGTGTTAAAATATTTCAGGTGCAAGTTAGCAGAAGAATTTAATAAGAGATAATTTGCTCTAAACTCAGATCTGGTAAGCTTCACTTAGCTCTGGCAAAACTTGTCTTAACATTTGAACTTAACCATATGATCCCTAAACCATACATTGGGTTAGTCCAAGGGATTGGATTTATGAATCTATTTGTATGTCTCTCCCAATTAAAGAAACTCCTTCTATTAATGTAAGTGAATGCCTTATCTGCAACTTACAGACTTAAAAAGTTGAATGAAAACTCTACATGCTTTTTGACACAGAAATACAACTATTAGCCTCATCCTCCTAAAGAGAGAGGAAAAGGATCCATATGTACAAAAACATTTATAGCAGCTACTTTTTTGTGATAGTAAAGAACTAGAAGCTAAAGCAGTGTCCCTCAACTGGGGAGTGGCTGAATAAATATGACATATCAATACAATGCAATACTATTATAGCATAAGAAATGATGAAAGGGATGTTTTCAGAGAATCATGAAGATTTATGTGAACTGGTTCAGTGCGAAGTGAGGAGAACCAGAACAATTTTTATAATAATATCATTGTAAAGACAATTTTGAAAGACTTAACAACTTGAATCCAGAGGACCAGTGATGATGCATGTAATCTATCTCCTGACACAGAGGTGGAAAATGATTTTTGCATATAGTTAATTCAGGAAATTATTTTGTTTGACTATGCTTACTTGTTACACAGGTTGTATTTTTTCCTAAGAAGGATTGGAGTGGGAGAGAAAGTAAATTTTGTTTAAAAAATTATTAAAAAGAAACCTTCCTAAAAGCATTGAGAGGTTACTACATGCCCACAGTCATACAGCTAATTCATATCAGAGGTAAGAATTGAACTCAAATCTTTCTGGCTCTGAGGTCAACTCTATCTACTATGTAATATTCTCCACTCTTTAAAAAAATTACTATTTTTTTCTTTTCTAGGTAACATGTAGATATAATTTTATATAATTGTTTTCTGACATTTTGTGATCCACATTCTCTTCCTCTTCCCCTTTCCTTGACCCTCTCCTAGAAATCAGGTAATATGATATAGGTTATATATGCACTATCATTAAATACATCTTTCCATGTTCATCAAGTTGTGAAAAAAAAACATATTTTTTTTGAAGCTTTACCTTCTGTCTTAGAATTAATACTGTGTATTGGTTCTAAGGCAGAAGAGTGGTAAGGACTAGGCAATGGGGTCACAGTTGCCTAGGGTCACACAACTAGGAAGTGTCTGAGGTCAGATTTTAATCCAGAGCCTCCCATCTCTGGGACTGGTTCTCAATCTAATGAGTCACCTTGCTGCCCCCTAGAAGACATGTTTTTATAAGAAAAAACTCCTGAAGCAAACATAGAGAAAAATGATATGCTTCAAAATCTACATTCAGACTCCATCAATTTCTTCTTTGGTAGTGGATAGTTTTCATCATGAGTCTCTAGGGCAGGGGTAGGCAACCTTTTTGGCCGTGAGAGCCATAAAAGCCACATTTTTTAAAATGTAATTTCGTGAGAGCCGTGCAGTGCTCACAGCACGCGCTCCTGTAACAGCGCCTGAAAAAAAAATTGACTTTATGGCTCCTGCAGAAAGAGCCATATCTGGCCCTCAAAAGAGCCAGATATGGCTTGAGTTGCTGACCCCTGCTCTAGGGGCTATCTTGGGCTCTTGTACTGCTGATAAGGAAATAGTTGTCATTCACAGTTAATCATTATTCATTATTGCTATTACTGTGTACAACATTCTTCTGGTTCTGCTAACTTCAGTTTCCATCACTTCATTTAAGTCTTTCTGAGTTTTTCCTTCAGTGATTGCGCTATTCATCTCTTCATCTAAGATATGGTTGCAAAATAGCCACTCCAAGGACCACCACCAAAAATGAGAATGTGAGTCACATTCTTAAAAACTTTTCTTGCCTATGCACCCTTGTGTGTGTTTGTTTAAAGAAACCTCAACTACTTTACCTCACAATTAAAAAAAAGAAGAGATTCTTCATGAGGTCCTAAATTTCTCCCCTAAAAGGACTGGGTTTTCTGTTGATGGCATGCAGAGACCTCTCTGTGGGCATGCATGCCAAGGGCCCAGTGCCCCAAGGACCCAGTGCCTCCATCCCTCAAGCACAAAGTTCACCAGAGTTCCTAATTAGAAAGCCAGAGGAAGGCACAGCTGGGCTTGTTACCCCTCCCCCACCCCCGCCCCCGCTCCCTCCAAGCCTGACTATATCATCCACCCCCTGGCCCAGGAGTCCAATAGTAGTGCTTCCTCCCTCTCCTGGGTAGAGTAAAGTAGGTAGGTCACAGTGCAATGTAGGTGCAGATGTCAGAGTCTGTAAGTCTGTGGTAAAGCTCATTCCCATGATAGGGTTTGTATTCAGTGATAAATTAGTGTGTTATTCTCAAATATATTAGCAATATTAATATCTCCAAAATGAATATACCTAGGACCCAAGTAGGAGTTAGTAAGCAGGTCTCTTCAAGACAGCATCTCTTGTAGGACAGGATTGCCCCACCCCATTCAGAATACAGTGGCCTCTTAATTACCTTTGGCCTAAGTGAGACAGAAACAACTTAATGTCTACTATCAGAAGCAACCAGTGTTTTTACTATACAAAGTATTTTTGAGATTTTGGGATGTTTCTTTTGAGTTTGTATTTTTAAAATGTTCAAAACTGTAGTCTAGTGATATAGGAATAAGTTTTATGAACCTAAGGCTAGGCTAATAGCCTCTTCCCTGTTCTATAATGCCCTTCTTCAATTTCTTTCTCAAGCAACCTTGGGCTGCTTTAATTTGCATTCTTAGTCCCCTCACCTCTTACTAGTCCAGCCCTTTCAGTTTGCATTCAAAATGGTGCCTGCCTGAGAGAGAAGAGGTGGGCTAGAAGCTCTAGAAAACACAATAGTGGCTAATCAGAGATACTAATCTCCCAATCAGCCCTGCACCCAAAGTGTATTATAAAACTGTTTGGGGTTTGTAGCAGTGATTCCAAAAGTGGGCGCTACCACCTCCTGGTGGGTGCTGTAGCAATCCAGAGGAGCGGTGATGACCCTAGGTGCATTTATCTTTCCTATTAATTGCTATTAAATTTTTTAAAAAATTAATTTCCAGGGGGCTAAGTAATACTTTTTCTGGAAAGGGGATGGTAGGCCAAAAAAGTTTGGGAACCACTGGATACAGATGAAAACCTGACTTCAAGCTTGACCATTTGCTAAAAAGGCTAATTTGGAGGAAACCCTTTTCAGGAAATCTGGAATTGGAGTGAATGTGTCAGGATGATGTCATTTAACCTGAGGGTTATATTTTCCTATAAATAAGGGGTTTTCATATAAGCTGTTCATATAAGCTTTTTTGTTCTCTCTTTCTCTCTCAAAGTGTATGAACAGGAAATTCTTAGACAAAGCAATTAAAGCTATGTGTATTCATGTGAAAAAATGTTCTAAAATACTATTAATTAGAGAATTGAAAATTAAAACAACTCTTAGGTACCACCTCATACCTATCAGAGTGGCTGTTATGATAGAAAAGGAAAATGACAAAACTTGGAGGAGATGTGGAAAATTGAGACTTTAATGCATTGTTGGGGGAATTGGGAACTGACCATCATTCTGGAGAGTAATTTGAATCTATGCCAATAGGGCTATAAAACAGTACATACCTTTGAATCTCAAAGAAATTATGGTTGATGTTTGCTCATTTTCTCAGCCTTATAAAAGTTAGAGTCTGTTCTCTAGGAAGTTAGCTTTATTTATGAATTTCTGCAAGTTTCAGTTCTTCTAAGATGCCAAGGTTGCCTTTGGGTTGAGATCTCCGAGAACCACTTTTTACTGCTTATTCTAAAGATCACTACTGACTTTTTAAAAGGCTTCAGTTAAGTTGATAATTATTAATATCATTTGTGACAATGTGGTCAGCAAGACCTTATCAAATCAGTGGTACAGGATACAAGTTGATGATCTTGAAGGCCAAAGAAGACTATTTCTCCAGTGAAGAGCACTGGGTGGTCTTGGTACTTGGCTCTTCTGCTTCCACTCATTGTAGGTGGAGGAGAGACTTCAGGCACTGACAGAAGCATAAGGTCAAACCAGGTGTCCAGTGCTCAAATCTATTATGTCAAGTGCAAGAATACAGCAGACTCAACAGGGAAACAAATTGAGACAGTGGAGAGGAAATTAAGGGGGGGGGGGAGAGATAACAAATAGTACTGGGAGAGGAAGTAGTAGCAATCAAAACCAACTTCCTGATCCTGAAGGAAAGGACTATATTATTTCCTTCTCAGAAAGAAGATGGAAGGGAAAAGTTAAAAAAAACAACACCAACTAATTCTTCATGAAGATTCCTTTTGACAGGCTAATACAAAGAGTGGGTCCTCCTAACAGAATCCTCAAGAAAATACTACCACCACCATCACTACTGCTACTGCTGCTGCTTCTGCTACCACCACAACTACCTAGCTAGCATTTATATAGCACCTACTATGTGCCAAGAACTCTGCTAAGAGACTAAGAATATTATCTTTGATTCTCATGTTAATTATACAAAATAGGTGCTATTGTTATCTTCATTTTAAAACTTAGAAGACTAAAGCAAATGGAAGTAAAGGGACTTCTTCAAGGTCAGATTGTACCAAAGGCTATTTGTCACATATTTTTGGAAGGAATTTTGAGACTACTCCAACATAAAGAAAAATAGAACTTTATAGAAGCACATGGTATTATATTGGATTTCTTTGTAAACATTAATCATTTTATATTGTCCTTTCATTAAAACCTTATTTTAAAGGAAAAAAACACAAGTATAACTAGTGTTGGAAGTCAAATTTAAAATCAGATACTTCTGGTTCCAGTCCCAGTGCTCTACCCACTATCGAAAGTAATTGTGAAGACAGTGAAAGGTGCTGTACTTTTACTGAGGCAGCCAAGTGGCACAGTTGATAGAGTGCTGGGTCTGGAGTGAGGAAGACTCATCTCCCTGAATTCAAATCTGGCCTCAGACACTTACTAGCTCTATTACTAGACAACCTGAACAAGTTGTTTAGTCATGTTTGTCTCATTTTTCATATCTTTAAAATAAGCAGGAGAAAGAAATGGAAAACAACTTTAGTGTCTTTGCCAAGAAAACTCCAAATGTAGTCAAAAGAGTTAGACAAGAAAAAAATTGACTGAACAACAATACTTTTACATTGGTTCTTTTGGCACTAAAAAAATTCTTCCTCCCATGTAACCTAAGTTTCTTTACTAAAATGTAACCTCATTTTCCTATTCTCCACATGGCTGTCTCTCTCAGCCATGGTCCTCCACTGCTGCCACCCAAGGGAATAGAGAGAGCCCACCCCCTTGTCCCCTTTCTTTTATCCTCTCTTAGTGCCCACACATCACTGGTGTATTTATTTGATGACCAGTCATGCCACATAGGCACACAGGTGGGACAAGCTGGATCAGATGTGCAGCAAGTCCATGACTCTGGTGGGGGAGTGGGTTCTATTCACATAGAATGACAGTATAAAAAAGTATGCACAGTTTTACAGCCCTTCGGGCATAGTTCCAAATTGCCCTCCAGATTGGTTGGATCAGTTCACAGCTCCACTAACAATGCACTAAGTATTACGTTGTCTATAGCACATACATTTTGATATGTTGTCTCCTCATTGTCATTCATATTATATAAAATTATTGATTGTTTCTAGAATTTGTTCTTTGATGTACCCTTTTTGTCATTAGATAATTTACTTTTGTAAGGGTGAAAAAGGGGATTTATGGATTCAATATATTAAAGATGGTCGCCAGAGGATTGAACTATTATCAATCCTCAATTGATCGGTCACTTGATTCTTATTTGTTACTCACTCTAGCACAAGTGGGTTAGGACCTCCCAGAATTGGAAGGTGCTCTCACTTTTGGTGATTAAATCTAAAGATGGGCAGTGTAGACTTAATCTAATTATTATACTTTCCAATTAATTTTGATTTGTCTTTCCATGGACCCTTATTAATTATAATAATTTTTATTGTATAATCATCTGAAAAGGATGCATTTATTATTTATGCTTTTTTGCATTTGGTTATGAAGTTTTAATGCGCTAATACATGCTCAATTTTTGTATAGGAGCCATGGATTGTGGAAAAGAAGGTACATTCCTTTCTATTCCTGTTTAATTTTCTCCAGAGATCTATTAGTTCAAATTGTTTTTCAAAAATTTCATTCACTTTTTTTACTTCTCATTTATTTTTTGGTTTTATTTATCTAGATTTGAAAGGGGGAGGTTGAGGTCTAATATATTTTTCTTGTCTATTTCCCCCTAAAGCTCATTTAATTTCTCCTTTAAAAATTTGGAGGCTATTCCATTTGGTGCATATATGTTTTATATAATATTATTTCATTGTCTATAGTACCTTTTAGCTTGATGCAATTTCCTTCATTATCTATTTTAATGAGATCTATTTTTGCTTTAGCTTTATCTGAGATCATGATTGCTACTCCTGCTTTTTATACTTTGATAACACATAATAAACTCTGCTCTAGATCCTTCCCTTTACTCTGTATATATCTCCTGCCTCAGATATGTTTCTTGTATATACCATATAGTAAGATTCTGGTTTTTAATCTACTCTACTATCCGCTTCTGTTTTATGGGTGAATTCACGCCATTCACATTCAGTTTTGATTATCAACTGTGTATCCCCCTCCATCTTATTTTCCCCTTTTGATTCTATTCTTTCCCCTTTTATTCTATCCTTCCTCACAGTTGTTTCACTGTAAGTTAATTAAATATGTGGATGATTTGCTCTTGGCCTCACCACATGCCAAAACATGTCAAGAAGATAGTAAATATCTTCTTTTAGAATTGTATAAAAGAGGCCACAAGATCTCAAAAGAAAAGATTCATTGTGTCTCCCCAAAGTGGAATATTTAGGGTTCATTTTAACTGCTGGTGCCTGTTTTATTTCTCCTAAACTCATTGAAAATATTCAAAAATTGAGTGATCCTACCACTAAGAAACTGTTAAGAGCAATCTTGGGAGCAACAGGTTTTTGTAGACAATGGATCCCTTGCTGTGGGGAAATTACTAAACCCCTTATAGCACTAACAAGAAATTCAGTCCCCGAACCACTTAAATTAGAGCCAGAACACTGGTTAGCTCTGTTGAATCTAAAATAGGCTATCCTGTCTGGCCCTGCTCTAGGCACCCCAGATTATAAAAAACCATTTACTTTATATGTAGATGAGTGTAGGGGGGTAGCTTCAGGTGTTTTAACTTAAACTTTGGGACCTTATCAATTTCCAATTGCTTATTATTCAACCCAACAGATCCCAGTAGCTGCAGGAGCACCACCATGTCTTAGAGGTGTAGCTGCCATGCCTTTATTAGTAACAAAAACTGTTGATCTACTATTGGAATGCCCATTAACAATTATGTGCCCACATGAAGTAGAAGCACTGTTGCTAAGACATAGAACATAGGCATTTTCTGAACAGAGAATTACAAGGTATGAAATAACCTTACTAAATAATGAAAATATTACTTTAAAACATTGTACAACTTTCCTATATAGACAATCAGTAGCATTCTACAGCAACTCTCATTAATAAAACCTCTAACAAGAGAGAGTGGGATAGCAGAAAGGAGTAATTATTCAATAAAGAAAAATAGAGTTTCAAATGCAACTGGTAAGATTTATTATAGGAACAAGTAAAAAATTTCTCATTTAAGAGCAGGAAAGAAGAGGAAGTGGCCAAATCCTTTAACAATTCATGAATAAGTCTATTCCATTAAAAGAAAATAGGGATGGGTACCAATTTGTGTTTATTTGCTTTATAACATTCATTTTGAAATTCTGAGTTGTAAATTTTCTCCCTCTTTCCAGCTTCTTTCTCATCTATGGAGAAGATAAGAAAAATACCTCTTATTGATATGAAGTTTTGCAAAGCATTTTCAATATTAGCCATGTTGAGGTAACCATTCAGACAAAGATAAAAGTGCCTCTCATTCAAGAAAAAGTAGTTTTTATTTTTATTTTTTTAAAACCCTTACCTTCCATCTTAGAGTCAATACTGTGTATTGGCTCCAAGGCAGAAGAGTGGTAAGGGTAGGCAATGGGGGTTAAGTGACTTGCCCAGGGTCACATAGCTGGGACGTGTCTGAGGCCAGATTTGAACCTAGGACCTCCCATCTCTAGGCCTGGTTCTCAATTCACTGAGTTACCCAGCTTTTCAGCCATGGACACTAGTGTTTCACAATTGTGTAATGGTTTTCCTGAGACTGGTAAATCAGGAAGCAAGGTGGCAGGATTAAGAGTTGTAGTTGAAGGAAAGAAGAAAGAAAAAGAAAGAAAGAAAGAAAAAGAGAGAGAGAGAGAGAGAGAGAGAGAGAGAGAGAGAGAGAGAGAGAGAGAGAGAGA